>NC_040246.1:305312-610625 GCF_001444195.1 Xiphophorus couchianus | reverse complement strand
TTTGTAAAGATCCGACACGACAAAACTGAATGCAGCCGATTCTGATAAGCCAAGCACTTCTTTTTTTTTTTACATCTTTTTACATTTGGGAATTTGTCTACTACGTGACGATACTTTGCTTTTATTAATACATTTACAATAGAACTTAGTTTTATGGTGGAGATTATTTGTTGGTAACTATAGTTCATAAGTAAAAGCACAAATCACGTTACATTGCATATTGTTATTAAAGAGAAAGTTCTAAGAAAGTCCAAAGAAAAATCTAAAAACACATGTTGTGATGAGTGACTTGTAAACATAGTAATCTTGGTTTTTGTTTACTAAAACCAAATTTTTTTTAGTACATCTCCATTTATTGGCCTCGTTAGAATACGACGTACTGAAAATAAATATTTCTGAACTGACGTCGGGGGTTTCCCCGGAGCGAGTCGGCTGACGGCGCCATGAGGACGTGCAGGATGGATGCCGTCGGTCAGGGGATGAGAAACGCAGACAGCCAACTGCAAAAACGATACGTGGGACTGCAATATTGTTTTCCTACTCTCATAATTACTGGAGTTCAAACACATAATTAAAAAATAAATCGGCCCAATCGCCCTCCCATGTCATTGTGAGCCACATTTTGTGTGGTGAATGATGTCTCATTAAATGGAACCAAATAAGAAGCGGAGTCCATAAATGAAAGCAAATTGGCTGCTGCTTTCATAGAAACTGCATTACTGTGTGTTTGCCGAAGTATTCCAGTTTCTTTTTGTTCTTATACTGATTACTTCTTACTATACAGTATAAACCCAACCAAGCAATAAAGACTACATGTGCAGTTTTATAAAGTAAAATAAAACATTTCTGTAGCTTATGATTTGAGCTCTAATATAAAGACTACCAAAACTGCATGGATCATGTACATATACAGTGTCATAAAATAATATTTGCTATCTTACGGCTTTTGTTTTTATGTTACATTTTTTCCATCACCAAACTAATTTTAATATTAGACAATGATAACATCAATAAAAATACAAAATGCAGTTTTTCAATAATTAATCCCACTCATAATTAAAGCCACTCAGACCAACTTGGTCTTATGTGATTAAAAGTAACTGCTTCATGAACTTAACGGGTTGTATCACCTTTAGTGGCAACATCTGCGAATTAGATAAGTTTTCATTGTGGTAGAATATTCCCTCACTGTTTGGAAAACTGTTTTAATTCAACCTGTTCAGTGTCAGGTTCCTATAACTGCGTGAAAAAGTTAATCAGACCCAGATCATCACACTAACACTGTTGTAGATTTTACTAATCAAGTAATCTATTGATTGATGTGACGATTAATCAAGTAATCTAATAAAAATTGTCCCATTTTCTAGTAGCTACTTAAGCCAGCAAGAAACATATGAGAGAGAAAATCTGAGTCAATAAACAAAATATATATTTCTGATCTATTTTTTTACACCTCTTGATCAGCAATTACATGTAATGTTGGCTAAAAAGTATTCCCTTGTATTTTCCTTGATTGTTTGCAGAGATTCTGTTCTAGAGATTACAGACAGATGTCCCCCTTTCACACAGGGAACTTAACCATCCCTTGTTAGCAGCCGCCAACAGGCTCGATGCATGTAGAGGACGTTTCCTGCTGAGAGGTTGCAGCATCGACGACGTGCTAATGTCAAATAGTAACTCCGTTTTGCAGTTCATGCACTGAGCTGTGTTATCTCCTCTATGTAAAGTGATTGCACACGTTTGACCCTTTTTTGTCTCTCTGTTGTTGGTACTTCTTTCGGTCCCTCGCTGCTAAAAGTGACCGTTGGCGTTCGTCAGCAGTTTATTGGCGCAACAAAAATAATCATCCAACCAGAACACAGCTTGCTAAATAGTAAAACGTAATTTAACACGGCTTGGAGGCAGGTAGTTTGACCTGAAGAATTTTGGAAATTGTGGTTCTCAAATCATTTGATTTATTTGGCTCTTTCTCTGAAGTGCTGTCTTTGTTTTGTTTTGTCTCATCAGTCCAGAGAATATTGACTTATTCAGGTCATCAATATATTTATGGTATATATTATGTATTTTGGTTTGTTTTTGTCAGCACATTTTTTCCCCTTGGATCTCTTCCATGAATGCAAATTTGTTTTTCAAATTGATGATGTCAACGACTTTATTTCTCATCTGTTGTTCAAGTTCTTTTAGCCGACTCCATGTTATCACACAGGTTCTAATTTAAAAAAAGGATTTGTTTCTACAAGTGTGGCAGTTCTCAGGCCTGGATGTGGTCAGAGGAATTTGACCACAACAATTGATTCATAATTAAAGCAAATCAACAAGAAACATTTGATCATCAGAATTATAATGTGTTTAGACCAAAAGCAAAACAGACTAAATCTGCAGCGGGGCAAACATTCTTCATGCTGCGTCTGCATGGTCCACACATGTGCACTGCCCACCTAAGCAAAAGGTCCAGAGCGCTCAAGGTGCAAAAATGCACATATTCTCACCTCCTCACTCCCACGTTCACACAGCAGACGTGTGCGTACGATACTTCCTACTGTACAAGTCCGACTCGTACACAATGAATCACACAGGAACACTTTTAAATAGCTGCCAACAAGAGTAATGATGCGACGCTGGCTAAAGAAATACGAGAAAAAGCTTTTTCATTTACACACTGCAGATGCATCACGCATGGTGTCCTCGCTTCAGAGACAAACACAACGTCTGCTATTGACTACGTTAGTCTCTGCTCAACCAAAGCAGAACGGTTTCGGTCCGTTCTTAGTCTTAGTTGTATCAGTTGTGCCCTTAGACGAACACACAGATTGAATTTGCAAGAAAACTTTGGCTTTTCTGACTGGCGAGGTGATATTTGCACCATAAAACATGCTTTGAAGAAGTACCTTCAGGCTGTCGCTTCTCACTCCACCCTGGTAATTAGAACAGCTCCAACAGCTGCAGCAGAGCTGATTGTTCATCCGTCTCACGCTGCAGGTGAACATGCTCTACACGGTAGAGATCGCATGGAGGTGGCGCAAGACCTGTGAAATCCACTTGTTTAATAGTTCCCGTGTTAGGGTGCCGGCTGTTAGCTTAAGTGTTTCCTTTTTGGTAAAGAACTGCGACTCGAGAAGGATTTTTTTGTGAGCAGGTTGTTGTGTTGTAGAAAGGGGGCATTCATTAGCTGAGATGTTTGTTGGATGGTTTCTTAAAAATCGAAAACTTGTTACCCATGATGCTCCTCCACTGACTTTCACAGCTGTGTTAGTATGTTTACACTTAACATATGGCCTGTGAGGCCAGTGGCTTACTCTGAGGTTTTATTTAGGGGCATCAATATGAGCACAATAAAGTATAATTGAATTTCAAAATTTGGTCCTAACGGCCTATCATATGACATGTGATAGACCATTGATACCACATAAAGTATATGATAGACCAAATTTAGTACCCTGAAGTTTCTAAATGTAATGTGACAGCTAAATGGGTAAAAGATATTTACAAGTTAGTGTTTAAACATGAAAAAATGGCCTTGAGTTTGGAATAGAGTAGAGTGATTCTCCGGGCCGGGGATAAGGTCGTGCCTCTAGTGAAGGAGTTGACTATCTCTCAGTCTTGTTCACAACTGAAGGAAAAACTCAGTAAGAGATTGATAGACGGATTGGTGCATTGTTTGAAGTGATGTGTGCGCTGTGCTGGTCTGTAGCGGTAAAGATCTACCGGTCAGTCTACGTTCCTGCCCTTATCTAAGGTAAAGAGCTTCGGGTCGTGACCAAAAGAACGACATTGCCAAATGAGTTTCCTCCGCAGGGCGTCTGTGTGTCCCCACTTAGAGAGAGGGTCATCTGAGAGAGGCCACTCCTCTATGTCGAGAGGAACCGGTTGAGGTGGTTGAGGCATCTGGTTGGGACGCCTCCCTGGTGAGGTGGTCCAGGCTCATCCCACCTGGGGGAGAGCCAGAGGAAGACCCAAAACTATGTTTCGCGGCTGGCCTAGGGATTCCCCCGGAGGAGCTGGCCCAAGTAGCCAGGGAAGTCTCTGCTTAATCTGCTGCATCAACACCTGATGAATGTGGGCAATCAAACTGTAATAACCGTATGCAGATGTCATCAAAATGTTAGTAGCTGGAAGATAGATTTATCATTTGTTAGTGATGAGGCACAGTTATTGATTGCTACTGTTATACGTGTTCACCCTATTCCAGTAGGCTTCCCCTCTGTAAGTGTAGGGAGCCAGGGAAAGGTTTGCATGTCCTCAGCGCAGTGGAGCTGATTCTCTCTCTCTCTCTCCCTCTGTCATCTTTTCTTTTTTTTCCCCAAGTGTTGCATAATTCACAGCTTAACAGTGAAGTTGCCAAATTGATAGAGGTGGGAATTGAACCAACATTATTGCTCAGTGTGAATAAGTGAATAAAAATAGTAAAAATGGGACCGGAGGAAGAGGGAGGGAGAACACTGCCCACAGATGCCAGGGATCTCATTCATTTTCGCTGTCACACCCAGGAACAGTGAAGCTTCAATAAAGTCTTTGTTGCACCTCATCATCCATCATGGAAGTGGCCGTGGCAGATTCCTGGCTCTCTGAGGAGCCGCAGCCTCTGCCTGATCTATGATGGACTGAAACGTCCAAAATCGAGGAAATTACAAAGATTTATGCGACTGCCAAAGGTGTCTTATATCAGTGCAGAAGTATTCAAACCCCACAGACTTTTTCACACCTTCAAGAATGAACTTGAGTGTATTTTATTTAGTTATGCGTCAGACCAGACCAGGCATCTCACTCATATCAAATCGATCTGATCTAAACGCAGATAGATCAAATTCAATTAGCCACAAAATTCAGACGAAAGTTATCTAAAGATAAATAAATGGGTATACTGTATAATTCTGAAGTGGGAAGATGCAGCCAATCAGTAGGAAGATGAAACTAAATAGTGGGAGGGTATAGCCAATCAGCGGCAAGAAAAATGAATGACGCTTCCAGATTGACCTGCTGTCAAACACCAGCCGATAGTACGTCAAGCAGCATTGTGTCTTGGTATTTCAGCTTCCCACGATGCATTTTCATTGAAATATTTGAGACTTGCTTTACTAAAAAAAACAAAAAACAGCTGTGAATAGACGGATAGTGAATTCTCAAATACTGAACCGGAGTCCGCCATAAATCTAAGCACATGGTATGTTAGGTAGTTAGTTAATTAGTTAGTTACAAAGTGGGTTCGGCCCAACAAAGTCAATGTTTTGGAGCCGCCATCACCAAAACCTTGTGAGCGAAGTTGAAAAGGTTTTGTAGGAGGACAGCGGGTTGGAACCTGAGGTCCTGCAGTTCTGTCAGCAGGAAGGGTTCAAAAATCCAGCAAACTACTGAGAAGCTTCTGAAAGGATGTCCAAACTGCTCGGCCCAATTTAAACAGTTACTTTTCCTTGTTATTTTGTGTATGTAAATCTGTCTTTTTCTTCAAAAGGCCCAACATACCCTGAAAAAAAGAACATTTACTCTAAAATACTGCCAGACTGTGAGAACATATTCTAATGTATTCCTTTATATTTATGCCAATATCTGGTTTCAGATGTATACGTCTTTGTATTTACTCTACGTTCTGTCCGTTTCAACCCTCTAAGGTCAACCCTCGTACACTATAGAACGTGCCGCAACATGACTCCCAGGCAACGGAGCAAAGTAACAGAGTCTGAGACTTTAAACAGTATTGATGGGAGCTGAAACCTCGTGAACCCTCTGAAGGCTGTTACATTGAAGTGTATTCTTCTTTAGCTCTGTGGATTTGATCCAATCTGGTTGTTATCAGGATTGGACATCATTTTGTTCTGTGCCGTGAGCATGTAACCTTGGGTTTGTTCGGGTTGCTTATCAGACAAGAAGCCATGACACTTGACATGTGAGGAGGGGCACTGAGTTTATTTGCTGGCTCTGTGAAGTGAGGCAATGATAGGCAATCTGCTGGAGTGCCTTACAAGCTCAATTTTTCTTTTTGGGCTTTTATTTTTCCCCCCAGAAACCCACTCAGATTTGTATCATAGCAGGAGTTGTAGCCTTTAGAAGCTATTGATTCATAATCCCTTTATTGCAAAATAGCAGCACAATTAAGGAGCAGCTTAATAAAAAGGGGAAAAAAATGTTAGCTTTGACGATTGAACAGTCGGGATTTTTCCAACCAGAGTGTTGTTGCTACTGGAGCTGGTGGAGAAATGATGTGGTGGATTATCAAATAAATGAAATCTGTGCCGGTGTGATAGTGATTGACCTCAGATCAGTGGCTGTACGGTCGGGTCACACTTCATTAGCAAACCCTGAAGCCAAGCGTAGCCACCACCCAGGATCACATGGCAACATGTACGCCGGGGGCAACGGACCAACGTTGAAAGCAGCCAATTAGACCAAAAAAGGTAACGCGACTGCAAGACGAAGGCAACTCAGCGAACGCATGGAAGGTCTTGTAATTTTGTTCTGACGTTCTGTCTGTTGGCTTCTTGTTCTTGGTTTGAGGGATGTTCATTAGTCTGAAGAAGTCTGGGGTTCCAGTTTCAGGTTTGGCTCTTCTGACAAAGAAAAGAGTTTGGGGAAGTATGTTGTATTCCTATTCATTCCATCTAAATTTTGCACCCATTAATTGCTGACCCATCCATGTGATTTTTTTAAAAATTTTTTTTACAGTTTCCATCTTTACAGCTTTGCCTCTGCAGAAATATCTGCAGTAAATTCAAAGTAATATTCCCGTTCCTTTCCTATGCAGTTCTGCTCAATTCTCATCTCCCTTCATTGATTTTCACTGATTTCTTTCTTTGTGCTTGATTTCTTCAGCTGAATTTCAACTAACCCAGTCAAAATGTGAACGATGTCAACTTTGTACGTTTTTTTTTATAACAGTAGTCTGCCTAGATAAGTTTGTAGTTTGGCAAAGGCAGCAGGAAAAGGGAACAAGGACACTCAGTCTGCATTGGCTGCGCCTCTAAACATATTCCTCAGAGCAAGAGGAATGTTTAAGATGTTTTATTGCTAGCAAAGATGTTATGCCCCTACTCCAAACCGGGTTGTTTACACACATGCAATTTCTGGTAAGCTTCATAGAGTGGGCGCATTATGTACGTCATGCTAAATGTTAGCGATTGGGTAAAATCAGATTAAAAAAATTAAAACTACAGTCCACTACAATGGCATATTAGGGCCATTGTAGATGGAACAAAATGAGGAGTCAACTCCGCTAAAAAGAAATCAAGGAAAGGAAATTTCTGGGTTTGAAAAGTCGCAAATTTGTTAGAAAAATCTAAAATTTTCTAGAAAAAAAACGTGGACATTTCTGAGTTTCAAAAGTCCTAAATTTCCAACTTTTGAAACTCCTAAAATTTACCACAGTTGAAAAATGTTGCCCTTTACAGAAGAGCTTTAACTGCCAGAGCTAGGAAATAAATTCAGAAGCAGTATCTCACTTACCATCAAACGAGATACAAAACTTGCTGAAACGAAAAAGCTAACGACGCACAAAACCTGTTGAAACAAGAACGTTCCCGTTTTAACAAGACACTTCGGTTTCTTTTGTTTGGAAAGATGTAGAGAAACTAGAAGTTGCTCCGTCTGATTCTCCAACTTTTCAGTCTGTTTCTTCTGGACGACACTCAAAACATCCCAGGAGTCGTTGCCGTCTTACTGTTACGATCCTTTTAATTAAACAAGAATAGATTTGGGTAATATATGTTTATTTTGGATATAAATTTTGTTAAGAGGAACTTTTTTCCTTTCTGCAAGTTTTATATCTCACCATATCGACAAAGTTTGACGTTTTAACGAGATTCTGCTCCCATATTCATTACCTACCTCCAGCGGTTAAACACTCCTGTACAAAATAACCAAATATGATTTATGATTTTTTTGGGGGGGAGGGGAGACGTAAAAATCCAACATAAAAGATGTGTAGGAACCCTGTAATTGGCTTGTTAAAGACTTTGTGGTTGTCTAACTTATTTTCAGGGTTCCACATGAGAAAGTTGTTGGTGTTTTCGCTCCTCTTCCACAGGAGCATTTACTTTTGCTGCTGCTGCCATTTCTAATCTTAAAGTTGCTTAATAAACTAGATGAAACCCTGAAAGCGCCTAGTAAGCAGTTTCTCATAGCACAATGATCAGTGATAGGAAAAGGAACAGTCTTTGTGTCGTCAAATGACACGAAAACCATAGCAACAGGTTGACCGATCGGAGAGTTTGCTCGAGTGCAAAGAGCTGGTGGAGGATATCAATATTTAAGAAACTCCATGGCACTTTTCTAAACACAAAACAAGCATATAAAGCAAGAATCGATATCACTGTTAACTGTCCATTGCTTTCAAATAAGACCCATTGAAAGGACTGAAGTCAATATACTGCCACTTTCATCTCTTAAATGCAAGCTTTAACCGTGATTGACTGGCGCGCCAAGATACACCCACTCCCTAATTGCAATTTGCTGAGAAGGAGACAAAGAGAGGAGGCTCTCCTGTCACTGACAGGATGCCATGAGGCCTGGGGAAATTAAATTCACATCGAGAGGGATTTAATTAGACCACTTTGTATCTTTCACTGCCACAGAATCCTATTTACATTCTTTCCCGTGTTACTTAGCTTCCCTGCCTTACACATAATTGTGCGATTAATTCTAAAGTCTGTCTCTAAAGAGAAAGGGATGGTGTATGCGAAAAGTTGAACGCTGTAAGATTAGGTTTGGGTTTTTATTCTTGGTCTTTGTTTTCATCTTTTTTTTTTCCAATATGCAGTAACACACTGGCTCGCAAAGGTTTTCACATCCCTCGAACGTTTCTATGTTGCGTCGGATTACAGCCGCAGACTTCGATGTGTTGGCTTTGGATTTTATGTGATAGACCAACACAAAGTAGCGCAAAACTGTGAAAAGGAAAGAAATGGACGTGGTTTTGAAATATAGACACGCTGCAATGAGACATCACACGCACAAAAACTGCTCACCCAATGATGACTGCCATTGTTTTTAGCTGTCAAGTAGTCAACATAACATCCTAAATCTTAAATATATGTGTGATATATAAAAAAAAGAGACACAGTGCTTTAATGATAATTGTCAACACTAGTACTAGATACCAAAGTACTACATTACATGTCACAGGTTAGGAAATGGTTTAATAAAAAAGAAATTAGCGAGAGAGAGAGAGAAATACAGGTTAGTGGGTCAGTTACGCTAGCTTGACTCTGACAATCTTAACATGTACATGTGCTGCAGAATTTGTTGTGCTGTGGTTCAGGTAACAAAACAAAAAGGCGAACCGGAGGTCATCAGTAGAGCGGGTGTTTAAATTAGCTAATCAACCACCGCCGTGTGCAGGCAATCATTTATCAATAATCACAAAATAAACATCAAGCCTGAAACAATACTCTAACGGACTGAACGCTCTGTTCTTTGTGTGGAAGAAGTTTGCGTGTTTTGTTGGTGTTGAAACCTGATACATTAGTGAAGCTGTTGTCAGTCAGTTGCTAAGGCAACGGGTCTGTGTGCAGCATCAAAACGACTGGGGAGAGCAGCAGACAGGTTGTGGAGGAGTTTAAAGCAGAGTATCAGAACGTTGTTCAATCCATCATCTGAAAATATGGCACAACTACAAGAATATCAAGCTGGCGATGGAGATCCATGTTTCAGAAATGTTGCCATTAGTTTGCCACAAGCCTGTTCAGGTCCGACTCAAATGTAAGACTAAGTTCATAATCGCTGTGTGTGGCTTAGAACTTAACGTGCGCGTGCCCCTGAACACATCATGCCCACAGCAGAAGAAGCCTGGTTGCGCTGTGTTTTCATTAGCAGATAAAGGGAAGCCAGTCAGAGTTGATGGATGAAACTAAAAACAGGGCAACCCCAGGAAGAAAACCCGTTAGACGCTTCAGAGCGGAGTGAATGTTTGCCTCCTAGCAGGACAAGAAAAGACCAATTATGCACTGCTCTCTGTTGGCCTATCACATAATGAAATACATTGAAGTTTGCGGTTGTAGCCTGGCAAAACGTTTAAGACTTCAGCGGAGCATTCTAACACACGGTCAACATCTAACACGTTCATTTCGTTGTCCCGTTTTAACAATAGTCAAGCAACCGGTCTGCCAAATCGCTGTAAAAATGTCCTGCATTTCAAATCTGCTTTAAGATTTGCTGGATTAACATGATCCTGGAGGCAGGATTCATCAGCTTAGCCAAAGGAAGACGCTCCACTGTGACAGTAGGGACCAGGTTGCCCCCCGTTTTATTTTCAGCTTATGTGGAGGCCAGCAAAAGGCTGTGATGAAAACCCAACTCAACGCCTCCTGAACATACATGTATTCCCTGCTTAAAGATGATGTATTGGGGACAGAAATTGCAACATTTTCATTCGGTGCATTTCACTTTCCCACTGCTTTGTGTCCAACGGTCCAAACTAATTGAAGAGACTTGTTCACTTCCTCACCTGTGGTGGCGCTGCATCAAGAACCACTGAAGGAAACGCCACAAAAGCTTTTGAAGAAGACACTGAGCGCAGAGTGTTATGTACGGTAATGCTTACATTACACATGTTATCATATCAAACTTGTTTAGTTCTGTCACATGTTGACGTTGGGATTAAGCATTACCACTTTTTAGCTGCGGGAGTCGAGATTTTTAGTTTTTTCTTTTCTTTCATCTCACTATTTAACTGTTGACTTTCCATAAATCAAGTCTGCAATTTACTTTCTGTCCCTTCCAGTTCACAATCAAAACTCTAAACCGATGATTATTATATTGGATTTAAACTTACGTTTTAACGCAGCTTGACACTTTAATACTGGACATGATGTTATATGACACTGAGGTATGTAATTTTAATGTACAGCTCTGGATAAAATGAAAAGCCCAGAGCACTGAACCCCATTGAGAACCTCCTGATTGTTCCACCAAATATTTTGTTCCACCAAATATTGATTTCTGAACTCTTCCTGAGTTAAAACATTAGTATTGTTGTTTCTAAACGAATATGAACTGGTTTTCTTTGCACTATTTGAGGTCTGATTTTGACCATTTCTCACTTTCTGCAAATAAATACTACATTTTCTGACTCAAACATGTACCTATAAAGAGTAAAATCAGAGAAACTGATCATTTTATGTGGTCTCTTAATTTTTTCGAGAACTGTATAACAATACAATTTTAAAAACTAGCCAGGATTCATTGTGACTCTTTATACACGTTTTTCTCTCTGTAATGTCCAATCAACACAAAACTGTCCCATGACGATTTTTCCCTCCACAAATATATATTTTTTTATTGTATATAGCATTGAGTTTGTAAGTTGTTTTTTTTCCCATAGTGTTACCACTCTTACTGTTCTCGGATCCTTTTTGGATTAAAGTACACTGAAAGTCCATCCTGCTGGACAAACATTAGTCCAGGAAGCTGCGTTTCAGTGCGTGGCACCTGACGAATCTCTTGCGATCATGAATTCGCCCCTGTCGATTATGAAACGATGATTTGCGGTTCAACATGTGGCTTGGATCAAACATGAGCAACGTCGGTGTCAATACGTGAGGTTATCTTTGAGGGGGACACCGGCTGATTCCGTCAAACGATCTCGCTGCCTGTTCGGCCAAATAATGTTTTATCATAATCTTGTGTTTTCTCCTACATATTATGTTGTTTTTAAGACATAATAATAGTTTTCTGCCACTACAGAAGATTATCTAATGAGATGATCAGATTTTCTGCTGTTAGCAGTTTGCTAACTCTAGCGTTAAAAGAGCGCCACCTTGGGGCGTGCTGCGGTGGCGCAGGGGGTTAGCACGCCCCACGTTTGGAGGCCTTAGTCCTCAACGTGGACGTTGCGGGTTCGACTCCCGGTCCCGACAACCTTTACCGCATGTCTTCCCCCTCTCCTGACCCTCCTTCCTGTCTGCCTACTGTCGAAAAAATACGAGCCACTAGCGCCGCAAAAAAAAAGGAA
This sequence comes from Xiphophorus couchianus, assembly GCF_001444195.1. Classification (NCBI taxonomy): domain Eukaryota; kingdom Metazoa; phylum Chordata; class Actinopteri; order Cyprinodontiformes; family Poeciliidae; genus Xiphophorus; species Xiphophorus couchianus. The sequence continues at coordinate 598,687 of NC_040246.1, read as the reverse complement.
AAAAAAAAGAGTGCCACCTAAAGAGAGCTCCTTTAGTTTCCATACTGCGACTTTCCAAACAACCAAGATCGTTTCTCCTGCAAGGAAGGAAAACAAATTGTAGAAGCTGTCAGCCTGCTCTATACAGTGAGAGAAAACATTTCATCATGTAGTTATTTCTGTAATTATACTTCTGTTTAAGGGGTTGAGCCATTTTTTTTGTTCCTCATACCTAATCACTAGCAAACAGTTTACTCTTCACCCAATAAATTTTTATGCCTCTATATGATTGTTTTTTCTTTTTTTTTTAAATATATGTGGCCTGTTAAATTTTTTCAGCATTTTCACAGGTGTATCAACATTTTTCAGTCAGGAGTAAACGACTCTCCTCCATGGGCTGCCACCTTATCGTGGTGGAGGGGTTTGAGTGCCCCAATGATCCTAGGAGCTATGCTGTCTGGGGCTTCATGCCCCTGGTAGGGTCACCCAAGGCAGACAGGTCCTAGGTGAGGGACCAGACAAAGTGCAGCCCGAAGACCCCAATAATGAAGGAAAACCTTGGACTTGGTGTTCCCTCGCCCGGACGCGGGTCACCGGGGCCCCACTCTGGAGCCAGGCCTGGAGGGGGGGCACGATGGCGAGCGTCTGGTGGCCGGGCTTTTACCCATGGAGCCCGGCCGGGCTCAGCCCGAAGAGGAAACATGAGCCCCCCCTCCCATGGGCCCACCACCCGTGGGAGGGGCCAAAGGGGTCGGGTGCACTGTGTGATGGGTGGCGGCCAAGGGAGGGGACCCTGGCGGTCCGATCCTCGGTTGCAGAAACTGGCTCTTGGGACGTGGAATGTCACCTCTCTGGTGGGGAAGGAGCCGGAGCTAGTGCGTGAGGTCGAGAGGTTCCGGCTAGAAATAGTCGGTCTCACCTCGACGCATGGCTCTGGTTCTGGAACCAGTCTCCTTGAGAGGGGCTGGACATACTTCCACTCTGGAGTTGCCCAGGGAGAGAGACGTCGGGCAGGAGTGGGCATACTTGTTGCTCCCCATCTCGGCGCCTGTACGTTGGGGTTTACCCCGGTGAACGAGAGGGTAGCATCCCTCCGCCTACGGGTGGGGGGACGGGTTCTGACTGTCGTTTGTGCTTACGGGCCGAACGACAGTTCAGATTACCCACCCTTTTTGGAGTCCTTAGAGGGGGTACTGGAGAGTGCTCCTCCTGGGGACTCCCTTCTTCTGCTGGGGGACTTCAACGCTCACGTGGGCAACGACAGTGAGACCTGGAGGGGCGTGGTTGGGAGGAACGGCCCACCTGACCTGAACTCGAGCGGTGTTCTGTTGCTGGACTTCTGTGCTCGCCATGGATTGTCCATAACGAACACCATGTTCAAGCATAAGGGTGTCCATATGTGCACTTGGCACCAGGACACCCTAGGCCGCAGTTCGATGATCGACTTTGTCATCGTTTCATCGGATCTGCGGCCGTATGTCTTGGACACTCGGGTGAAGAGAGGTGCGGAGCTGTCCACTGACCACTACCTGGTGGTGAGTTGGCTCCGGTGGTGGGGGCGAAAGCCGGTCAGACCTGGCAGGCCCAAACGTGTTGTGAGGGTCTGCTGGGAACGTCTGGCGGAATCCCCTGTGAGACGGAGCTTTAACTCCCATCTCCGGCAAAACTTCGAACACGTCCCGGGGGAGGTGGGGGACATGGAGTCTGAGTGGACCGTGTTCCGTGCCTCCATTGTCGAGGCGGCCGATCGGAGCTGTGGCCGCAAGGTTGTCGGTGCCTGTCGCGGCGGCAACCCTCGAACCCGTTGGTGGACACCTCCGGTGAGGGATGCCGTCAGGCTGAAGAAGGAGTCCTATCGAGCCTTTTTGGCCTGTGGGACTCCGGAAGCAGCTGATGGGTACCGGCGGGCGAAGCGGCATGCGGCTCGGGCGGTTGCTGAGGCAAAAACTCGGGCGTGGGAGGAGTTTGGAGAGGCCATGGAGAAAGACTTCCGCACGGCTTCGAGGCGATTCTGGTCCACCATCCGGCGTCTCGGGGGGGGAAGCGGTGCAGCACCAACACTGTTTATAGTGGGGATGGTGTGCTGCTGACCTCTACTCGGGACGTTGTGGGCCGGTGGGCAGAGTACTTCGAAGACCTCCTCAATCCCACCAACATGCCTTCCACTGAGGAAGCGGAGCCTGGGGACTCTGGGTTGGGCTCTCCAATCTCTGGGGGCGAGGTCGCCGAGGTGGTTAAAAAGCTCCTCGGTGGCAAGGCCCCGGGGGTGGATGAGATCCGCCCGGAGTTCCTTAAGGCTCTGGATGTTGTAGGGTTGTGTTGGTTGACGCGACTCTGCAATATCGCATGGACATCGGGGGCAGTTCCCCTGGATTGGCAGACTGGGGTGGTGGTCCCCCTGTTCAAAAAGGGGGACCGGAGGGTGTGCTCCAATTATAGAGGGGTCACACTCTTAAGCCTCCCTGGCAAGGTCTATTCAGGGGTCCTGGAGAGGAGGGTCCGTCGGATAGTCGAACCTCGGATTCAGGAAGAGCAGTGTGGTTTCCGTCCTGGTCGTGGAACACTGGACCAGCTCTACACCCTCAGCAGGGTCCTGGAGGGTGCATGGGAGTTCGCCCAACCAGTCTACATGTGTTTTGTGGACTTGGAGAAGGCGTTCGACCGTGTCCCTCGGGGAGCCCTGTGGGGGGTTCTCCGGGAGTATGGGGTACCGGGCCCTTTGATACGGGCTGTCAGGTCCCTGTATGACCGGTGTCAGAGTCTGGTCCGCATTGCCGGCAGTAAGTCGGGCTCGTTTCCGGTGAGAGTTGGACTCCGCCAGGGCTGCCCTTTGTCACCGATTCTGTTCATCACTTTCATGGACAGAATTTCTAGGCGCAGCCAAGGTGTTGAGGGGATCCGATTTGGTGGCCTTAGGATCTCATCTCTGCTTTTCGCAGACGATGTGGTCCTTTTGGCTTCATCAGATCGTGATCTGCAGCTCTCGCTGGATCGGTTCGCAGCCGAGTGTGAAGCGGCCGGGATGGGGATCAGTGCCTCCAAATCCAAGGCCATGGTCTTGAGCCGGAAAAGGGTAGAGTGCCTTCTCCGGGTCAGGGGGGGTGTCCTGCCCCAAGTGGAGGAGTTTAAGTATCTCGGGATCTTGTTCACGAATGGGGGAAGAAGGGAGCGGGAGATCGACAGGCGGATTGGCGCAGCGTCTGCTGTCAAGCGGGCGCTGTACCGGTCCGTCGTGGTGAAGAGAGAGCTGAGCCAAAAAGCGAAGCTCTCGATTTACCGGTCGATCTACGTTCCCACCCTCATCTATGGTCATGAGCTTTGGGTCATGACCGAAAGAACGAGATCGCGGATACAAGCGGCCGAAATGGGTTTTCTCCGTAGGGTGGCTGGGCTCTCCCTTAGAGATAGGGTGAGAAGCTCAGTCATCCGGGAGGCACTCAGAGTAGAGCCGCTGCTCCTTCACATCGAGAGGAGCCAGTTGAGGTGGCTTGGGCATCTGGTCAGGATGCCTCCTGGACGCCTCCCTGGTGAGGTGTTCCGGGCACGTCCCACCGGGAGGAGGCCCCGGGGAAGACCCAGGACACGCTGGAGGGACTATGTCTCTCGGCTGGCCTGGGAACGCCTCGGGATTCCCCCGGAGGAGCTAGAAGTGGCTGGGGAGAGGGAAGTCTGGGCCTCCCTTCTGAAGCTGCTACCCCCGCGACCCGACCTCGGATAAGCGGAAGAAGATGGATGGATGGATGGATGGATGAGTAAACGACTACAATGACGATGTTTGCATCCTCCGCTTTGAGGCTAAAGTGCGGACACAGAAAAAAACCGCGTCGTCAACCTTAAGCGCCACAAACTTCACTCCCGGGTTTTAATTTCCACAAACCTCTCCGAGACAATGACCTTTACTGCAGCCATGCTTTCAATTGTATGTATACGGAGAAACAACCCACAGATGATGCATAAAACCCCGCTTTCTCTGAAACACGTCCTCCCACTCGAGTGTATAGCTCCGAATGCCCCGCATGTTAGGGAAACGCTGTTATTCACAAGATGTAATGATATGGTTGAGAACAAACAGGGGTCACAGAGAACGCATAACCACCTGTGGCACTAAATACGACATGCATTTTAAATGGAAAAACTCCACAACACGCTGTATCCAAGTAGATTCAGCAGATATGGAATCATATGTTCTCGTAAAGTAAGCCGGAAAATGTTCCACAGACACTTTCTAGCCGGCTCCTTTTTAGCTTGTTCCTTGCCGTTTATGGGTGACATGTTAACAAAAAGCAAAAGTAAAAAAAAAAAAAAAACGTAGCCACAACAGAATACAAAGTGGAAACAGTTTAAAAGCACTGAGCTTAGAAATCTTTCATTAGCTCATGTAAATGCTATTTGGCACATATCTGAGAGCGTCTGGACGGATCGCCCGCGGCGCTTTGGCCCGCTCGTACACATCCCCAGGCTTCCTCTGCTTCCCGTCGCTCCAGTCAGCTGACAGCCTGGCCCTGAACCCCATTCCTGATTCTTGATTTCACACCACTCTCTTCTATTTCTATCCTAACAGACTGAGCGGAACGGCACCTCTCGAGGAGCCGCGGCGACTGATTAGAGCCCAATTAGCTGCCCTGTTCCAGGGCTCCTACGAAAAGGAGGCATGTCGTCTCGCTTCTGAGCCCAGCTCCAGACGGTACGCTCTGTTCTCATTTTCTGGGAGTTCATAGGAAAAAATTAGACAAGTGGAAGAACTAGTCCTTTAAAATGACCTGACCCAAATGGGTCCCAGTGTTCTATGATATGGTATTTTTGAATTCTGATTTATAGCTTATCTTCAGTAGATTCCCTCTAGTGTTTTCCTTTTACTATAAAATCTCAAATCCCAGGCTGGCAACTTCAGTCTCAAAAACACGGAATATAGACAGGTGGTTGTACTTGATTAAAATGTTTTTTAGCTAATTGTGGCAGCCGTAATCGATTAATTGCAATTATTTGCAAAATAAGCAACATTTTCAATTGAAAAACCCCTTTTCTGTCGCTACATTTTTGAATAGATGGCTATATCAGCTCAGCAACAACAATATTTTTTGTTTTTAATCTGTTATTTAGGTTATTGACTCATCAGATTGGTGTGAAGTGCTATTACACCGAGGCTTGCCACGATAAATTTTCCTGGATGATAAATTGTTGCTAAAATAATTGCGATCAATGACTATATTGTTGTTTTGAGATTGTTTTCAAGTAATATATTGACAACAGCATAATAATGCAAGTTTGCTCTCTCAAGCTCTCAATAAGCCTTTAACACAATTACAAAACAAGAAAATAAAACCAGACACGTTAAAAACAATAACTAAAACGAAAATGAAAACCACACATAGCAGAAACGATGAATAGCGTTGGTTGTGATCTCCCTATAAACAAAACTGGCCTTCAAAAATGATCAATCACAATGGAAAGTATGCAGATCATTTTAAGTTATCATGCAATAAATTGATTTATTGCTTATTGGGTCAGGCTCATTTGAACCCATTCAGCTCTCAAGTGTTTGAGGAAGTTCTGGTTGTCCGTGGAGCGTCTTTAAAAAAGAACACTGCTTCACAAATGTGTACCGTGGACGCTGACGTTAGCGTTAGCTTTGAGATGCTACTTCAGGTTTGAATAGGTTGGCTGACAGGCTAGCTCCTTTTAGCACAACTTTGAACACAACAATAGTCTCAGCAAATATTAACAACCAGCAGGCCGAGAGGAGCGGCTTTGGCGTCCGTCGCTGTTGTCTGTGTCAGTCGTGCCTCAGATTTACGGGCGTACCAGAAACGTGCAAATACAAAGGTTCCAGCTGAAAAAATTAATCGTGTTAAAATCCATATAATTAATTCATCAAAATCAGTGCCTTTATCGATCTATCCTAGCTAGCTGGCTATAGAGATGTAGTCTTTACAGATTGTATTTAATTCACAAATGTTTAGAGATCTCAGTTTTGGCAACGTTTAATCGACTTCACATAGCACGGCAGCAGTAATTCACACTGATAACCAACAGTGAGGCAAACATATCTAATAGTGTGACTTCCTGCTGTGTTGGCATGAGTGAGAATTTTGCCCTCTAATTGACTTGAAAGAAGCTTTAACTTTCTCATGAAGGCCATCATCAGGCTGTATATTTCAGGTGCAAAGAGGCCCTTTCCTGCCAGCTCAGCATTTAATTCATTCATTAGTGCAGTCGCCTCGACAGCAAAGGCCATGTCTGCTTTCTGCTCTGCACCTGAGAGCTCTGGGATGTCCTTGTCTTTCCTCTCGCTAAACTTTGCTTTCAGGTCCTATGTGCTCGATTCTTACAAAAAGAAGACAAGACAAACTTGCCTTGGAACAAAGTGTCATTTTAGCACTGGAGACAACACCAAACAGTCTCTGATAAGCTCCACGCCTGAGAATGGGTTGCCACATCTTGTAATTTAATGCATAATTACAAGACTAGTCCTGGCTGCTGCGTGCCTGGAAGAGTGGGGCTTTGTAAAATAAAATCCTGTTGCTTTCGCAGTTTAGCTACCGCTTCATGTTCACCACACTAACCCCGCTTTGCTGATGATTTCAGCAAAGAAACATTCATTAGTCCACACTGTGCTAAAGAACTCTGCATTATGCGTCAATATATTGCAAAGTAAGGGGAGTTACCCTTTTACTACATACCTATGTGGGCTAGTCAAAGATGGTCAGCACATAAAATGTGACTGGTGGACTAAAAAATGCCCAGGTCTGGACTAATAGTGTATTGGGGACAGAAATTGCAACATTTGCTCTATTTTCATTCGGTGCATTTCACTTTCCCACTGCTTTGTGTCCAACAGCCCAAACTAATTGAAGAGACTTGTTCACCTCCTCACCTGTGGTGGCGCTGCACATAGAACCACTGAAGGAAACGCCACAAAGGCTTTTGAAGAAGACACTGAGCACAACTTCTTTCTTCACCAAATGTAAACAAAAATGGAGTAGCATCAGACTTCAGCGGTTGTAGGATTTCCGTTTTGTCTTTGGTAAACGACCACGAGCCATTTCTCCTGCTATAGCACTACACTCTCTTGTTTGTTTTGGTCCTATTTACCCAGAATGCCCTGCGCAATAGTCAGCTTTTAGAGCGGTCTCCGGTCTGCGTGAGTCCACACAATGCATTTGAACCGCACAAGAGTTCACTGGATTCAAAGAAACACAGAGGGTTTGTAGGCGAACCACAGTTTTTGTGGTCTGCATCAGACTTTGTGTAAGCGTGACTGAAATGATTTATGGCTTGAAAAAAAAAGTATGTTTATTTCTAACAACTAACACATTGTGATTTAAGTTGTTTGGATCACTTTTGGAGTTTTGTATAAAACGAATGTATTTTATTTCGTCACAAAGAACTACGTTATCGTGAAATTTGCGTGAATATAAAAGCCTGTGAACCTTAAATAGACTGAGAACCAACATTTGTTAAGGATCTCTGAAGTGGCAGGTGGCCACAAGGTAACCGGCTGGGGTGAATGCACACTAAGACAACCATAGAAAACTGCAATAGATCAGTCAAAGCTGGACTGGAATGTTCTAAGCAAGCTACGGATTCTGTAATATACAGTTTATTGCATACTTACCTTAGCGTCTCCTTGGAAACAAAGGTGTTTTTGTGTTTCAGTTTATGAGGCCCCACTGAACCATGACATATATCTACTGTTACACCCTTAATCAATACCCAGCATAAGTCCTAAGGTGGTTTAGAGTTTAAAATGGCTTCAAATAGATACTAAGTGAGAAAGAAATAATCTTCGTTACTCAGACCGGCACAGGAGCCACGTGTGATTAATGCACAGGATCATGTCAAATGATGTAGAGCACCACTCTCAACAAAATGGCGGAATAATAAGAGCCTTTAATGTATGGGCCTGAGTAATGGCTCGCAGCAGTCGCGACAAGATGCTGAAGGTCCCCTGAAAGTCCCTTATTCTCCACGGCAGACACACTTGTGGCTTCAAGCAGCCGCGGTACTCGATGAAGGGTCTTGAAGTTTCGCCCGGCTCGTTTCATCACCGCCTCTCGCTCCCTTTGTCAAGTCAACTTGACACGACCATCCCTGCCACTCACAAAACTTTTTCTTTCTCCGATTAATTGCAAGCCTTTTAGGCTCTCTCACAATCAGGCCCGGACCATTTTGCAGCCTTTTTTTTTATTATTACAAAGTTAAATGTCTTGCGATGGAATACAGTGGCGGTAAATGCCATATCCTTTCAGCGTGGCAAGGGTAGGGTAATTGTCTCTGTGGCATAATCGTCCCTCAACAAAAGCCGGTGAAAATGACTGGGTTTTAACATAATAAGGAGCACTGTCATTTTAGTCCTCCCCCTCTCCACAAAATCCTCCCTGCCAGCATTAGTTTGCTTCCCTCTGTCACAGGGCATGTTTATCTCCATCTTAGAGCCTCAATTTTATTCTTTTCTTCACTGCCAATGGCCTGTAATTACACCCTTCTGCTCTTTCTTTCTTTCTTTCTTTTTTTTTTTGCATACACTGTTACTCGTCCTGGCAGTGGGCAAAAGCAGCAGTACAGCCGGCTATAAATGTCAACCAAACGCCAATGAAATTCACCAGAAGCAGTTGAAATTTGTGCTTCACTTATCTGAGTGGTGATGGCTTCAACGTCACCCTGTTTGTTCTAAGTATTGTCTTAGGGAGCAGACAGTTGACAGATGAGATGAATATAAAGGAACAAATACAATCCCTGTGTCATGAAACGGTGCGGTGTTGAGGTGAGGCAGACGCTTGAGGCCCAGGTAGAAATGAAAATTATGATTTTAATGACGGGAACACAGTCCAAACAACGAGCAGCAGGCAGATGGACACGACGACTAGACATTGACAAAGACAAGGACCCGACGAGGAACAAGGAACACAGGTGGAGTTAAATACATGGGCGGGTAATCACAGAAACGAGACACACCTGGGAACAATCAAGGGGAGGACAGGACAACGAAGAGACTCAAGGACACAGAAAACTCTAAATAAACACAGAAAAACACAGATCCTGACAGTACCCCCCCCTCAAGGGCGGCTACCAGACGCCCACAAAAAAAAAACACAACAAGGGTGGGCGGAGGGGCGCTGGACGGGGGGCCAGAGTCCAGAACAACAAAAAACAACCCACCATCGTGGGCGGAAACACAAGAAGGGCCAAGAGTCCATAAACAAACAAAAAACTACCCACAGGGTGGGCGGAGGCAAAGGAGGCGGGAACCACAGAGGTGGTCTGGCGGTCGTCCGCGGCGGCGGGAACCACGGAGGCGGTCCGGCGGCCGTCCGCGGCGCTGGAGGCGGGAACCACGGAGGCGGTCCGGCGGCCGTCCGCGGCGCTGGAGGCGGGAACCACGGAGGCGGGACCCCCGGAGGCGGTCCAGCGGCCGTCCGCGGCGCTGGAGGTGGCAATGGGGAGTCCCGGGGGCCGCCCACAGACGGCGATGACGAGCCCCCCGAGGTAGGGTCTCGGTCGGAACGCTGGAGGTCAGGGTCTCGGTTGGAACGCTGGAGGTCAGGGTCTCGGTCGGAACGCTGGAGGTCTCGGTCGGAATGCTGGAGGTCTCGGTCGGAACGCAGGGGGTCTCGGTCGGAACGCAGGGGGTCTCGGTCGGAACGCAGGGGGTCTCGGCCTCGGGTGCGCCGGCTGGAACGGCCTCGGGTGCGCCGGCTGGAACGGCCTCGGGTGCGCCGGCTGGAACGCCGGCTGACTTGGCCGGGGGTGCGCCGGCCGGAACGCCGGCTGGAGTTGCTGGTCCCGGAACTGGAGCGGGATCTGGGCTGGCGGAGAAACTGTGCGGCTTGGGAGGCAGAGGTTCGCCAGCCATGACGGCTAGGGCCGCCTTACGCTCCCACTCTGCCTCCCTCTGCAACTCCACAAACCCCGGGTGTGGAAAGCGAGGAACCCAGTAGTCCAGCAGCAGTCCCAAGCGGATGGCGAAACCGAGGCGTCGGATGGCAGCGTACGGCTTGGCCATTGCCTCCTCGTACTCCCTGATCGTTTCAGTTAGCTCCTTTAACTCCTCTGGGTCCATGATGAAAAGTAAAAAATAGCGTGCCTCACCGTTCGGTCTGGTCGGGTCCTTCTGTCATGAAACGGTGCGGTGTTGAGGTGAGGCAGACGCTTGAGGCCCAGGTAGAAATGAAAATGATGATTTTAATGACGGGAACACAGTCCAAACAACGAGCAGCAGGCAGATGGACACGACGACTAGACATTGACAACGACAAGGACCCGACGAGGAACAAGGAACACAGGTGGAGTTAAATACATGGGCGGGTAATCACAGAAACGAGACACACCTGGGAACAATCAAGGGGAGGACAGGACAACGAAGAGACTCAAGGACACAGAAAACTCTAAATAAACACAGAAAAACACAGATCCTGACACCCTGTCTGACATTGTTATAATGTGATATTAATATTAGGCTTTTAATGATTCATTTTGACCTGTTTACAGGTTGGAATGATGGAACACCTAAAAATACAAGAATTCGAAAAAAGAATTAGAATTTTTTGCGAATGGTCTGTGATACAAATAGGGTCAAAACTTTACATACACACCCAAATATATTCATGCATCTGACTCCTATTTGGAAAAAAGCAAGAACATGGTATGATTCTATGAATGTTTGACAACTCTTCCAATCAGAAACGGTGAAACTCTCCTTTCAAGCAGTTTTCAACAGGTTGGATCTAGCTTGGTAATAACCAGTGTCTTGTTCCACTCTTGGCTTCATACAGAGCGTCTGGACTGTTGGCTAGTGAGAAACGATTATTTGTTTGAGTCGTGGGATCTCTTGACGTTTTAAATGATTGTATCTGCTTTTACCCAATCGCTAACGTTTAGCTGAGTCTTTTGGAGTATGCCAGCTCGTCCCTGAAGGAAGCTACATTATGAAAGCATACAGATAATTTCGTGTGCTTTAAAACAACCAACCCCTACTGCGAAGAGAGAAGTGCCTAGCACCGACATAAAAAGTATTAAACATTTCTCTTGGCCCGACTTCACTTGCTCTGTATTTGGAAAATGGACTGAATGGCTTCGCTCATTTCCTCAATTGCCATTGGCAAACTACAAACCTGTACATGCGGACTACAATTCTAAAACAAGAAATCAATGTCAGGGTTCTCTTGACAATGGCCAGGAAAGGTTGGATACGTTCCAAAAATGTAATTTTATCCTTTAAAAAATCCTTTAAACTCTAAACACCAAGTTGTACGTATGTAAGGGATCATTGTCCGTCTGATAGACTGTTGTCACCAACTATCAACCAGTTAGGTATTGATTGGTGATGAAGGTGAAAGGTTTTATCTTGCCATTTGGCTTTGGGCAGCTGTACAGTCCAGTAGTGCTTAAAGCTGTTGGTTTCAGAGTCACTGCCTTATTTCTGGGTCTGCACACTACAAAACTTACTTTCTTGTGTATTCACACCAGGGAAGTCCCTCGGTTCTCTTGTTTGGTATCGGACCAGAACCACCCTGACCACTTTCCTGACAATTTGGAGTCAGACGACTGAAACTTTAGCTTGCAGCTGGGTGTTTAAATGTGAAAAGACTTCCAGAACAAACACCAACATTTACCCGATAAAGACAAAACCTGAACTGGGTTTGTGTCAGAAAAGTAGCCAGTTTGGAATAACTCTCCCAGTTCTCACAGGAAAACTGGTCAAATATGCAAACATGGCATTCATCCAAATCTGAGGTGTGTAGGTAAATTTTTTTAGCCTGTATGTTGAATTTTGAGAAATGAAAATTAACATTAAAACCAATTTTTTTCCACCAGTGTTAAAACTTTCTAAAGTTGTATACTATATTATCACTCAATTCTAGTAAGAGACTGGTTTAAATTACACTTCAGAGTATTAACATTATCTTCTTCACCATGCCGTATGTAAACTTTTGACCCGCGCTGTAGATTCAGTGGAGCAAATCTATCAGGTAAAGTGAAGATCCAGGGAGCAGACTCGTGACAAATATCCTATTATCTCCTTTTTTTTAGGAGCAACATATATTTCCCACACCGACAACAATCACAAACACTAAAGTGGATTCTAAAAGGGCTGACAGTAAATTTCAGGCTTAAAATTAAGCCGACACAAGCGTGATCCAAAGAGCAGTCGAGTCGGGGTGTGCCACTCTGCAGAGGATATACATCTCCTCCAACTTTGAAGCCCATGACGCCTTCAGTGTCGCATCGAAAAAGAAAAGCACCTCAAACTGTCACACAGCTTCTCTGCACCCACCCCTCCCCTCTCTTCCATGTTTGCTCCTCTAATTCTCTGACAATATTCGCTCTGTCTGAAGAGCGCAAAGGCGCGGGGGTAAGTATCACGAAGCAATGCGATGCCGCACCTGCTACTGGGGAGCTGATGTAAGAGAGGGATGAGCATGAATTAAACATTTTCCGAGGGAGTGTGAAGGAGGCGTCTTATTTGCTCGAATACATGCATAAAGTGCACGCTTGCGAAAGCCCCTAATGTTACCTGTCAAAATTCAAGGTTACCAAATGTGCAAGAAGCGAAATTATGCCTTTTCGTGTAACGCCTGGTGATTAGACTAAATAACTGCTGACGGCAGCAGAAGGAGCAGGTTCAGCTGTGCTGCAGGCCACTCAGCTCGCCTGAACGCGAGAGGGAGAGCGGGTTAAGCTGGCTGACGGTGTGCGAGAGTTAATTAGCTGTGGGGCTAAACTTTGTGGTCTGAGGATTTTCTCTCACTTTCCCCATTACCTGCCCAATGTAAAATGGCTTTCACAGTTTGAAGCTGTCCGCATTTAAACATAATTATGGCTGCATTATTTATAACTGGAAATGCACAGAGACATCAGTCGGTGACCAAGGTCTAATCTTTCCCTCCTGTTGGTAAACGCAGCAGTTCTATGCAATGCCAGGTTGTCCTGGCGATGCTAATCTAGCTGGCTAGTTTCTAAGGTAAGCAGAGTCTGTACGTTAGCCATTTTCAGTAACTGCGTTTCTATTACAGATGTGCACAAGACTTTGTCAATGTCCCGCTAATAACAAAAAAGAACAATTTCTCAATTGTGATGTTGCTTTTGAATAAGAAACGCAATTAAAATCATATGTGAATAGGTTTGTTCACATAAGTCATTAAAAACACGCCACGGCGTCATTCTCAGACTGCTTCCTGTTTTCTTCTTCGTGGTTTGCGCCTATAGTTACATTTGGTTGTTGGTCATGTGACTCGTATAAAAGTGTTTCCATTGCAGTTTTGCGGAAAAAAATTTAGGCCAAATAAACCACCTCATACCAGCGCCAAAACTTTATATTGAAAAATTTCATTTTTCCAAAATTGTCCTGTTTCCATTGAGTAAATGTATTTTCCAAATGTCAAGTTGCGCAATTATGATTAATGGAAAAGTGCAGCTAGTGATGTATTTGTTTTCGATGACGTCAAGACGTGTCTACTGTTCTTTCAGCTCCGTATCTGCAGGTTTCAGCAAGTCAAATTTAGGACGTTTTAAGCCTTCTCTTATGTCGCTCTGAATAAAATGTAAGACTTAAGAAAGTGTCTCTCTACAGACTTAACCTTGTATGGATTGGCAATAGAAGTGAGCCAGTGGCGAGAAAGAGCGATGTCCAGCCTGCTGCCAATAAATTTGCACTTACTCAGGATGGAGGAAAAAGCGACCTAGCTAGCTAGCAAGGATATATTAGCAGCTAGTTACCCGTAGCCTCAACTGCCTCTAGTCACAGAAACTGACAGAAAAGTCCACTGAGAAAAAAAGTCTACATTTAACAGTCCTGCCATGATAAATGTAAGCGGTCTTGTCACAAAGCCTTTGTATATATTTACACAAGACCGCTGTCTAGGTATTTTCAGATGTCAGCTGTAGTTGTCATGCCAGGCCACTGGGTGGCACTGTGATTTTAGCATGCCATCGAACACGTGTGAGCTTTTGACCCTTAGCTTCCACCTCATTGTAAATGGTAATCCGTCTCCATCTCCCATGAGCGAAGTCCTCATGTAACGCATTCGTTCCTTATCAGAAATGTCATTTTGGACTCTTATAGGACAAAAATATTTGTTTACTAAGTGGAGTAAACAAGGAGCCGACTCATTCAGTACCTCTGCAGCTTTAAGTGTAGGCTCAGCCTCTATCAAAACCCTGTTGTAGAGCAACTGCTCTAAAACAGGGTCGCTTCTGCTCCTAATATAAATAAGTAATGACCACTCACGTCAGAAAGGCTATAAAAGCCGTACTAAGTGCTGTTGTAATATTTTTTTATTCTGGAGCTTTAAAAAGAAAAATAGGCGTCGGAACGTCTCTAATTATAACCCTTCCATACCACTGGTTGGAGCGATGTAGATAAAGTGTTTTCATTTAATTACATTATATTTCCTTTTGCTTTAATAAACTCTGAGTGAGAAACTTGCACAAAAAAACCCCCAGCTTTGATTAAACGCTGTCATGTACTTTTCCATCCAAGTACAACATGAAAATATGCCGGGAAATGATTGAAAATGATTTGCTTCAAGGCCAAATCAGATCGACCTTTTTTTGAATGCGCATAACGGCTCTACTTATTGTTTCTGGGAGACCAATTAGGCAAAAGATTTAACAAGCAGATGTTTTCTGTCAATATATAGTCGCCTCTGCTTCTGTGATTTGGAAGTTTGTTTGTTTTGGGGTTTTTTTTTTTTGCTTAAACTTGCCATGTGAAGCCCTTCAGATCTTAGAGGGGAAACAAAAAAAATCTCCTGAGCTGAAAATTAGCTATATTTCTATTTGGCCAATTTGCTAGCCAAACCATTTTAGCCCTGATTTAAGTGCGCTGTGTAGAAGAATGTCATTTGGTCCGCTTAGTTTTCATTTTCTACAGGTATGAGGTTGGACTAAAATCTGGATGACATCCATTTTCCAATTCCAGATGATGTAGCCAAACTGCTTATGTGTCAAAGTGATCATTTTCTCACAGAACCTAACGGAGCCCAAGTTATCACCTATGATACTGTACACAATATTCTGCCCAGTTAAGCCGGGCTGCCACAATTTTTGACAATGTTGAAAATCTTTGCAGTATAAACATCACGACCAAGTCATCTTACATCCCTGCTTATACACCAGTTTACTCTATGCGGACGCTTTGTCTGCGATAACGAAAATTCCCTAATCAGCGAAAGCCATTCAGAGTGCTTAAAGTGGCTCCACCTGAAGGCAGCTTGACCTAAATTCTGATTAATTCAGTAGCTTGACCACTTGGAGACATTCCTACACCATGCACTTGGACTCTGCTTCACTCTGATGTTCAGAGCCACACATGAATGGAACGCACTAACACAAAACATTAAAGAAAGTCGTGCTTACAGTTTCATGAAGCAATTAACAATGCGCTATGAAAATAATAGGTGTGCTGTACATGCATGTTTGTGTATTTATGAAAGTAGAGATGTTATTGTACATGTATGAGCTATACATATGAGAGTACAATAGTAAAAGACAGAGGTGTGCAAAGTGTGGCCCGGGGGCCATGTGTGGCCCTGGCCATGATTTTGATCAGCCCCCTCACCACAAGACAAGATCAATAATCTAATTTGTCCAATAAATGGAAAACAGACGACCCCAAAAATGTGCACATTTTTTGTTTTTCCTTCCAAAAAGCCAACAGTCAGAAACCTTTTTAATGTTTCTGGTCATTAAGGTTGGTGGATTTTATTTTATTTTTTTAAAGTTGTTTATTTTCAAGAAAGTAAAAACAAACAAACAAACAAAAAAAGAAAAATAACAATAAACACATTTTTGCATGTTTAATTGAAACATGCAAAAAAAAAAAAAAAAGAGTTTATTGTGTGTAGCTTAAATTGTCCAGTTTTGAGCCGCAGGGCAAAAAGGTTGGAAACCTCCAGTATGAGAGAGAGAGGAGACTACAACTTACATGAACGTTTATTTTGTTTTTATGTAAGAGAAATCTAAAGTAACTATAATCCAGGTTATTTTAATACTTCATCTGTAACATGATTTTTTTTTTTTGTTGTAAATGTAAGCAGCCTCCATGTAACCTGACCCCAGGAAGAACAGCAGACGCAGCAGGCTGCTGATGCTAATGGGAATCTCAAAAAACATCAACATCTTCAGAGCAGTGAAGACCCAGACGGTCAGATGATCCTCAAATTCAGAGGAGAAAAATGAGACAATATTATTATAGGTAAAGTAACAAATTCTCTCCTGAAGCAGAAGAGTAAATTGGACTCCCTTCAACCCAATACATACAAAACCATGTTCATTAATATCAACACACATACTTCACACGTGACAGGAGTTAATGTTCTGTAACATACGCTTCACTAATTTATGTCAAGAATCGCATAAAATGGGTTTTTGATGCACTAAGGCAAGAGAGAAAACAGTGTAAATGAACTTTGACCTTTGACTCATTCTGTGCCACCAATCAATTGGCTAAATGTAAGCAGGACAAAATAAAGCAAAACCAGAAATAAATAGAGAAAGAAGGTTAAATATGAAGCAAACTGATGCAGCTTGAATCAGTTCCTATTACAGAACTTATAGATTATTCAGTTTAATTTGGTATTAGCTATTCAGGTGAATTTGATTGCATTTTCAACTCATTAATATTAAGAAAATATTTCCCAAATGATTTTTTTTTATAGAAAATACAATTTCAACATTCTAAGACAGTTTAATGTCAAACCATGACAAGACTTAAGTTTACAATTTTAAACTTTTAACTGTAAATGCTGATGTATCGGTGCTGAGATTACTGTAAGTTCACCTGACCGTGGGTTTAATGCCGTTCTAGCTTTTCTTTTTTTTTTTTTTTGTTGTGCAGAGTGGTTCTTCCTATTAATAGCACACAGAATATTCTGGGATGTTCCAACCACTTGGCAGGTTCCTGGAGTTGGACGCCGTTTAGTTTTGCTTGGCATCGACTCTAAACAGCAGTTTTGGCTGACGGAAATTCTTTTTTTTTTAAACCACTTAATGAAAAACATAATATGCAAAACAGGCCATTTTGGCCACGTAGACAATTTATTTATTTATTTATTTGCAGAGCATATGCGCAAAATGACAACTCCTTCAAAGTGACAGCGGTATAGTTCCTGATAGCAAAAACTGGTAAAAAAAAAAAAAAAAGGGAAAAAAAAGTGAGCTTTATTGGAAATTCACTTTTATCAAACTGCAGAGGCACGGAGACGAAACGAGGCACGCGGAATAAATCCGATCCATCACCTGAACTCAAACTGTGCAGTCCCGGGCAGAAGATGTTTTCGGATGTTGCGCTATCAGAAACGTTTAATCTCATTTCATGCCACTCACCAACAAAAACCGCTGAGAGCTATTCCTGAGGCATGAATCACTTAACCAGTGACGTTTATTAAACATGCTCTAATTCCTCTTTCTGCTGGATTTTGTTTGCACGATTACCACAATGCAGTAACCAGGAGCATATCTGTTCTGCATCGTTGACGGAGGAGTGCTGCCGGTGGAGGAGTCTCCTCGCTGTCAGTTCCAGGGTTTCACATTCGAGAGGGTCTGGCATTTATGGAGCTTTTAAATGATTTCAATTTAACCTCAAGTGAATAAAACCACACAACACCAGTTACGTCAAAGTATTAATGCAATAAATATGAAGCCAGAATGGAATTTGTGAAAACTTAGTTACGCAGCCAAAACACCGAGATATATGAATATAAAAAAAAAATAAAAATAAAAACGTAAAACTGAAGATCAGAGATTTGTGGCTAACTTTCGGTTTGTTCCTGATTTTAGCAGATTTCTCTAGGCAAATGTTAAATAATAGCGTTTAACATATTTTCTCAACCATTTCTGCTTAAGGGGTGAGTGAGTATTTGTAATGGAAACAGGAGACATGAATAAGAGAGAAAACAGTGACTGCTAAGCTAACATCCACCGACGTCTTTATTTCCATAAATGCCAGATTTATGTTGTTGATTACTGACAGTTATTTACTGTAAATAACCCTGTATTTTTTTTAAACTTTATCTGAGGAAAGAGAAGCACAAGTTTCTGAGATTTTTGCTTATACATTTCACTTCTCAACTATGCACTGCTCTGTTTTGATCTGTCGCAGTAAATGACAATAAAATGCAGTGAAATGTGAGGCTACAATGTGACACCTGCTGCTGGTGTTCCTACTAAAACCAGGAAGATAGAGCATCCAGTTGTTAAAGCCTTCCACTGCTTCCCTGCAGCTCACAGAATAAACTTTAAACTTATTCTGTTAGTTTATAAATCACTGAACAGCTTAGCACCAAAACACTAAATTTTAGAAGGATAAATCCGCCTGAGGAGATGGAAAAAAGAGATGTTGTGTTCCCCAGATCAATTTATTTAAGACTATTGTCTCAAACTTTCTACTTTGTAATTATGTAAATGCTTACAAACCTTGAGTCAACTTTTGACAAGCCGCTTTTTTGAACATTTTTATACTCGTCTAATTCCAAGTTGCTCCATTTTAATGTGTCACGACAAAAATCAACGGCTTCATAAATCTCAAACTGTGACATTGATGACACTGAACGCCTTCACACCACGATACGTTAGAGATCTGCTGCTGATGTTTCAACCTTCCAGACCTCTCAGATTCTGGTTCTGGTTCTGGTTCTGCTCTGCATCACCCAGAACCGGAACCAACCACGGACAAGCAGCTTTCAGCTTCCAGAGCAAACTTCCAGAAAACTGCAAAACAACCAAAACACTGAATTCCTATAAATGAAAGCTAAACCCCATCTGTTTACAGCTGCCTTTGATTAGTAGTAAGTGAACATTGATCAACATATTTGATGTTGATGACACTAATGATGGCATTTCACAAAATGTAACATTTACTGCTTGTCTGGTACTTCCTGTTTGACATTGTTATGGGGTAAATCGCTTTGATCTGCCTTGTTGCTGATGTGCTACACCAATAAACTTGACTTGACACTTTGGGTCTCACTGTAACTCCAACCGTTTTCTCTGCAATTCCCTCCCTCACACACCTGATGTAGAAGAAGAAAAGATGCATCCTCATCCTCGCATTTCTTCCATCACCGCCCCTGAACTCTGCCAAGTCCTGATGGGTCCCCTCCGATCATCCACTCGCATCGCTGCCATTTCCAAAACGGCTAAAGGCCCGAATCTCTCGACGCGTCACAAAAAGAGGAAACGGCAGAACTAATTGCGGCAACGACTGCGGCGCAGCGAGGGCCGTGCGGGCCGGCCGGCGGGCGGACGGTCGCCGAGGCCTAAACAGGCTAAATGAAATCCGAAGAAGGCACATGCGCGTACGCATTCCCTCAGTAAGAGTCGAGCAGTACGAGCTAATGACGCGCGGCTGCATCGCGCCGATCTCGCATACATCAACTCGACGAACCACCGGAGAAAGACATTCATTAGATGGGACGGTCATTACGGCGGGCGCCGTTTAATGCTCGGTTAACCGCACGGACTTGTGGAGCCGCGCGTCTCTATCTGCAGAACATCTCTGCTCTCAGTCTGACCATTTTTTCTGCCAACCTTCAGGCTAAGATTTCCTGTAAGTGCTTTGATCTCTGATGGACGGGATCATGGCGCCCCGGCAGGTACGCTCTCGACGTTTTCAACACATAACCCCCCCCCCCCCCCCCCCCCCAGCCCACTGACAAGGTGAGAAAATCTGCAAAGAAGAGACAGGAAGTGACTGCTTCCACTTGTGCTCTGACTGACAGCTGAGCATGGGGGGGACTGTGTCTTACATGCAATGTGAAAGAGGGGGAGGACTGGGATTATGGGGGGTGGTTAGGGTCACATTTGACCCCCCCCCCTACATGTACAGGAAGGTGCATCTCTTCAAAGCACCTTGGTGTTGTCTTAACAGCGACGCTCAAATCAAATCACAGCCGCGCCAGAGGGAAATGGAGTCTGAGATGCAGAGCTGTCATCGTTTAGGCTATAAATCTTTCAAATCCAACCCCGACTGCACTCCCACCCCCACCCCTCCATCACCCATCTGTACATCCGGGCTGCAGAAGCCGCCGCTCTGCAGGAAGGTTTATTTCTCCCGAGGAGAACGTTTGCAGATTTCGGAGCAGGGAAAGTCGGGTGGGGAAATAAATCAGAGCTCATAGCACGTATTAATTTGACAAGCCGGGAACAACGCGGGCGTCGGAAATAGGGCAGAGTGAGGTGTAACGACAAGTGTGTGCGCGTGTCTACGGGGGTGTGCTGGCGTGTGTGTGTGTGTGTGTGCGTGTGTGTGGGTGTGTGCGTGTGTGTTCGCCTGTGGTCAGTGCTAATGAACTCGGTGTTTGATTTGCTTGTGGACACAACTTTCAGTGGTGTGTTCTCTAAAGCCTCTTGTGTGGACACAAACATGGAGCGTGTGTGCAGATGCCAGCGGCGCCAGCCGAGGGAGGGGCGGCTAGGGGGGGGGGCAGAGCTGGCCTTCATGTTTTCATACCCAACCTCTTTTATTTAGGAACGTAAAATTAGGACATGGGAGGACAAGTCGGTGAGTTGCAGCGTTTGCTTATTCATTCTCCGGCTAACGGGGCAGCGCTATGTAAAATGTACTTTTTTGAGCTTTACTTCATGTTATAATGTTTCCTCATCAAAATCATACCTGGAGCATTACGTTGATTCTTTCATGAATTTTGAGGAGCTCTTTAATTTCCCATGGCAACCATTCATCTGTGCAGAACGCCTGGTTGGACCCAGCCACCCTAGAT
Organism: Xiphophorus couchianus; assembly: GCF_001444195.1. Classification (NCBI taxonomy): domain Eukaryota; kingdom Metazoa; phylum Chordata; class Actinopteri; order Cyprinodontiformes; family Poeciliidae; genus Xiphophorus; species Xiphophorus couchianus. Next base: position 577,991 of record NC_040246.1, on the reverse strand, counting down.
CAGAGGAGGAGCTTCGAGGACGAAACTCCTCCTCTGGTCTGCAGTTTTCAGAGGTTCCTCCTCACAGAGCAGCTGTCCCCCACTCAGCTCCTTCAGACTAGCCAGCAGCAATTAGCAAACAGCGCATCTGCTGGAACAGCGCAACGGCACATTATAGGAGCCACTTCCCAGTGCAACGCTGGTGAAAACATTGTTAAAGGGTTAACAAAGGAGCCGTGTTGTGATGACTTCCTGAAGGCGGAGCTTCAGAAAGAGCAGGAGCTTCTTAAAGAGACATAGCCCCAATTTCAAGACGTCAAATTACAAAGTCAAGTTTCTTTTAAGCCATATTTGATATAAACAGCATAGTATAACATGGCACTATGTGCCTGGAAAACACATTTTAGTTTGACTGTAGGACACCTGGGCCCTTGCTTACAGCAACACCTAAAATAATAATTGTTGAATATTATACAAAAATACATTTTCCATCAAATCGTTAATAAAAGTATCATCTTTATCGCAGCTGATGGAAACCCTGAGTTCAGTTTCTCACACATTTAGAATATCTAAATAAAACGACCAAAGCGTAAAACTTCACCTCAAAAATATGCGCCTTACAAAAACAATACGCCCCTGTTCTGGGTAGAACATGCACCTGCAAACTTGGCTTGGGTTCCTTTTGAATCCATTAGGTGGAGGGGCTCGGCTTGTTGCCTTGGTTTCCTTAATGGAGGACTTCAGCTCATCTGCATTGTTGGCTCAGGTGTCTCTCATCTCCTGCTTGACAAACGTCCAATAATTCCCTGTCGGCCCCAGCGGCTAAGCTCAGTGACTCCATGGTTGGTCCAGCTGGTCAGCAGAGGGCGCCGTCAGGGTGTGGAGGTGGACGGGGTTTGACTCATTACCATCTGGATCTCTGAAACTCGTATTTGGTGCCTCTCCACTTTTCCGTCACATTTTGGGATCTTGATTTTCAAACGAGGGACAAAATTTTAACTGAATTTGACAAAATAATAAATAAATAAATAAATTTTGTTTACTGGGCTGCTGTCCAGTTCTTTTTAAGGTTTTCTCTGGCTCAGAGGAGGCCCAGGCTATTCTCTAATGAACATTTTGTCTTTTCTCCCACATTTTCTTCCTTCCACTTGACTTTCCCTTGTTCTTCCTATATGCAGCCCGCTGCTTTCAGAGTGATCAGATGGCCTCAATCATCCATCCACCTAGTGATTGTGTAGGCATATAGCAGCTGCTGCACTTTTGTACCAAAAGTAACTTTTTGGATCATTTTTTGATTGTTATATTCACATTTTCAAATAAAGAAAAATGTAAGATTACATAATGGAAAAAAACGTTTTCTAATATATTTTTATATGTTTAGGGGATCAACTTATAGTTATGGTAGGTTTCTTTATAAACAAAAAGAAAAGAAAAATCTGTGATTACTGAAGCAACAACAAACGTTTTCATGACATTCTCCTTTATTTAGATGCACCTGTAGTTGAGATGAATTTTCCAACTCCCCCACTGCCAAAACGATCAGTGGGGCCCGCCACCAAGACCGCCCATTTTCAAACTTTCTGGAGCCGCCCCTGGCTCAGGCAGCGCTTTTCTCCCCCCTCTCTCTCTGCTGCGCACAGCTCTGCTCAGGAAACCAAACTCACCTGCAGAGGCAGGTGCACACCTCACGCACCTCACATCACGCGCTTTTCCAACATACATGCGCGCGCGCGCACACACACACACACACACTCAGCGACACTTTGACACACACTTATCTCCACTTGCATGTCAAAATCCAACACAAAAATGAAAAAAAAAATGCAATTTTCCTCCTAATTCGCGCAGAGAATCGTGTCCTGAATGCAACTTAGCGGGGAAATAAAGCCTCTCAAACTGCGCTTCAGTCGGACACCCAGCAGGTTATGTTCAGAATATATATATTTTTTGTTTGTCTGTTTTTCTTCCCCCTGTTAAATACCTTCACTGGCGACGGATTCTGCAGGGAAATCCTGCATCCAACTTTATGCGCCCCGGTATATAAGGACGCCGCCAAAAGCTCCGTAATGAGCGCGAAGACGAGACCGAAAAACAGGTCAGACAGCCCGCCGCTCTGCAGCGAGCGTCCCCCGCAGCTCCCCGCATTCATCCCGCACAAGTTCGGCCGCTTTCGCGCACAACTTACCGATGAGAGCCAGATGAAGAAAGTACAGTCCGAGGAAGTCCATAACGGAGTAATTCAGATGGATGCAAATCCCGGCCAAGGAGACAGGCGTTGCGCCGCGATGAGGATGATAATAATAACAATATTTGAAAAAAAAAAAAAAAAAAGAATAATTGGAATAATAATAATAAAAAAGCAGGGCTCCCCTCCTTCTGCTGTAATTGGCACCGAAATTAAAGAGCGAAAGAATCGGAGCTATTTCTCAAGTGATGACTGGCCACTTACGCTGACGCTGAAATCCACAGCAGAGCGTGAAAAAACAGCAGCGGAGCTGAGCAGCATCTTTTCTTTTTTTCCTTTTTCTTTAAAGGAGTCAAACTTTTATTTTTTTTTTTGCTCGTTTTTTCTTTTATTTCCTGTCTGGAAGGCGATTGTAGCTCCGAAATTCTCAATAGAGATGCTGGAAATTTTATATATATATATAAAAATTAAGAAATATATATATATATGTGTGGTTTAAAAATGATATTTTGTTTCAAATCTTGCGCCTATTGAACATCCCTGACTGCTTCATCAGATCCGTCCCGAGCGGCTGTTTGCTCTCCTCTTCGCCTCCACCTGCGCGCAGCCTGGAAATTGCGGATGAATCACTGAATCACTGGCGCGTCGGTTTCTTTCTCCGATTCTCCCCCTCTTCTTCTTCTTCTTCTTCTTCTGCTTCTTCTTCTTCTTCTTTTGCGCTTTCCGACCTGAGAGGCAGCCCGTGTGATCCTTGGCTGCTGGGTGTGGGGGTTTGGGGGAAGGAGGGTTGATGGGGTGCCTCTGCACCTTTAAAATAATAAGAATAAAAAAATATATAATAATTAAAAAAAAACTGAGTGGGAAAAAAAAAATCCAATCCTGGCCAAAGAGTTGAAATAGGGCAAGTGAAATCGATAGCCTATTTCACACAGCCATAAAATGGAAATAACAAAACTGGAAAATGGAGCATAGCCTGTACAGGAGAGTGTGGGTACAGTTCATCTGCTCTTTCACCTCATAGTGGAGTTGTTGTTTTGTTTTGTTCTGTTTTTTTGTTGTTGTTTTTTTTTTAAAGAAACTTGTAGTAAAATGGAAGAATTTGTGATTTGTATTGATGTTTGAGGCAGCAGACATCATGTCTGGGTCGCCATAAAGAGCCTCATGACCTGTTCCAGGCGCTACAGCGTCATTGTCGTGAATCAGAATTGTTTTTTAATAACTTCATAATGCATTTTGACCTTTTTTTTTCCTCCACGTCGATTGTGCAACACTTAACATCAATGAGTTTTGAAAAAAGAAAAAAAAAAACAACTAAGAAATTTGTCCTCAAGTCTTGAATTTTAGGCAGTTTGTTCTGGAACCTCATTGGCCGTTGACTTGATATGTACAGTTGAAGCCAGAAGTTTACATACACCTATAAACAGACACACACACACACACACACACACACACACCAAACAAAATTCTCACTGTCTGGAATTAAGACAGACTAAACTAATCTTGTTTTAGGTCCATTTGAACGACCAAAATTATATCAATTTGCTAAATGTCAGAGTGATGTGAGAATCTGTCAAAGATTTATTTATTAAGGTCTTCAAAATCGAAGGCCAGATGACGATGAACTTCTGATAGGTTAACGGACACGTTTGAGTTAATTGGAGGCTCATCTGCGGATGTATCCTATGGCCACCGCTTTCTTGTTTTGAAAGTCAAAATAAATAAAAAGATATGAGGAAGAGAATGATGAGTTCCATGAGTTCGACTCATCCGCAGGAACAATTTCCAGATTCTTGAAAGGCAGCAAATTCATCTGTTCAATCAGTTATATGTGAGTGTAGACATGATGGGAGTGTCCAGCCGTCACACCGCTCAGGTGTGAGGGCTGGATGAGACCCTCATCTCTGGGTCTGTGTCCCAGAGATGAGGGTGTTTAGAGGTCTCAGAGGAAAGTGGCGTACTTTTTAAAGTAGATGGCATCATGAGGGAAAACCGTTAGGTGGAAATATTGAAGCAACATCTTATGACATCAGCCATAAAGTTTAGCTCCAACTGGGTCTTCCAAATTGACACTAACCCTAAGCATTCAGCCAGTACTGCATCGAGTCCTGACATCAAGCTGATGGATTGGAGCAGAAACTCTCGAGCCAGGCATTCTTGTCCAACACCAGTGTCTGACCTCACTCATGACTCTAAATGCTGCGGAAAGCCTTGCCAGATACGTAAAAGGTGACATATCTGGCATCAGAAACATACATGGAGTAATGCCTCATTCTTTCATGCATGTTTGAGAAATTCTTTAATCTCCATGGCAACCATTCAGCTGAGCAAAACACCTCCTCAAAGGAGGAGCCCCGCCTTTGAGACGCAGCTCCTCCTCTATAGCTTCTGTGCTTTTGCCTCACAGAGTAGCTCACCACCAGTCCTCCCACTCTCAGCTCCTTCAGACTAGCCAGCAGCAATTAGCAAACACCTTATGGAACGATGCGTCTGCTGAGCTCATTATACATGTACTTCTCAATGCAACACTGGTAAAGATGTTGTTAGAGGGTCAACAGAGGAGCCACGTAGTGATGACTTTCTGAAGGCGGAGTTTCAGAAAGAGCAGGAGTTTTTAAAGAGACGGAGGCCCAATTTCAAGGTGTTAAATTACAAGGTGAAGTTTCTCGTAAGTCATATTTGATATATAACATTTTTATAACAATTGAAGGTAACATAGTTGATTAATTTTGCTGCAAAATGATACCATGTGCCCAGAAAATACGTAATACCTCCACGTCCAGAAAGGTTACACCACGTATGTTTATACTTTAGGTGTATTTGGGTTTGTGTCTGAATAGATTAAAGGAAATTCACATTGAACTCAAATCAATGAATTCAATGTGAATTCACTGATTTGAGTTCCTGTTTGTGTCGTGCATCGAATTCCACCTCAAACGCAAAAATGCAACTCGTATGCCTCTTCAGTTGCCCAAAACTAACGTCACGCCAATTCTGCAGGGATGTAAACCCAAAGCCCATGCCGTCTACACAGCGTCCTCACGCTCTCCTTTCGAAACAAAACCAAGAGTAATCTATTTTCATCTGGGTTATTGGGACAGCAGCAGTGATTGACGCATTAGGCAATCTTTACTGTGATTATTTTGAGATGTAACCCACTTTTTCCTCATCTTCTGCTCCGCGTGCCCGGAACATCCCGGTTCAGATCTGGGAGAATCCGTCGAGGCGCATATGTTTGGAGTGGCGTGCGCCGACAGCTGCTCTGCGTGTTCGGTTCTGACATTGCTTTTTATGTTTCGGTCAGAGTCTGAATTTTCTTTCAAGCCGTTAAAGCCCTCGCAGCTGACAAATTAAATTTTGAGCAGTTGCCCCTTTGGGACTTGTTTTCCCTTCTCCAGCCTATTCTTGGACGTTTTACAGCTTCTCGTTGACACTTTCATCTGAACGCTTGCTTGTGCAGTTGGTGAAAAGAAGAAATAAAAAATTCCACTAATGGAAATATAAGAAAATTGACGCCTATTTTTTGTAAAAGAAAATAAAAGCGCCAGACACCACAGACCTCTTTTAAGCTATCTAGTCTTTTCAAAAGGAACGTGGGGACACTGCGACTCTGAGAATCTGGTTGCTGAGATGGTGGGAGGGCTGAGAGTGGAGAGTCTGCAGGAGGCGAGACGTATCTGGGTGGATTTGTCCTCCAATGCCCACTGCGAGAATTCCTCACAGCCTTTGTAGTCGATTTCTCCACTAAAAAGCCAAACTGTGTCTTTCACCGTCTTTATGTCCGTGGAGTTTTCTCTGCGGCCTTGAGGATGCTTTCAGTTACTTTAGGGTTACAAACATAGTCTCTAAAGCCAGCATAATATTTAAACACTCTTCCAGGTCTTTCAGATGCCAACACAGACAAGCATAGACCAGCACAAGATGGTCTAGACCACTTTCAGCGTCTAGAAACGTCAAAAGTGGCATGCATATCTAATCGTCTAAATAAACATTTAAGGCTGGAGCGTTCTGCATCTTTGGCCACTAAAGAGAGTGAAACACCTGAATGTAATGATTTGCATGGATAAATCAATATCTTTAGCAATACGATGTCTTTCGCAAATACAAACGGGCAATTTAGACTCGTCTATTTTTTTTTTTCCATTTCAGAACTGTGTACTACTTTGTCTCAATCTATCAAATAGCTGTGCTTGGCAAGGCAACCGATGTGTGTGTGTGTGGAGACTTTTAGGCACATTTTTGGAACTTCTTCTTGCACTGTGTAGACTCAAGAAGAGGAAAAAATAGCAACAGAGTCCAAGGTTTGGACTCCTTGGCGGTGGTCCAGAATCAGATAACCTGAGAACCTCCTCTGCAGCAACAATGAACCTCACCGCCTTGCTGTTGGGCAAGGAAAGGACGATACAATCCTTACTGGGGATTTCAGAACACTGTACGCCGACGTTCATCTCACCTCAACCCTACCTTCCTGCGAGCTACTTCAAATGTACATCGTGTGCCAAATTCCCCCCACCACCACATCAATTGCCATATTTGAGTCTCTTTCTTGTTCAGGGAGAAATATCTCCTGCATCCATGCCTCTCCTTTCTTTTCCTTTTAAAGCATTTGCCACTCTGATGTCACAACCCGGGAGACAATATGGGACACGTGTCTTGCGCGCCAGCCTTGAAGAGGCTTTCGCTCCCCATGAGGTGTTAATTTATCTAATGTATTCAGTTTAACACCATCCCCTGCCTTGTTTCTTTTCATTAGAATTTTCAGCATATCTCTACAGAGTCGCAGTCTCACAGAGACACACGGAGAGAATTTAGAGGGTGAAGAAGAGCCGTGGGGGGGCGGAGGGAGAGAGGGGGGAAATGTGAGAGAACTGGCGCTACACCACCTACACAATCCAGCCAATTCAGTGTGACGCGACGTTCGCAATGGAGTCACTTTGTAGTCCTGCTATTGAGCGAGGATGGAGCCGAATCAGATGCTGGAACTGCTTCCAAGGCCGTTCTGCACAAACAAAGTCTGGCTGGGCAACGGAGTTACAGTTACAGGATAATAACCCAAGGCTGACTGCAGTGCAGCTCTTCTGTTTGCTGCCATTCTTTTCACTCTTAACATGTCTCAGTCTGCCAGTCTCTCTCTCTCTGTCTTACAATTTTTGACATTCTCTTGTTATGTTTCTCACAAAACAGCTTTTTCCGTAATTCAATTATGAGTTTAACGTCGGTTATGCTGTGTTTAGTGGCTGTTTCCTGAGCAGGAGCCCTATGCTAAACTCTTAGTCTTATTTGTAAGGACAAATGCTCTCGCTCAACATTTTATTAGCTGCAGCTGTTCTATAGTTTAGCATAAATAGTGAACCAGAGAATGACGTGGCAGCAACTCGACTCATGTAGGGGTCTAGATGTGAAGACAGAAAATAGCTAAAGTTCAAACCGAGAATCAGAATGCGAAAGAAAGGCGGAGTTTAACCGATGCCCCCTCACCTGATGGTCTGGGGGCATCAGTTTGATTGAGGGCCAAAATTGCAACATTTGTAACATTTTCAGCTTCTGCTTTTCGCTTTTACACTGCAGTGTGTTAAACGAACCAAACCCTACGAAAAATCTGCTCACCACACACCTCTGAAGAAGACACTGACCACAACTTCCTTCTTCACAAAATGTAAACCAAAATGGAGTGGTGTCAGATTTTAGCGGTTGTAGAATTTCTTCTTTGTCTCTGGCAAAAGTTGAACCATTTTTCCTGCTAACGCTAGACACATGTTTGTTTTGGTTGTATTTAGCCAGAATGCCCTGCACTATAGTCCACTTCCTGCTTTTCAAGCGGTCTCCGGTCCGCTTGGCATTCGCATATGCATTCGAACCGCTCCAGAATTCACTTCGACTGAGCCGAGGTTGAGGTTTCCACAAAAAACAGAGTTTGCTTTGTTTTGGTCCGCTGCTTCGATTGCGCATTCACACCTCCTCAAACGCACCGGACATTGTAGGCAAACGAACTAGAGTTGGATGAAAGCGGACTGAACAGGGCTGGAGTGAACGCACCCTGAGTCACTTCACGCATTTAGAGGAGGCGCATGAGCTATGATTACTCTTTTTTAGTGCTGAATACAATCTCAAGGCACAACACATCATCAAACCATTTAGCAGATGGGGTACGGCAGCTGAAGACCACACAGACAGCTGCTCCTTCCCGCTCGTTACAGGCAGATCAGAATCAGACCGTTGTGATTACAGATTGGAAAAGTGTTGCCCGGCCTAATGAGTCAGATTGGGTCGGATTGGGTTGTAGACGACAGAAGCGTGGTTCCACCCTGCTTTGTGTCAGCATTGGCGTGGGCAACAATTAGGAATATTTAAACGTCACAGCATCTGAATATTAACAATCATGTCACTGCATTTCCTGTATGATCTGACGGCTGCTCCCAACTTGATAATGTCAACTATCTCACACTAATTTCTTGAATATGACAATAAGTTCACTGCAGTGTGATAACATTCACAGTCAGATCTCATTCTAGTGGAGCATCTTTTTGATATGGTTGTACAAGGGATTCATATAGCCGATGTGAAACCTGTCTCTGCTCGGAGCAAATCTCCGCTTGCAAACCTCTCTGCTCACTTGTGAATCTTGGGACAAAAAAGTACCGTCACCTGGTAACCTCTCAGCCAACAGACCGAAAGTGTTGTACTGGGTGCGTTTGTTTCCTGCACCATCCACTGGATGTAGGGAGAAACGACAACGTCAGCTTCCCACTCTGTGTTACTGCCAGCAGTATGCTACTGATCGCTAACAGCTACCGATCGCTAATAGCTACTGATCGCTAATAGCTACTGATCTTAGGCAGGAGTTTGTTCACCCAACCAAAGAAAATGGATCCACAAAACCAACCGTGTTACAACTTGAAATGTAAGCACAAGTATTATAAGTTTTAAGAACCAAAGGCATGAAATCCTGCTTTCAGACTGAAAATGTGTGCTCTCAAATCATGGCAGAGAAATTCCCTCATAAATAAACTGGACTTGATGGCTCAGTGTTGAGCTTGTTAGCGGTGCAAGTTGAACTGCGCTTGAGATTCCCCATTTTCACCAACCCTATCTGTAATATTCATGGTCAAAATTTTTAAGGCGTAGTTCTGAGAATGACGTCGAGGTCGGGACCCTCGGTCTGATCTTTGTTTTGTGCCGACATATTGGTTCTGCGGTCCGTCACTAATGAAAGGCTTCACCCTCAGACCTGGTTTCAAAACGTGTCGGCGTGACTGACTCCGATCACCGTGGTTACAAAACCTAGCGTCTGGATCGCGACGCAACATTTTAACCGTCTGTAGAGATTCAGTGGATTGAAATGGACTGAACAAAACAAACACAGAGTTCAACAGCAGGACAACACTGGTGAATATACGGAACTTGTATGGAACTTGTAATTAGTTTATTTCCTAAAGGACACATCGCAAGAGATCAAGCTATACTTTAATTACATTTTTAGTAGTAACTACATAAACTCTTTCATTTACGCTGTATTTATGAAGGGATATCATAATGGCTCACCTCGTCTCCTTTATGAGAACTCTCCTGATCTGTAAGCGCTGTTTATATTTTACAGTAATAGAAAAAGCTGAGTGCTACGGGTATTCAGTGTTTTACATCATTCTTCACAGTAGACTACAGGATTTCTATCATAAAGTTTCTTCAATATTTACTGATTATGGTGCAAGCCCTTGCGTTGGTGAGGCGTTATTTATTTCTAAATCATGAACCAGTTATTAAGGTTAAAAAAAATATTCCTGTATTCAAAAAGTTACGATTGTCCATTTAAAGATTTTTAAAAAGATTCTTAAAAATGTACAGCGGGACTGGAGTGATTGATATCAATAACCCTGATAGAAAAATACTGACAAGCTTCTTACTCATTTTCCTCTGAGAGTGTGTTTTAAGGTATATGTGTAGCAGTGAAAAAGATACTTAATTTAAAACACTTGGATCATGTTACGCCGTTTTACTGAGAGTCAAGGTTGGGTCAGTGTGAAAATTTGATTGCTCATCCTTAACAATTTTACAGTGATAATAGAAACACAGTCGGGTAAAGAACTTTCCTTTGCAGGGGTCTTACAAAACCTATTAAGTTTATTAAGAGAAAGGAAAAATTTAAAAGTTCTGTTGAGCCATTAAAGTGGTTATAAGGGGCAATTATTATTAACAATTATTATTAATTATTATTAACATTTATTAACTTCATGAGGATAGAGTCTAATGTAGATTTTGAAGCTTCTTTTACAACAATTTTGTCTATTTGGATCATCCTAAAAGCACAGTCTGGAACACAGTAATTGGACTGAAGAATTTCAGAGCATTTTAGTGTAATGTCAAATCTTCAATTTAAAATGTTTTATGTTCTTTACATTTGATTGGTTTCCATGGATACTCAGCATTTGCTAATGCCTTATTCTGCCTTTGTTACCTCAGCTAGTTGTGTGGCATCCTAGAAGAAAGGCGCTGAGAGGAACTTTGGAAGACGCACTTTTCCAGTTTATTAGTGACGTGTGAACTGAATCTGAAGGCTTTTTTTTTTATATCTAACCTTCTTGCACAGACTTAGAATTACAAACAAAAAATGGAACACAGTGGACGGATTAAAATAAAAGTTTGGTTGAAGGGAACTCCGGCGCAGTTTGAATTACAAGACTGCTCCAAAAGCAGGAAGCAAACTATTATGCATAGTATTCTGGGTAAATACGACCAAAACTAGTAAGTGAGTTCTGCGGCAAAACGAGAAATGGCTCGCGGCCTTTTACCAACGACAAACAAGAAATCCTACAACCACTAAAATCTGAAGCGACTCCATGTTTGTAAGGAAGGAAGTTGCGCTCATGTCTTCTTCAGGGGTTTTCATGTCATTTCCTAAAGTGGTATTTGGTGCAGCACCACCACAGGTGAGGGAAGGAACATGTTTTTTTGGACAGTTTGACACGGTGCAGTGTGAAAGCGAACCACACCCGTTGAAAATGTAACACTTGAGTCTAGCTGTAAAAAAACGCTTACAAGATGGTGTGTAAGGAGATACTGGACATGCACCAATATGGAAAATAATACAATGTGAAATTAATTGTTTCTGTAATCTAAGTACTGTGCTTAAATTAGAGCTTCTGCTGTGGTTCATATTACTTGTGTGTTGGTTGATCGTCCATGTAGCCCTCTTTGATGCTTTGGTTTGCCGAGGCGCTCGTGTGCAGACAGCATTCTGTCGTCTCCTGGATGGGGGTCAGTGGGCCTCGACTCAGCTGCTTGCTGCAGCATTTTGATGTCAGATTTACTCACCGAAGCAAATCAAACGGCGATAGAAGAGCACAGAACAAACTCAATGACACGCGAATAGAACTGCATCAGGGTCTTCTCAAAACAGTGAGACGTCCTCACTGTTTTGCATTTTAGTGAGCTAGCGAATGCTGTCTGTATTGGGCCTTTTTACCAAGTGACTTCCTGTTAGCCATCCACTTCAGGTTTAGTGAGATAAGACAAAATCATCAGGGGTGGTGTGTATAAGTGATGATTTCCAGAACTTTACTATTATTTTCACAGTGTCCTTGGTGTTAAAAGTGACCGAGATCTATTGGCTACACAAAACAGGCTTATTATATTTTTGAACAAAATCTTAGATAATGAGATTTTAATCTGTCACTGTCACTTTAAATCCCAATAAACTGCTTCTGGCAGCCCCACAACTCAACGCTTACACTAGCACATGTGCAATTATAACTGTACATCTTTAAAAAGCACAGTAAGTTAACAACAAAAAACTGGACTTTTCCAGCAGCCATTGTACAGCGCATACACGAGACCTGTCGCAATAAGCAATTAAGCAATTTATCACATGATAAATTAAAAATGAGCTCAATAATTTGCATTCTTATGATTAATACTTTTTTAAAAGGCAATTTGTTTTACAGAGACTTAATAATTCATTTTATCTTTAGTTTCTTTTGTAAGTCGTTTTTATTTCTGTTTGTTATTTTTGGTTGTTGTGCTTTATTTTCAATATTTAAAATATCTTCAAGTTCCAGTGTGTAATGTTTTGTTTTTCTTTTACAAAATCAAATTTTATTGGTCTTTGAGAGGCTAAACTTACAATATCATGTCATAATCGTTACATTACTTGAAGATGGTCTCAAGACAACAATATTATCATTTATATAATATTGTTCCTGGTATAATTTATCGTCCAGCAAAACGTGGTCTGATTTGAAAACCCAGCTGACCAAACGTCCTGTAGCTCAGCTTTGGTTGCTAGGCGACGGGCTGAGCTTCGCTAGGGTTACGGGTAATTTTCTAGACACCAAAACATATTAACTTATTGCCAATAACCGGCTGGGAAGTTTTCTTTTTTAAACGCTTGAGCTGTTTTTAGAAGCAGTAGAAACCCAAAATGAAGTACAAAAATGTTCAAAATGCGAGTTTTGAAAACGACGTCCCCGTTTAAGCTCCAAGCAGTTGGTTAAGGATCGTGTGGCCAACTACATCCACACGCTTCTCCATCCTGGATCAGATCGATGACCATCGTGTCTTCTTCAAGCTTTAGGAGCTTAACAGATATGTGCGGAGGTATCAATAGTTGGGAGGGAACAGAGCAGTGGGAAGAAGACGCAGCCCTGGGGAGAACCGGTGCAGCTAACACTGGATTTTTTTGCCTCACAGAATAAAATATCAACTCAAATTAAAGGTATGATTTTCTAAAAGTGTATGTGCGGCAGTATACTGCTCCTGAATGTATTTTCAGGCTTTTTAACCTGGGATGGTAAAACACGAAGCTGCCGCTGTAGCGGTACGGCAGAATCTGACGCTGTCAGAACGAGACACGGTTTCTTCCTGACCGAGAAACTTTACTGGGAAAAAAAATAAAAAATCTTCTTGACTTTGAAGAGTCAAAATATTTATATCCGTGGAAAGTTTTTGACCCACCATGACATATGGAGAAAGAAAACAGTTTAGACATTAATGCAAGTATTTGTTAAAGTTGCTTATCCCTCCAGAAATAGTGTAGCTGACTTCCAGCAGCAGAGCCAGACTAAAAATTCGTGGATGATATGCAGCGTAGAGTTTATGAACTTCTCCTCACCGACAATGGAGCTGTCTTTCTGAACAGTGTTGCACAACGTTTGCTTATAAACCAAGGTTTAGTACCACCTGCAGAACAAATCCGCCACACAGACACAACCTAGATGAATTCATTTACCTTCTAAAAGACTCAAATGATGACACACTCTTGTGTTTTTTGAAACCTCAAGGTTCCTCTCGGTGCTAGACTTTTATTTGGGTACATTTTACGTTTCCACCACAGCAGTCCTTTTTAGACACCGTCTGCTCTTCATCGCCGGGTTGCTTTCACGGTTCTGTGATGAGCAACATGTTTCTGCTCCCATGTAGGCGGGGCTTGTCTCTCCAACACCTGATTAGGACACCGACGTCTCCTCTGATTGGCTGATGATGACCTCTAGCTGAATTATGAATTTGTCTGATGTAACTGTTTACATCCGCCGCTGCCATGTTTTAGTGACTGTTGATTTGATGTTTTATTTAATGGAAACTCCAATAGTAGCTAAATATTAACAAAAATTTGCGCACATTTGTAATGGAAGCAAGGCTATTTGGAGGTCTTGGTTATTTATTTTTTAAAGGTTTTTTTTGGCTATAGTGGCCTTTATTTGAAAGTCCTAGGACAGGAAAGGAAGACGAGGGGCAAAGGTCACCAGGCCGGGAGTCGAACCTGCGACGGCCGGTTGGGTTGTGCTCATGTGTGTTGTGCCACCACAGCAGCCCAAGAGTCGATGTAAAAGCACCAGAGGCTTGAGATGCAACAAGGCAGATTTAACTCTCGTTTTGATGAAGTGTGTTTGTTGTGGATTAAGGGTAATCTGACAGATTAGCCACACCTTCAGCTGCTCGTCATGTTTTAGCAGTGGTATATTTCAAATCCACAGCAAGGACGAGTAGAAATGTGCAAAGTCTACGAGGCCTTCCTGAGAGGGGAAGCAAAAATGGGGAAATGGTTTAATGTTCTTTCAGCAGCAGCCTGAGAGACCTAATTATTCCGTTCATTAGCATGATGCAAAAAGAAGAGAGAGGTCTTGTTTTGTTCCAACACACAAATATAAAAGAAAATTCCCTTTTAAAGTCCCTTTTGGAAGTTATAGGTCATGTTCTGTTTTTTTTTTTTTATAAACCTAGCAAAAAAATTAACAAACTTTCTTTGAAGAGTGGCTCCAGATCAGGCTTTGTTTGCTTCAGAATATTTTTGAATAAAAAGACAAGGCGAGCTTTCAGAGACGACTTTCACATGCAGATAAAGAAAAAAAAAAAAAGACAAAACAAAAACCGTAGGAAAATAATGAGATCAAAATTCTGTTGCCAATTTTGATATTCGGGGTCGACCCTAAAGACAAAAGATACACAAATACATGTTTTTATGAAGATGTAAACAAATATTCCAAGGCAGCTGGGCTGTCTTAATATAAATCAATAAATTAAACTAAAATGTTTTAACAGGTAATTATGCACAGTAGAGAAATTTGTGAATGTTCATGCTGACATTTTTGTTGCCATGAAGATGCTGCTGATCTAGTAGTAAACACCAATCTTATTCTAAGTTTCAAGTTCAATGGAACACAAATATGTTAGCTATTATTTGTCTTCTTTGTTACAAATAATGTCTTGGCAAAGCCTTCATTTCTGACTCCCTCAGCTTCAGAGCAGAGGTAATGGAGCGCACGTGTTAAAGCAGCAGTACATGTTCACCTGAAACGAGATTGTTTCTTTCACGTTGCGTGTATAAGCTGTGAAGGCAAAGCTGCTAAAAAATTCAAACCTTCAACCTCAAGTTGAAATCACACAAAAAAAAAACGATGTGCTTTTCACAATCTAACTAGTCTGACATATTCGTATAAAAAGTGGCCTGCCTTGCATTGAACTGAAAGAGCCGGCCCAAGGCATATTCGAGATAAGCAGCTGCGTAGCACCTAGCTACCATCATCTAAACATATGTATTTTTTTTTTTTTCTTTTGTGTCGCAGAAAAGAAAAATGAAAAATTTCCGGGTTAAGATGACATGTGACTTTATCTCGGCATCCTAAGGCAACATGTTTTGCGTCGCCATACGATGTGTGGCAGCACACATTGGCATATGATGTGTGTAGCTTTAATACTTTATGGGACGTATTAAAATATTAAACTTTTCAAATTAGTGATAGTTTCATGTACGTTTTACGAACAGCCGTCTTTACATAACTTGACTATTAATTCCTGAAATGTATGTATAAATAGCTCCGATGCTCCACTGAATTAGGGGGAGCAGATACTTGGAGAGCACCGACATCTGGAACATGATTATCAAGCCCCAAAGCAGCCAGCGTGTCGGAACTTTTTTTTTTTTTTTCTTGTACTTTTTCAGCATCCAGCTTTCAAAAACACTTGAGATGCATTCGACCTCTAAACGTGACGCCGGGGGACCCGATGCCATTTCAGGAGATAACGCTTTTCCCTCCTGCTCATGCTATCAATAATTACTTACTGGCAACATTATCTCTCATAAACTTGAGTGGGTGGGATGGAGGGAGAGGGAGGAGGAAAAGGCATGAAAAGTGCCTGGCTAGACATCAACCTGTGAGAGTTTTTCCCCTAAGGTAGCCTATGCAAAAAGAGACGTGTGTGTGTCCTTAAAGCAACACAACGCGTTGCATTTTTAAACAGGCAGATGTGGTGTAATTTTAAAAAAAACATGTCTTTCCATTCTAATTGGACTACGGCTTTTAGTGTTTGGCCCACCGGGCCGAAGAAGAGGCTGCAGCCAGAAGAAAAAGGACGAAATAAAAATTTTCTTCAGTCCTTATGAGAAGCAAGACAGTTTTAGAGGATGATGATGATGATGATGATGATGATGGTGGTAATTTTTGTCACTGAAGAAGAAAGAAATGAGGCCAGTTGGAAGCTGAAATGTTGTGATGACTTCCTGAGTTTCAGAAAGAGCAGGAGTTTCTTAAAGAGACAGAAGCCCAATTTTAAGGCTTTAAATCAGGAAGTCAAATTTCCTTTAATAAATATAGCATTTTTATAACTGAAGTTACTTGATTGTGCTGTAAAATGATACCATGTGGCCGGATAATACATGGCGCCGCCCCTTTAAGCTTAAGCAGGTCTGAATCCCTGACTACCAGATGTCTAACCACACAAGATTTATCCACAGCGACACTCGGAAGATACTTGGATGATATGAGTTGTGACATTTCATTTCCCTTTGGAGTAAATAAAGTATTTTTAAAATCAGTTGATCCAAATGTTTTGCTGCAGGGACTAAATGGCATTATGACGAAGACGAAAGAACATCATGTGAAAATATCGAAGCAAGATCTCAACGACATCAGCCAGGCAGCCACAGCTTGGGCACACGCAGTCTCCTAAGTAGACGGTGACCCTAAACATGATGCCTGATTAGTTACAGAGTGACCGAAGGACAATGAGCCCTGACCTCAGTGCTGTAGAAAACTTGTTGGCCGATTCATTTACGTCAGTTCTTTCTATATATATAAACCGATTCTCTACAATAATTTTCTGCAAAGTCTAAGTATGATTTATTGACAATAGGGGGGGAAAAGTCGGGCATGTTTGCTTTCCACAAATTCTTTAAAATACCCCAAAAAATTAAATAACCAATTACATTATGTGCTGAAGGGGCAGTGTTATGTGAAATCAACTTTTTTGAGCTTTACATCATGTTATAATGTTATTCCCTCATCAAAAACATACCTGGAGTGTTGCCTTCATTTTTTTTATATATGTCTGAGAAATCCCTTAATCTCCACGGCAACAAATTGCCTGGTTGGACCTAGCCTCGCCTTTAAGGCACAGCTCCGCCTTGGAGGAGGAGCAGTTTCCAAGCTTCCCCCTCACATAGCAGCCCTCCCCCACTCCGCTCCTTCAGACTAGCCAGCAGCAATTGGCAGACAGTCATCACAGGAGCTACTTCTCAATGAAACGCTGGTAAAAACGTAGCTACAGGGTTAACAGAGGAGCCATGCTTTAATGACTTCCTGAAGGCGGAGCTTCAGAGCAGGAGCAGAAGTTTTTAAAGAGACAGAGACCCAATTTCAAGTTGTTACAATATGAAGTTAGATTTTTTTATAAGTCGTATTACATACATGCAGCATTTTTATAACAACTGAAGATAACTTGATTCTTCTATAAAATGGCATTGTATGCCTTGAAAATACATCATTCTTCCCCCTAGCTTTTCCCTAAATTTCACCAAACGCTCCTTGGCATCCAGTTTTCTGCAAGAAAAATCTGGAAGATTCCAGCAAGGAAGCCCGAAATTTTTCCCTCCCACCGTTTGTCAGGAATTTCAGTCTCCCAGTTTTTTACTTGGCAGTGGTGTACAACTTAGCAATAAAACTCTCAGAATCGAAATAAATACTTCTGTTTGCCCTGGGTGAGATATTTCTAACGGGTCAGAGTGTAGATGGAAAATAAAGTTGACCCCTCCCTGTGTCCCCAATTTTATTTTCAAATCCATGTGTTGCTCTTTTCATTCATAATCTGAACACACACACACTGCATCCATCCCTTTTCATTAAAGCGTCTGTTCAAAACGTGATTGGTTGGCTTCGGATGTTCCCAACATCAATGAGGAGGAAGAATAGGAAGTGATATTTTTTTGGGACCTGGAGTTAATTGTGCTGCTGCTTCCATAGAACCGGGAAGCCTTGGGCCGTTTGTAAAGTCACAGAGGAAAGACTTGAGGATGATATTTGATTTCAATTTTGAAAACTAGATGTTTTCAGTTGTACAGTGTCATTTTTTTAAATTAAGGCTCGGATCAGAAGTGATATCATTTTTATCTTCTAAAAAGACTTGGTGCCGGTCATTCACACGTTTATTATATCCCAACTGGATCATTGTAGATTGTTTTTCATGGTACTGTAGTCAGACCTGCCTTCCATGACCGGTTTCTGTCTGACCTCCTCATGGAGGTCCCCTGCAGACCCTATTGGACCAAATTACAAAAATGTGGCCCTGGTAATATTGCCTTTTAAATTCAGAAATGCACTGAGGAAGAAAAAAAAAGCTCATTTGATTTCAGAAGGGAACTTTTTGGTCGAGAGGAAAAAGAGCAAGTGATCTATAGCATTTTGAAGTTTTTTTCCCCCATAACAAATTAAAACCCAATTCAAAAAATTTCATTTTGTATTTTCCAAGTTTTTTTGTTTGACATAAAAAGGGCATTATTTTGTAAAAATCAACCAAATCAACTAAAAACCATATCTGGAGTGTTGCTTTGAGTCTTTCATGCATGTTGGAGAAATCTCTCGTGGCAACCATTCAGCTGTGAAAAACACCTGGGTGGGTCTAGCTCCGCCTTCAAGACGCAGCTCCTCCTCAGAGCTGCAGTTTTCAAGCTTTTTAGCTCCTTCAGACAAGCCAGCAGCAATTAGCAAACATCTGGATGAACTGTGCATCTGCTGAGGTGGTTATAAGAGCTCATTCTTAGAGCAACGCTGGTAAAAACATTGTCAAAAGGTTAATATAGGAGCCATTTTGTGTTGACTTCATGAGGGCAGGAGTTTCTTCAAGAGACAGAGAACCAATTCCAAGGTGTTAAATCAGGAAGTGAAATCTCTTTTCAGTGATATTTGATACATAAAGCATTGTCATAACAACTGAGGGCAAATATTTCCTTAATTGTGCTACATGTCTGGAAAATATATAATACCTTTAAAATTAGATTGTCCAAATAAGCAAAAACTCAAGAATTTTTCAAGAGAGTTAATTGTTTTTCACAACAATCTATAGTTCTAGTAAGAGTCAGCTCACATAGTGTACAGAACCTTCAAGCTACTCAGGGCTGACCAAGTAAAACGAGTGGAGTTGCTTGTAATTGTGATATTTTTGCTCCATCATACCGTGTTGCTCATAAGTCCGTACAAACGTCTCTTACAATCTCTCATTGGCCTCGTAACATTTCCCAATGAGGTCAGGAAGAATGGGCAGGAAAAACCCATTAGAGTTAATGATTTTGACCATCCGACTGTGTCCCGAGCGCACCCCGGAACCGGTGGCCTCTCCCGGTGGAGAAAACTGCTCAACAACAAAGCTCCTTTAGGTTTTTGTCAACAAATGCGACAAGGCCACTGGACGTTAAGCTCCCGAGATCTCAGCCCGGTCACTCATCTGGAGAATCCAGCGGACCAAACCCAGTCCACGAAGAAAGCAAGCCAACAACCCACAGGACCCCCAAAAGTCCCACTGCCAATATTTCAGAGTCCAACATCACAGAACCCCCTCAGAGGATGAACGTCTGTGCTCCAAAGGGTCACAACTGTTGTGGTCAAACAAGCCAAGTCAAGAACTTACATCTGTATATTTGTTTGACAAAAGACACACAAATACAAATGTTAAGGTCTGTTGAATGAATAAAACACTTAAAAGCCTAAATTTGACTTCTGATTTATTTTGGTATTAGTAATTTCAGCATTTATTAAAAGCTGAAATTTAATAAATGCTGATTAAACGCATAAGGAGAGCAACTTTTGAATAATGCAACACAAATGTAGCCTCTGTTGGTAATGATCTCTTTATATTGGGTAACCAGACTGGATGTGCATGCTCTGTCTTAGCTTAGCATTTCCTTTACAGATGGAAACTCCACAGTTTAGCCATGAAGAGTCATACTGAGGAACGCCCAGCAGCTGCTCTAAAGCTGCGTAACACCAAGAACATGTGAGAAGAGTTGATACATATTCAGATTTCCTATGCCATAAATGTGCTAAATCCACAAGTTTAAATTATTCCCTGATTTATAATTAGTGGTACATTATATTTTATGTACAAATTTGAAATCTAAGGGTGTTTTCACACCTGATAGTCTGGTAGATTTGGTTCATTTTCAGCTGATCCAGTTCGGTTTTACACTGCTCTGTCAAACGAATCAAACTTTTGAAATAACCTGTTCACCTCGTCTGTGGAGGCGCTGCACCAACAACTATTGAAGAAAAAAACCTGAGTGCAACTTTCTTCTTCATGACATGTAAACAAAAATGGAGTGGCGTCAGATTTTAGCGGTTGTAGGATTTCTCTTTTGTCTTTGGTCAAAGACCATGAACCGTTTCTCCCACATGCACTTGACACAAGAGTTTGTTTTGGTTGTATTTACCCAGAATTCCCTGCGCTATAGTCCACTTTTTGTTGTTCAAAAATATGCATGATAGATCGATAATTGTAATTTCTAATTGACCTTGTGAGGCGGAGGTGCAGCCATATCAGGTTCAACCTTTTTCCCCACAGACCTTCCATCTGTTTTACCATCAAAGTTAGCTGCTGTAAGGCCGTGCCGTACACTGTACCACCAACCCTAAAGGTTTTTTCTTTTTTTTATCGCCATGCTTGCTGTTTGTTCTTGAAAATAGGCCGACAATTTTAAGATCTTGCCTAAAACCTTCACCTATATGCTGACTTCCTCTATCGGTGGATATAAATTAAACGGGATGAATATAAATTA
This sequence comes from Xiphophorus couchianus, assembly GCF_001444195.1. Taxonomy (NCBI): domain Eukaryota; kingdom Metazoa; phylum Chordata; class Actinopteri; order Cyprinodontiformes; family Poeciliidae; genus Xiphophorus; species Xiphophorus couchianus. The sequence continues at coordinate 557,298 of NC_040246.1, read as the reverse complement.
ATGCCACAGACTTCATATTTCTTTGTGTAAAGACTATAAAAAACTACAAATCATTTCCCCCCAACAATTGTGTATCACATAAAATCCCGATAAAACATGTGAACGTTTGTGGTTGTAACATGGCAAAGTGTGAAAAAGTTCAAGGCTTAGGAATATTTTGCAAGTTGCTGTAAAGTGTGATGATTATCCAGGGATCAATAGGAACAGCACAGGCCCTCGTCGCCATAGTTATTCATCTCTTATTATTGGGACTCCTCAACGTCAAGTGACGACTTCAGTTCTAAAGCAGGTAAATGAAAGTAGGCTTCAGTGTTTGCTGCGTTTTGGGACAATGCCTTACAGTGTGTGTTTTGACAGGGATCACAGGCCGGCTCGCCTCGCACACAAACACAGCCCCCAACCGCAGACAAACAAGGGTCCTGAGTCTGACAGTGCTATCAGCACTAAAAGATGGGTGCTTTTCCTCAAGATGAAAAAGATGTTGACCGGGGGAAGAGAAAAAAATCTCAACAGGAGCGTCAACACGAGCCCTTTTGAAGGTGGCACAATCGTTTCACCAGAGGACGTGATTTCCCCGAGGTCTTTAATGACATGTCTGCGACATGTTTTGCTCAAAATGCAGCAGGATTATTGAATCACTGTTATCTTCACCACTCAGACTTTATAGCTCCTCGCTTTCCGGAGTGAGACACCCAAACTTTGTTCAATGTGAGGTGTGTCTTTTGACACGGACAGCGTTCCGCCATCATAGCTCTTCTTGTCTGCTAACATCACAACAGGTTGTAGAACGTACAGAATGCTACCTGTCAATAATGCAACTTAAACTTTTGACAGCATGAGGCAGTATTAGTGACTCCATTGTACTTTTGTATATATTTTTTTTAGTCAGACTGAATGTCATACAGCTGGGTAGGAAGGGTTTGAATGAGCCCTAGTCACAAAGACTTGGTGTTTGTGTTGTTTGGCGTCGACAGAGCAATGAGTACTTAAAATGTACGAGACAGTAGGTCACATTTTTAAAGTCCGGGGTGTGAATGCGTAATCGAACTCTGATGTGGACCAAAAGAAGCAAACTCTGGTCCGCCTACAAAACCCAGGTCTTGCGTTGGTTGACGTGAAGTCTGGTGCAGCTTGAATTTATATGTGAATAAAGGTGGACCAGAAACCTCTCCAATATTCGTAATAACTCGGCCTGAGCAGCGAATCGTATTTTGACGTCATCTAAGCCCCGCCCGCTCAGAACTGGAAGTTACTTTTTTTTTTTGGAAAGCTCCATCTGACCCCTTTTACCTAATCAAGATGATTTCGTATCAGAAGACAGATAACAAGTTGGTCTCACTTGCTTTAAAGCACAAAGAGTTTTTGAGTTTCGATATTAAGTGAGTCAGTTAATTAAGAGTTTCTGAATCACTGTAATAGATTTTTTTTGGTTAGAAATCTGACATACAAAATATTTCTCAATTTCTGTGTGAATAACTGCCCAATGTGGCGTGGTTGATGGGGTAACGGTACATAATACAGTGTTGTGGTCCCTCGACTTGAATGGCCTTTCCATCATCCAATTGTCCTGCCAATTTTAAACTGAGAGAAAAAAGAGAGAAAAAATGCATTTCGATCCGCTGGTTTAGAGTGAGTCAACCAGGCTGCGCAAACTATGATTCATCAGATGTCGACACATGGTAGTAATGAACAGGAAGTAAAGGTTTCAAACTAGCATGTGCAACTTGTAATTGTTCTATCATGTCAACTAGTATTGACCTGACGATGCTACATGCTGTCTGGAGTTGTAGAGAAAGCAATGCAATTTTAGCAAAACAGCTAACCGGTCATGCTAGGTCAATGTTAGCTGTGAAGCTTTTTCAAATTTTGCTGTTTTCATCAACCTTTTCTGTTGCGATACGTTGATGGAAACACGGCTAACAACTGTTAGCTTTAGCCTCCGCCAACGACTAATCTGGATTTATGCTAACCGAGGACAGAGCTAGCTACCACAAGTACGTTTTTTTTAAAACAAAATTTTGTAAAAAGAATACTCCTTTAAATTTTAAATTCCATGTTTGAAGTTCATCAGAGGGCTAATGTAGTGTTCCGACCACGATAGAAGAAAAAAGTAAATATCCTCCCAACGGCCCCTCCAAAAAAAGTAAATGAAGAAAATGTTCAATAATGAGTGTGTTGCATAGCAGTGGTGAGCTGCGTTGAACTGCACACTAATGAGCTCACTGAGGGAGAAACGGCGTGGATGAGAAATGGTTTAGTGCTGACATTCATTCGACAGCAGGCTCACTGAGCTGATTATTCCATTCATTACAGAGCTGGGGAAAAGAACCTTGTTATCGGAGTCGCCACGCCGATCCCACCTATTTGTTTCAATAATGAACTTTTGACAATCATCGTACAGAATAAAGAGCGTGCTTCGAGAAACCGAAACCAGATTAGGAGGAAGAAGAAAAAAAAATGATTGCACTGCAAAATTAAAACATGTTTATTTTCCTGAGGTGTGTGGCGATATAGGTTAATGGCAGTGTGGCAAGAGGCCCGCCGTTTGTTCATCTCACAGCAGTAAATGGATCATAGATTAGAGCGGTCCTTAAATGAGAAAAAAGTCATTATTTTTATTTGTTTCTGGGGTTCGTGTTCTGTGAACATTTGTTTCATATTTTTCCAGCAGACCTTAAACTTGTTCTCAACACCTTAAAGTAAAGAGACTAAAGTCTAAGCCCTACGAAGAAAAATGAGGACATATTTTTTCTTTCTACCTGAGAACGCAGTGGAAAAACAGCTTTCAGTGTTTCGTTTGTCATCCGTAAATATTTCAGATTGTCAAACAAATTTTTATATCAGACAAAGAAAAGTTGAGTAACCCAATCGTTATCAAATACCAATTCAATTGACGGGAAAAAAGTAATCCACAACAATCTGGCATTATTTCAAAAAGTACATAGTGTGAATTAACTTGACTTTCAGTGCCACACACCTGGAATCCGACACTTACATATAAAATGAAGTTCCAAAGTGAAAAGCACAGCTCTTCAGAAAACATGACTCGTGACCCGTGTTTGCCAAGAAATATCTTACAGATCCTTTCTGAGCAACATTTTAGGGAAATATTCCGTTGGCCGAAAGTGAAACGTTGTGGACGGTGTGTGTCTTTACATCTCATGTATAACCAACACCGCATTTCAAAACGAGAACATCACACCCTCGGCAGGGCAGCTTCAGGACCTGGACTACTTGTTAATGTGACCGGGAATTCTGCTCTCTACCAGGAAATCCTCAGGCACCTTTAATGACCTTCAGCTCATGTACATTTGGATTGTGTCTGACAACATATGGACGACCATAGTTGCCTGCCTAATGGTAGTAATAAGTTTTAAAGGGGCGGTATAGATGCTCAGTAGTTGCTGTAGAAGATTAAAGACTTTCTCAAACGTTCTAATATGATGTAAAGCTAAAAAAGAGTCAGTTTGGAAAGCATTTTGTTTGGTGTTACCTTTTATTTTGAAATTAGTTTGATGGTCTAAAAATTATGGTCTGACAAGAAAAAAAAGAAAAAGCGAGAATAGAAGGAATCTATAAGGCAGGCAAATACTTTGTATACAGCACTGTGTCCCACCCACTCTCTATTATCATCATTTAAATTTGCCCAACTGTGAAAAGCAGAGTTCCCCCACATTCCTGGATACATCAGACTATGTTAGACTAAAGCAGAGTGAAATTTGCATGCCGCTACACCAGTAGCCTACATCTCAAACATTTCAAACACAGCATTGTGGGTGTGAACAGTTAATTTGCTGTCGGCATCAGAGATTGTTGCTTTATTTCTTATTCAGCAACAAGAAGATACAATTCCCATGAAGTGCTGTTGTTCAGCGTGGAATTATTTCTTTCTTTATGGGAGGGAAACATTTTTCTCTTTGTAGATATGGGAAATTTTGGGTAGTTAAGTCCAGCTAGCCAGCTAAGAAAGTAGCTAAGTACCTAGCTAGATACGTAGCTATCTACATAACTGCTAACTAGTTTTTTTTTCAGCTTTGGGCTAGCAAATTACTTCACTTGCTTGCTAGCCCTAAGCTGGGCTACTTAGCTAGCTCAAAGCTGAAAAAAACTAAAAACTAGTTATTTACATAGCTAGCTACCTGGTTCCTTAACTCCCCTATATTTTTAATTTCTGTGAAAATAGAAAAGAAAAATCTTTCCTTCCGACAGCCAGTTTTGTTGTTTGTTTTTTTTTTTCAGCTTTGGGCTAGCTATCTTAGCTAGCCACTTTTTTGGCACTTTTGTTTTCAGCTTTATTTCAGTACTTGCATGATTTAGCTTCCATGTCCAAACAATGTGCAACTTTATGTTATATCCCATTCAAATCCCAGTAAAATATATCCACGTCTATTGTAACGTCATTGAATGTAAAAGAATGCAGGTGTTCGAATGCTTCTGCAAGGTACTGTATGTTCAAAGTGACTGCAGACAACCTTGAGTTGAGGTTTCTGAGGGGCCAACAATGCTCTGCAATAATAGTACTTTGTCACCGTGACACACTGATACTTTTTCTGTGCTTTTTAGTGTGATGTGAGTCAAGTGTCACTGCCTCATATTACAGGGCGGCATGGCTTTTATGCCAAAGTACAAGAACTTGAGCGATGTGACAGCAAGTAATATGTAAATCCCTTTTTAATAAGTCTCTCCACTCTCTCCTCTGTGTGCACAGACCATTTCATTTGTAATGAAGCCGGTGCGTCTTACGCCTTGATAGATTGAAGACTTGAGAACATGAGCAGCACAAAGAGTTAAAGGCGGCACAATGGTTAAGTGCTCGTAAAAATCTCTTAAATGGTTGAAGTGTCACAATTTAAATCCCTAAAAATACATCCAAAAAAATTAGTATGAGCTACTTCATGTCAGTTTACTAACTTTGCCCTTTCCTCTAAGGGTGCATAATTAAGACTTTTTGCAAAATTATAATTATTTCAGCAGATTTTTTTTATTTTTTTTGTTTATTCCTACACTCACTGGCCAATGTTTAAGAACGCATATTCAATAGCATAACACAATATTGGGGCCATACTAAGAAAAACATAGAAACATAAACTTGCGAGAATAAAGTCATAAAATTGAGAATAGTCATGTTACGAAAATAAAGTTGTTTGACAAAGATGAAGCAATGTGATAAAGTAGTAGCATTTTGGGAATAAAGTTGTATTTCGAGAATAATGTAATGCCGTTAGGTTAGGTAAGGTTAGGTCATTTTATTTATATAGCACATTTTCAGCAACAAGGCAATTCAAAGTTCTTTATTCTGGTGATGTTATCCTGATATTCTTGTGTTATTTCTACCATGATCTTGTAATAATATGGCTTTTCAAAATTTTAAGGCTTTCTTCTCTCAATTTTATTTTTTCAATTTAGGCCCTAATACTCCATTGTACAATAGCTTGTATAGCTGGTAGGGTTATAGTTTGGTGTAAATGACTTGAAAGCACAGATTCATCCTGCTGTATGTTAGCATTTAAGGCTCCTGGTTGAGGTTAAACGCCGTGAGGGATCGTCTCAACCTAGATTCCAAAACATGACATGGAAATCACTGAACTCCAATGATCTCCACAGTTAGATCGTCTCAAGTGTTCGTACGCCCAAAAGGTAAAAAATTATGTACAAGAATAATTCAGCATGCTGGTGTGCGCACACCTGTAATTTTCCTTTATTAATCACAGCTACCTAAAAGTTCTGCCATCTGAACACCAACAATAAACTGTCAGGGTCAATGGAAGCCATGTTAGGAATGTGACAGTGTACTGAAATTGCCCTGCTGATCAGTGTCCTTTGATGATTATCAATGGTAACAGCGGACAACCGAGAAAAGAAATGCAATATCAGCGAGGCAGGAATGTGTTGGTGAGTGAGGTGGAGAATCGGAACCGCATCCTGCTTGTCGTGGCCTGACAAATGTCGGTTCATCTAGCGGCAACACGTTGTTACCGCTGTCAGTTCACTGAGTGGCACACAGACGACCACGGCTGAGGTGAACAAGTGGTCAGATTTGAAGATGGAGGCGAAAAAAAGACTGACAGGCCCCTCTAGGACGTGTCAGCCACGGGTTGGGTCACGGCTAAAAATGAACCGATACCCTTAGATAGACGAATGGCCTCCACACTGAGGGAGACGAGCCTGTGTAGGTGTTGTGTCAGGAAAGGAGGGAGACACGGATTTGGAAGGATCCAGACGAGCAAGTAAAGCAAATTAAAGTTCTATTATTTAATCTGTTAATCAAACATAAAAGCACATTGGGATAGTATGTTGTCCTCATATCTTGAATTGACAGGTGGTATGAAGGGTACGACTGAGTAGAGTCTGGGCGAGGGAGAAATGAGGACCAAGGGTCCTGTGAAGGTCATAGCAGAATAGTACTTTGGGCCGAATAGTTAGAATTTCACATATTAGGTTTTCATGGACTCACCAAGAAGCCAGCCTTCACCTATAGTCTCTTCCCTGTTGTCCATTCCCACAACTGCATCGTCATATTATAGCATGCACACAATGCATGCACAATGTCCAGTATTTGGAAAACTGGACATTGCTGCAAACTGCCGTCTAAAGTAGCAGTGTTGCGTGTTTTCTAGGCACATGGCGTCATTTTGTAGCACAATCACGTAACTGTACCTTCAGTTGTTAGAAAACTGCTGTATATATGAAACATGACTTAAATGAAATTTGACTACGCAATTTAACACCTTGACATTGGGCCTCTGTCTCTTTAAGGAGCTCCTGGTCTTTCTGACACTCCCCCTTCAGAATGTCATCACAACAATGCTCCACCTGTTGCCGTTTAGAAGTGTTCTTAGGAGCGTTGGACTGAGAAGTAGTTTGTATGATGAGCTCTGCAGACGTGCAGGTCCACCAGGTGTTTGCTAATTGCTGCTGGCTAGTCTGGAGGAGCTGAGTGAGGGAGGGAGGTGTGGGGCAGTGCTGTGTTTGAGCAAGGTTTTAGGCACCCCTGAATGGCTGCCACTTGACTGGAGACCAAAAGGAAAACAACCTAAAAAAAAAAAAAAAAATATATATATATATATATATATATATATATATATATATATATATATATATATATATATATATATTTATTACTTCTTAAATATGTTTTGGAAAAATATGTTCCAGTCAAAGCCCAGACCCAAATCTGAATCTGACTTGATGTTTGCCATTAACGGATGCTCTCCCTCCGATCCCACTGAGCCGGAGCTGCTTTGCACAGAAGGGGAAAAAGATTCATTCTGTAAATGAGTCTCTACCAAATCTTGAAATTAAAATGAATGCCTGACTCTTTACATTTCTATTTCTAAAAATGTTTTGCACTCAGGTATTAAAAAAAAAACACTGAGTGGCTGGTGTGTCTATAAAAACACTGTAAAAGTTCAATTTCCATTTCATTTTCCTTCCACTACAGGTGTATACACCACTGTTTTGGCCTACTGCATAACATGCTTTAATATACATAAAAATATGTTCCTGAGATATTAGTGTGAAATACGTAAAGACACGTGGATGCAATTGCAACACACTTTATGCCTCTTTTTAGCATGGACTTGAGGAAAATCTTCCAGCCTAAATGTGATGTTTAGGCTGCTGTGAAGGCTTGTGGGTGTATAGTTCAATCATTTATCACGATAGACGTAGAGCCGCACGCTCCAACAACAGCAACAACCACTGTGTTTACCACAACCCCACTGCAGTAAATCAAACCATGTTGTGTGAACACCAGAGAGTAATTGTGCTACTTTTTTTATGGTCCATTAAAAACAAACATTCTGCTCTAGTAAATGTTTTCTACATGTTTGTTAAAACGGTCGCCGTGTCCTGACAGATTGAGACGGATAATCCGTGAAAAGTTTGATCTCATCCACCTCTTCTATTGACGTCTGAAGAAACGCACCGACCAAAAACAACCAATCAGAGGCAGGAGGAGGATCCAAATGCTGTCCATCAACCTTGTGAACACACTGCTAAATGTGCTAATGGCGGAGAATCAACTTTCCGTTCTCTGCCGTCATCAATGGCCATGCTAACTAGCCTTAGCATTTATGACAGGATGTGCTGTCATACTACTGTGCATTCTACTCTCTGCAGAGTAGCAGAGATCAAGGGGGTGAAGGAGGCGGGTGATTGACAGCACTAAGAGACAGCACCGCCTCCTGCCTCTGATTGGTTGTTTCTAGTTTGCACTGGGAAAAGACAGTGAATTTTTGAATTTTTTTTTTACACATTATCTGTCTCATATCGTCACAACATGGTGACAGCTTCAACAAATATGTAAAAAAATGTTTTAAGTTAAACTTAATTAAGTTAGTGGATGCGACTGTTAGCTTTAATAAACTAGCCTCCCTTTGCTCTACCTCAGCTGCTGTTGAGGAAATGAGGGGGGTGGGGAGGGGCCTTCCCATTTCATTTCCCCGTTGCCATGCGTCTCCCTGCACTAAATCAGAGATGCAGCCAAGCGCCCGGCCATGGCCGTGACTCCATCTCTGCTTTTTTTTTGCTCTTTGGTCAAATCGTGCGCCGACCGGGACAAAAACATTTCTCTTTTTGCTGGCTTTCCCTGGGAAACACAAGTCACTCTTCCTTCCTCCCGACTCAAATGCATCATAGGAAAAAAAACCTCATTAAACAGCAGCACTGCAGGGCGCAAGTGTTTATTCTGCTTAGCGTCCTCTAGGTGTGTTATCAACCTGTGACAGTTTCTATTTGCAGGTGTTAGATACCGGCTTGGCTGCCTCCCTTTTTTCCCCTCTCCTCTACCTCTCCCTCTGTCTCTCTCCCTCTCTCTCTCTCTTTGTCACGGCAAACATGACAGAGACTGTCACCAGCCACTGATTTGCAATTTCGTGCAACTCTAGCAGGGTTGATGTTATAAAGAGCGAGTTAGCTCTGCGGTTTGAACTGCACTGCAGCAAAAAAAAAAATAAAAAAAAAAAGGGAAAAAAAATCATTTTAAGAAATGCCCTAAATCACCAGACAGGCAGTCACGAGGGAGAGTTTCACCATTTACATGAAAGCCATTTCAGATTCTTAAAATGACATCAGAAAGACTTTAATGCAAATCTGAGGCGCTGTCAGGTTACTCTGTGGTGGTGCACGTCTCAGTGGGCAGAGCGTGACACTGACACTTTTTCTCGGGTAAAAAGCTGAATTCTTCGAGCCGCTCGGCAGGCGGGAGAGTGAAAGTGTTTGAAAACTCCGTGTTGACACTGTAGGTGCTTCAATAATCCAGCGACTGGAATGTATTCCCTCTGTGGGGACTTCCGAATTAAGTGACAGTAAAGAAAAAGATGCAGAACGAGCTTGTTGCAACTAGGAAAACAGTTGGCTCATTACAATATGTTATTGGATGTCAACAGAGCTCCTTTTACTCGGCTGTAAATACCAGTTGCTCCATCCGCTAGCAAAACAAGTATGCCTTGTTTTTTCTCTAGGCATACTTTTTGTGATGACAAAACGTTTTTGTGGCAGAGGCCAGACCAACATTTCAAAGTCGGTTCATTCAATTGGGGACCAGAACTGCAACATTTGCTACACTTTCAGCCTGTTCTCCCCTCTCTCCAGTGGTGGCGCTCCACCAAGAACTGCTGAAAGAAACAACACGAAAACCTCCAAAGAAGAGTGCCACTTCCTTCGTCATGAAATGTGAACAGAAATAGAGTAGCGTCAGACTGGAACAGTTGCAGGATTTCTTTTTTCGTCAGCGAAAGACCACGAGCCATTTCTTCCGCTAGCGCTAGGTACGCTCGTTTGTTTTGGCTCTGTTTACCCAGAATGCCCTGCGCTGTTGTCCACTTCCTGCTTTCGGAGCCGTTTCTAGTCCATTTGGATCCACATATTTATGGAACGACAGTTTATTTCAAAGCCAGGTTTTCAGGCAGACCAGTGTTAGCTTTTTTTGTTTTTGAGCGATTGCGCATTCCCACCTGCCCGAACAAACTGGACTTTCTAGAGTTTGATGAAAACGCACTAAACAGGGCTGGCGTGAACGCACCCAGTTTCTGTCTTCACCATAGTCGTATAATCAGAAAAAGACAAAAAAGTTTCACTTCCATGGGAGGAACTGGACATTTAATCAGGTAATCCAATTTTTTTCACGCCACCTAAACCGTCCAGGGATACAATATGCAGATGTTCTGTCTATGCTGTTGAAGTTTTGTTCGCCTTGGGTTTTCCCCAAATGCCTTGTTGACAATACTTTATGTATGAAGCACTTTAAAACGACACTACTGGCCAAAGTGCTGTGCACTAAAAGCAACAAATAAAATATTAAAACCAACATCTTAAGCAGAGGCAAAAGCCAATATGACAGGAAGTTTTAAATCTTAAAACTCCCTGTTTCAAGATTTAAAAACAGGAAGTAAATTTGTTAAACTTAACCATCACCAGATGGTTAGTATATCCTTAAATATGGAGAACAAGATAAACTGAGATACTGACACTGTACCACACTGAATTTTATAGTCTTTGTCCCAATGCACATGCTCTATTCAGAGATGCTGCACCAGAAGTGACATGCTTTTCATAGACATGACAGGATTTCATTTTTCCTCAAAATGTGCTTAGAAATAATAAGAAAACATTTTTTGCTTCCATTCCACTGATTCTGACTACAATTTACTGGAACCGCCCAATAAAGAAGTAAGAAGAAAGAAAGAAATTACACCTCCAATCTAAAAGTGGGAGAGTCATCTTTCTTGCTGTGCCTCAAGTTTAGAAAAAAAAAAAGAAAAAGTTGCGACACAATAAAATTGAAATAAATTGCTCTGTCTGGGTCAACCTGTCTAGGAGCTACTGCGTTGGACCAAACGGTGAAGAAAGGAGCAGTTACCTCTCTGTTGGCTTTGTTTTCCACAAGACGACTCGACAACTGAAAACAGCGGCAGACTGACAGAGAGCAGATACTCTTTCCTGTCAGAGGTGGCCTTTTCATATCTTTGTTTGGAGTTCTTCCCTCACTGAGAGGATTTTAAAAGAGAGAGAGAGAGACGGGGGCTCTTTGTCCAGGCGAATCATGCGTGCTACAGGCAAAGGTTTAAATAGTTGTTTTTGCTCTTTTCAAACTGTTGCCCACTGCTGACATAGGGATTGAAATATTGTAAAATGGTTTCTATGAGCATTTTAAATCAATATTTTACATCTTTTCTGTAGCCTAGCAGTTATTTATACACCTTGCAGCTGTTTGTGTTTCCTGGCGCTACAACTGCAAACTTTAATTGATCGTTTTGACATTTTATGTGATAGATCAACAAAACGTTATGCAGTATTTTGAAGCGGAATATAAGGTATACATAGATTTTTTTTCTTCTTTTTTTCAAATATCGGTCTACAAGCTGCAGTGCTCATCAATTCTACGATGACGTATTAGGGCCATTGTAGGAAGTAAAACATTAGACTTTAGCCCAAAAAACTCCAACATTTTCTAGAAAAAACATCTTTTCAATTTCTGAGCTTAAGAAGTCCAAATTTTGTGAAAAAGGACTCAGAAATTTTGAAATGAATCTCAGAAATTTTCTAGGAAAAACGTGAACATTTCTGAGTTTCAACAGATGAAAGTGATGGAAATCTTTTGAGTTTCAAAAATCAAAATAGAAATTTCGGCGTTTTTTGGTGAAAATCATCTATAAAAAAAAATATTTATTTATCTACAGTATTTATATTTATCCTAACATACCGGCATACAATTCAGTCACTCAGAGTACGACGCAGATCCAAATTTCACCACGATTTTTGCCAGTTCTGTGTAAAATAACTCACACTCGGTCAGGTTGGGTTGCCATGGCGCTGCTATGAACATCAATTTTCCCATCTGGACTCTTAACTGACCATTTTAGCACATGAACATGTTAGAAAACATTTTTGCCGCCGCCAAAAAGTTTTCATCTGGGATTATCCTGCATCTAGTTTCCTAATCAACTCTGAACTTCTCTGTCGATGCTGAAGAAACATTTGCATGGCATGATGCTGCCACCACCATGTTTCGACATACATGTAGGTCAAAGAGTTCAATTTTTTTGTCTGCTTGGCCATAGTGCATTTCCATACCACACTTTGGGGTATTCATTCATATTTTTCTAAGTATACTACTGTCCTGCATATTTATATGGTAAATATTGGTTTAGAATTTTGGTGGATCTACAATATGTTTTTTTTTTTTGTCAAAATTAAAAACTTTTACTTTGCATCAAAATTCTTAACCACAGAGAAGTGATATTCAGTGACTCACACCTCATCTGCTGATAATATGCCTCTGATTGTTGAGCAGATTCATGGTCATTGACTTTAAATAATTGGGTGTCTTGTTCCTGAGGAAAATTGGCTGCTTCTCCTTTTCTTTGAAGCACTGAACTATTGGCATGCAAGTCAAACATTTGAAATGACATCTGAATGCCAACTGAGTGTGCTCGTCTTATCAGAGAATCTTATCAGACGATGAGAGCACTAGTCTCTGTTGACTAACCATCATGAAGCTGTTAAATAAATGACTATTAGACACTCCAGGTAGGCGTGTTCAGGAATCACAGGCTCGCTTTAGGCAATGCTAAACCTTTTGTTAGCAGCAACGCTGTGTTAGACGTTGTTTTGTTTTTTTGGGCATTCCTTGATTCAATGAAACATCAGGAAAAAGACATATTTGGTAAACTTGGTGATATCAGAACATTTGAAGGAATTCTAGAATCCTGTAACTTCTGAAAATGGACGAAATGCATAAATGAGCTACATAAACGTAACGTTGGGGAGTGGCTCAGAACACAACCAAGTGATCAAAGCAGTTCACTTGGTAGGTGTGGCCTTGTGTGGAGGTCATTGCACCACTTGGAAAAAAATCCATAAACACTTGTTGTGTGGAGACACTGGTGATGTAAGGGTTCGATAATGTTGACTTGTTGGAAGGCTCTCCATCACACTAAAACACACCGGTGATAAAACAGCAGGCTGTGGGGGGAGAGTGCACCACTACGGAATTCACCTCAATTTTTTAGGGAAATAAATATTCATTTAGCGTCTATCAGCCTTTAGGGATTAATCCCTGCGCAGTGAATAAAATCCAGAACACAAAGCCGCACAATCGCCATGTTAAGTCCATTACGTACAGTAAAGTAGCAGGTTCTGCCCACAGGAGACTAATGGCTTTTTATCGAAGATCCCTGGAGGGCTGCTGCCCTCCAACTCCCAACAGCCCCGGCTTCCATTAATGCGAGGCAGGTTCGGTTCAAGAGCACATTTTCCAAAATGCGCCTGTTTTAAAAGTAAAATGAGTGACATTAGTGAGACAAACAGCCCACGATTTTTCTCTTTTATTTTCACAGAGGGCAACCTTCAAGATTGCCTTTTCTAGCTGGAATAAAACGCTCCTCTCTGTTGTGGATTCGTTTACATTATTGACGGCGTTGCATTTCGCCTTGTGATGGCAAACGTGTTAATGTCGGGGGGGTAAACCAGGAACAAACACAGGGCAATTAGTTTGTCGCAATGAATCAAAGTGTGATGTTGCACAATTCTACAGCCGTAAGTGGAGGGGGGAAAAAATATAAGGCGTATGAAAAAGCTGCTAGTTAGTCATGCAAGATAGATGTTTGCATCTAAATTTGTTACTTTATCTTTTGTCATTAGTATGCTGCAACGGTATAACAAAAGCTGTGGCCAATTATATTGTTAAAACTAGCTCAGAGTACTTTTGTCTAAACAGTTTCCGTAACAAAAAGTAAAAGAATTTTTAACATGAATCAGCAGTGATGTAATAAGATCTTGTGGTGGAAAAAAATATTTCCAAGATGTGTTATGTATTTTCCAGCACGATAAGAAACTGTTACCTTCAGTGCTGCATATATCGAACATAACTTTGACGCCTTGAAACTAGGCCTCTGCCTCTTTAAGAAGCACCTACTCTTTTTGACACTTCAGGAAGTCATCACAACAATGCTTCTCATTACGCCGTTTACAATCGTTGGGCTGAGAGGTAGCTTGAATGATGACCTCAGCAGACGTCCAGTTCCTCAAGGTGTTTGCTAAATGCTACTGCCACTAGTCTGGAGGAGCTGAATGGATGAGAGGCATCTTCAAGGAGGAGTAAATAGGCGGTGCTCTCCGTGAACAGGTGTTGAGTGGCTCCCAAGTAACATTATAACTTGACAAAAGCTAAAAAAAAAAAGTCTTCACCTAGCCTGGTAAAAATCAGCACCGTGTTGTACGCTTTGCTTCGCCCAGAGGGTCTGGACTCTTAGCTGTTGAGAGTTGTAGACTCTGTTGAGTTTTTAAATGTTACCCAATCGCTAACGTTTGCCTGTGACGTATGTAATTTGCCAGCTGGACGCTATGGAGCTTACCAGAAATGGCCTGACCTGTAAACAACCATCCTCCTCTGCGATGAGAGAAGTGCAGATTGGAGCGAGGCAGATGTTGATGTTAATTCAACATTTGGAGCCAACATGGACTGAACGGCTTGGTTGACTTCCTCCGCTGCTGTTGCTAAAACTAGACGCAGACTACATTCTAAAACAGCGCAGAAAATCGAGGTCACCGTTCACAACGGATTTTGTTTGCCGATTGGCCCGGTCGAAACTCTACTGAAGGGAATCTCCCTCAATGGGAGAAAGCCAAAGCATAGCACTGAATGGAGATGAGAATCAAGCGAAAATGCGTAGGAATTTTTACTACAAGATCATTAACTAGGCCTTTTTTATTTCATTACCCGAGTCATCTACTGTGCTGTGTTTGGTTTTTTTTTTAGCTTTGGTCATCAATCACTCCTCTACATCTGAGATCTTCTGCTAAATTTTGCATGTGGACCCAAATTCATTTCCATAAAAAGCTATGCTGTTAGGTGGGTGGTTATCAAATCCACAGTTCAAGACTAATGTACTGTGAAAGGCCTTTATATAACATTACATTGTTCAAGGTGGGGTCGGATTAGATTCCACCTCCACTCCATCATGGAATTATGACTTCAGAGCCGCTGATAAAAGTCCTGCTAGGAAAATTGGTTCAGGAAAAGGTTTGGCGTCTGCACCTGAGTGTGGGGTTGTTTTTAAAAAAAATGTTTAAAGGAACTGCTCTTTAACGCATTTAACATCTGTCTGGTCTGCTCCCTGAGTTTGGCAGACTCAAATGCCACGGAGGTAAACGTTTTGATGTTTTGTTTTTTTTGAAGGATTTAAATTGAAATATTACAATGTAAATTTAGCAGTGCTGAAGAAAATGTTGTGTTCCAATGTGCTACCTTCAAACGAGGTTGTTGAATGTCCTTGTTAGAGCAGAAGAACAAACAAGCTCAGCCTTAAACAGCTACCTTCAAGTGAGTCCCATTTACATTTCAATGTAGTTCATTAAGCTCAGACACTGGAATCCTGGTTTGATGTTGTGGAGCAAACACTTCACAGAAACGGTTCTGCAGTCGGACCGGAGATAGAGTCAGGCACAGTGAACGTTAGAGCTCAGAAAAAAAAAAAGTATTTATAGCAAAAGAAAACGAAAAAGAATCGATTTGCTTTATGGGTCTTCAAAAAGGAATTAGCCGCCTGCTCATCAAGTTAGCATTATGGCGCACGTTTAAAATCGGTCTGAAGTTTTCGTTCTAATTTCTTTCTAATTTTGATAGCAGAAAGTTAACCTGAGTTCATTTAGAAAATAGTTTTTAAATGATAGAATTTAATAGTCATTACGCTTTTATGCTGATTTCTGCTAGCCTGGGTTGCACTAGCAACCAGGCTAGCAGAAATCTAGCCTGGTTGCTAGGGCAACCAGGCTAGATTTAAGTGATTAATAGATCACTTAATTTAAGTGATTATTAGATCTTTAATAGACCTGAAAGATCTATTAATCACTTAAATTAAAAACCTAAATGTTGACATAAAGTAGGCTACATGATACCTAAAAGTCAAATATGATGCTCTGAAATTGAAGAATTCAAGAACAGATTTGAGAAAATAAAACAAACGTCATTGACATCCATCAGTTTGGAAAACACCATAAAGCTCTTTTTAGGGGCTTGAGACTCCAAAAGCAGGAAGTGCGCTATGGCGCAGGGCATTCTGGGTAAATACAACCAAATGAAACACGCTAGTCTAGCGATGGCAGTAAAAGTGGCTCTTGGTGTTTTACCAAAGACAAAGGAGAAATCCTAAACCCGGATAAAATCTGACTCCACTCCATTTTTGTAAACATTTCGTGAAGAAGGAAGTTCTCTGTCTTCTTCTGAGGTTTTCATGTCATTTTCTTCAGTGGTTCTTTGTGTAGCGCCACCACAGACAGGGTGGAGTAGAGGTTTATCAAATGATATGCCCTCCATCCCTCTTGCTGCTGAGGTCGAATCCAAACAGCTTGATGCCTCCACCAATATGCTTCAAAGTAGGGTTTATGTGTTAAGGGAAAAATGTGATGTTTTAGTCTGAAAATTTTTTGAGTTTGGGCATAGGGTTAAATTTTGGTCTCATTCTGCAAGAGAACCTTTTTCTCCATATTTACCATACGGCTTGTGGCAAACTCTAAATGTGACCTCAGACATTACGTTTTTCTTTAAACAGTGGCTTTCTTCTCACCAATCTTCACCCAGAGACCCAAAACTAAAAAATGTCCTGTTAACTGTGTGGGGATTTGGATTTTGTTTTGCTTGTATGTTACTTTTAGCTCTATTGTGTGTAGTGTTTGCCCATTTATTGGTTAATTGATTACGCCATAGTCTTCTTCATGGAACCGGCTGTGCCTCGTTCTCTGATTATGTCCCGTAGGTATTTCCTTATCCTGAGTTGAGTCATTGGAGTGACCAGAGCTACCAGTTCTCCAGCCTGTGTCTGTTCGAGATTCCACTCAAAGTAATTAAAGATGCTGAGTTGACTAACCTCTACCGGTTGTCTGAGTGGTGGCATTCTTCTCAACTAGCGAAATCATGACAAAAATTTGAGTATGCTTGCATTTGTGTTGTACTCCTTTAATTTTCAAATAAAAAAGTTCTCGGATTTTTCCAGGCTTTGTGTTCCATAGAATCTGTTTACCATTTCATTTTATTTAGTGAAGCTAAAAGTATATCTTTTTCATTTTTCATATTTTCAGTCCTTACTTGTAAATATGTTGACAACCCTGTACTTCACGTTTCACTTTGGAAATATGTGCTGTTTTCTGGCTAAAATGATGTAAAATCCCAATTAAATCCATTGAGTTCAGTGGTCATAATGTGAAAAATTATGAAAAAGTTTCTCCAATGGAGCATTTTCTCCTGGCAGAAAAGATGTGATTAAAGATGGAAGTGATCACTTTTCTGATCACTTTTATTATAATAAAAGTGGTGACTTTTATTATAATATATTATCTAATACAGAAGCTATTCCAAATTCTGCACAGCACATTACAAATTTAACAATAATCTAACCACATCATAAGTCACTATCGCATAAAAATGCTCATGCCTCATTTGGAAGCTTCTTCTACTTCATTTACTCTCGTGTTTTCTGAGTGATCTGCGTAAGTCTTATAAATGTGTTTCCAGCAGCAAAAATCGCCCTTTTTTTCCTCCCTGCAGAACCTCCAATCTGATCATTTCTTGTAATAAAGACAAAAAGAAGTAGTAAATCATCTGGAAAGTCCATCACAGTTGAAGTACAAGTCAAAAGATTTGTTCGTTTAAAAACGGCTTGTCATTGGAGGTCATCGTTTACAACCCCGCAAAAAGCCCAATTTTCTCTCATTTCGCTCTCGATTATAGTGATGGAGAAACACTACCCCCACAGAGGAGAGGGCTCTAAAATGCATGCAAGCCAAGTCTAGGTGAAATGTCGCTGTGTTTTGACTAACGGCGGTAAAATTGAACGTCATTTGCCCGTGTCCACCTGTTTCTTGCCACGGAAGATGATTGAGGTTCTTTTTATATGCACTCGGGGTCTATCTATTTTAATTTGCACATCTGCAATCAAGCCAAGTGGAAAGGTGCCCCAAAGGATGGTGAATGAATGTAATTATTTTTCCTCACTAATTAGCAAAGCATTTAAATCAGAGCTAATTAAATAAACCTCTGTGTTGCTGGGGTGATGCCAAGTGGAGTACATATAAAACTGGTCACAGGATCGCGACTATTGTTTAAAGCTATTTTATCTGTAAAGCTGCAGTATGTAACTTTTATAAGGATTCTTTTCTTTTTTTTTTTTTGCACATTTGTTAAAACTTTTACCGTGACATCGACAACATGTGGGAATTTTCTTTTCGTTTTTCTGCAGTAGTTGGCATTTGCTAACTCCCTGCTACACTGCCGAGTATCAAAGTTAGAAAATGCTAACTAGAGCTAAAGCTAGTTAACATAGCCATGATGACAAATGGTTGTCTTATAAGAGTAAGTTGTTTCTCCGCAATTTAGCAGCATGTACATGTATTTGATTGGCAGTGGTAAGACCCTCCTCCTGGCTCTGATTGGTTGGGAGTGGTACATTTCTGCAGATTGCAGTAGTAGCTCTGGGTGGAGGTGGAAGAGATCGATTTTGTTCACAGATTATCCGTTTCATAACAAACTGTCACAACATGGTGACAATTTAAACACATTCATGTAAAAAAAAACATTCTTTACAAAAGTTACATTTGCAGTTTTCAGAAAATTGCCATTTTAAAGCGAACATTAAAAGCTATGAATTCCAAGGTATTCTTTGAGCTCCAACTTACTTCATTGCTTAGGTTTTATGAGAATTATTTCAAGTCCTGCTGCAGGCTTTATTAAAATTTCTTTCAAAGTATACACGTCACATTTATTCATTTAGAAACCTTTAGAAGGTTTTCCTCGCCTGTCCTGTGACGTAGGAAGGCAATCTCCGAGGGTTTGGGCGTCAAATGCATGTTGTGTGCCATAAACACAAAGAGTTCACAAAAATGAATGGCATCGTGTATAATCTGTGTTTAAAATCAGTCGGTGGATTAAGGTAGTTATAGTTAATAAAACGTTGAGTGAAATTTGAGAAAACATTTTCGCTAACTGAAATGAAGAAAAAGATAATTAATGGGTAAAAGCTATAAGTAACTAGAAGTATACTGTGGCTTTATAAATCTTAAACGTACTGGAATTATACATATAATCTTCATTTTCATGTTTATGAATCTATTGGTCTTTAAAATTGATGTGAAATGAATCCCCCTTCCTCCCACACACACGCAGTTTCTGCCAACTGCAGGTGAATTACGGCGCTCTGTGCTCCTCCTGGTGGCGCTTATGCTAGTCAGCAAAATGGCGACAGGAGGTTTGTTGGTTGTTTAATGATAATTGACACCCGTTTTTTTGAAAATAGTATCTTATGTTGAATATTCATGACCCAACGCACACGTAATCACGTTACAATACTTTGATCTTTTTGAATTCTGCACCTAAAAGTTACACAAAGTATGAAAAAAGATTGTTAAGGAAATATGATTATTTTTAATGCTTAATACAGTTAATCTTAAAAGATATATGGAACACTCTTATTTTGAACAGGTTTGTGTTAAGCATTTAAAACTAAACCAGATGGGTAAGTATTCAGAGACACAGGAACCAAATGCAGATTAAGGGAGATCTCTCAATGGGACCCCCACTGTGAGGCCGGGCCACAGGCGAAGCCATAAAATTAGCATTTTCCTTGGGAGACAGGGACGTTAGATTTCTCAGGTATCTGTGAGGTCTTATCTCAGGATCGTTCTGTACTCAGAATGACCGTGGGAGCCACGGGGGTCAGAGCGGTCAGAGCGCAGCAATCAGCTATCCGCTCTTTTGTTTTGGTAGAAGGCAGATGGTCCTTTGATCTTTGCGTAGATTGAGGGGAGTGTCCAAGTTTCTCTGGGAGTTTCCAGTTGGCCAACAAGAGGAACGCCTAGAATGCATAAATTAAATAGGAAAACACCCACTCAGTATAAAATTTAGTGTCATCACTAAATTGTCAGAAAGTTGCCATCTTTTTGCTTTTTTGCATTGGCTCTCTCTCCAAAGACGTCTTTGCTGTTTGTCTTTGTTTCGTGTTTGTTTTGTCTCCCCTTGTGTGTCTTTATTTTATGAGAAAAATGCATATCTCTGTTCCTCTGCAGCTTTGTTGTCGATTGCTTTGTATGAGATTAAACTCTGTGATCTGTGACGTCAACGCGCAGTGTGGTGGTTCCACTTTCTAGCGGCTGCCCTGCCCGCTGAGAGGACCCGGGTTTTAAGGAAGAAGACGAGCCAAACGATTTGTCTAAAGTTTTTAATAATTATTCTTCCTTTACAATTGGGGGCTCGTCCGGGATTGTAATCTTGGCGGGCAGATCGGCCTGCTTCGGCTAGACGACTTGGTGCGGTAAGGTACTATTTGATTACTCTTTGGTCGTTTGTGGCGCTGTGCGGCCCGGGCTAGCTGTAGCCACGCGGAGTTCGAAGCTGCGGAAGTAAATAGAGGGTTTATAAAAGAGTCAGAGGTATAGTAATTGGCTGTAAAAATACACATTAACAGGGAATCGTGGCGGTTTCAGACGGCAGGAGCTTACGTAACCTCCGTCGTAAATGCTGGGCTTTTTCTTAATGTCTGTTCTTTTTGCCCCGAGGTTTATTACTGTACCTCTAAATAAAAAAGGAATTTGGGTGTGTATTAAAAGTTAGTGTGGGCGTGCATCAGCCCGGAGATTTTGACTCTCTCCAGCGGACTTATATTGGCCTATATCGGTTAAATCACCGGTCTGACATAGACTATAAGGATTAAAAAGTACGTTAAATTGACTTCTCTCTGGTAAAACAGTGAAAAGGAGAGTTGAATCGCTCTTGAAATAGGACTTATATTTGGAATCAAGCTGAATCGCTTTATAGGAACTTATATTTGGATTAGAGAGTTGTATCACTCAAGAGGACTAACTTTGCAAGTTGGAAATTGATGTATTTTTGAAGCCGGCGCCTTATTTTGTTTTATTTTTTTCTTACCCTTCTGTCTTTTACATTTGTTTGAAACTGTGCTTTGTGTTCTCTGTGTTTCTCTGTGTGTGGCGATTTGTGTGCTTGCGGCCGCGGCAGTGCGTGTGTCTGTGCGTGTGTGTGTGAGCGGAACGCTGCGTTTAAAAAGAGCTGTTTGTGTGAATTTACGTGTTTTTGCTGCATTTTATTGTAAAGTTATTATGGACACTGAGTTGCGACACATGCTATACGCTATTTTATGGTCGGGGTTCGTAGAAGAGTCTTAACGGGGAAGTAGAACGATGGCGAAACGTGGTCTTTTAGTATAAAAGATAAATAAATTAATACAAATAAGAGTTAAGTAAATAAAACTGGTACCAGAAAACAAAATTATTGGTTGTGGTTTGATTTTAACATAACTTTGAGATGTCTCTTTTTAAACGTGCACGGGGATTTACACAGGTTCCTGAAGATTGGAGTTTAAAATTAATTAAATTGACACATGAAAATATGTTAATAAAACATTGGACAATTTCTGAAGCTTCAGTAAATTTGATATAAATTTCAGTAAAATTTGATAAAATTACAGTAAAACTTTGATAAAATAATGAGGACAGACTGAACATTGGTGACTGAAATTTTGACTGACTATAAAACTGGCCAGATGTGTTGTGTTTGTGTTGTAATTCATGTTGGTGTGAAAGGTTGTGGGATTGGAGATAGGATACCACTTGGTATTTTATGTCATTTAATACAACGGGAATGTAAACAGCACCTCTGTATGTGGATGCAATAAGCAAGAATTTCTCACTTGGATGCCAAGTAGAAGCAGAAATTACCCTGCAGAGTATTTTTCGTGCTGTCTCGTGGTGCTAAATTTCCGGTTTTTAGAACTCCCTATGTGTTAAACTGGACTAAATTATTAAAATTAGGCAATAACAGCAGTTAGTGTGACCTGCAGTGTAAAGATTGGAAGGTTATTGAAAGATAGAATCCTGATACAATAAAACATCTGAACAAATTGAAAATAAATTATGGGTTCTAAGGTCAAATAAATAAATAGAACAAAACAGGAAAAAGCGACAAGTATGTTTATTCAGACGTGAGAATAATGAAGCCCAAGGAGAAGTTGCAGCCCTCACTCACAGACATTCAGCACGGGAGAACAAGCAACAGCTGGGCTGTAACTTCTACCCCCACTAGATACAACTAATTAACATGTGAAGCCCCTTTGCATACCACTAATCTTAAGTGCGAAGTAACCTCTGCTCATAGCAGCTCAGCAGACAAGTACAAGCATCTGTAAGGCAAATAATTTTCTCTCCCATCGTTTAAAGTACCTCCTGACAAAATATCAGTATATAAGTTACAATTTTAGTGGTGGAACGCCGAAAGGTATCCCAACAAAAACGGTTTTAAGTTCAAATTTTAATTAGAAGAAACTGAAACATATCTGATGATTTACGTGCAACATAAAGTAGTAATAGAATTGGGAGTTCCTCCTGAAATCCTTATTGGTTTTTCTTTTTCCTGCCATGCAGTCGGCCCCTCCGAGAGGTCAAAAGGGGGTTTTATGGTGGGCTTAAGACTTTGTTCTATGGTCTGACAATAGAGATTGCTCAGAATGGTGTAGTGACTTTAAAATGTCAATTGTGAAATCTAACATTACAGGGTTTAATTAATTTTAGATAGTCTTTACCATCACATAAGACAGGATTTTGATGCTGCTTGGTTTCCTAGCTTTAGTGAACCAGTTTCTCTTTCAGGTAAATAGTTTGACAAGCACATACAAAGTGAGTAAGGACTAATGTGGAAAAGGTTGAATATAAGTTTTAGCATCAAAACACTGAGTCTGTCACACACAGATACTCTTGGTAATGATTTTCTGTTTTCTTTTCATATTATTTTATATATTGTTTAGGGAATAGTTTAGATTTTTGTTTTTAAATTTGTTTTCCTTAGTCTGACTTTTATTTAGCTATTCGAGTCAGTTCTCTGTCTATTTTGTTAAGTATTACAAATTAATTTTTTTTCTTTGGAGTTACTAGTTTCCCCTGGACCCGTTCATCAGGGGACAGGGAACTTTGGTCTTTAGTTTAATTTCTTTCGTTTGTAAATTTAGTGGTATACTGACCTGTATTTGTTAAGTTTGTGTGTTTACTTACCCTTTGGTGTGTGTTAATGGTCTGATCAGCCAGTATCTAAGTTTCCCTCGTGTCTTGGTAAGTCCGTTTGTGCCTTGAGTCGTTCTATTACTGCCTGAATTGTGTTTTGATTATGTTGATCTCAGTTTGGGCCCAATTTCTTATTTTTTGGATTTTTCTTTGTTAACTGTGTTTTGATTCTTCTTCAACGTCTCTCTGGCTGGTGTAGGCCAGACCATCACAGTGTCTTCATTAGTAAACGTGCTATTTGTAAGTCATAAGAGTACGATGAAATAATGAGTTTTAAACCTGTAATGTGAAGTATTTTGGGAACATCGTATTCTTGAAGGTTTAACACATGCTTAAATGACATATTCTGTTTGTTTTGCAAACTTTACTTTTTAGAAAACGGCAGCATTGCATATCGGTGGGGTTCTCAGCTAAAATGTTAACCCTGTTTCATCAACATTTTTATTTCGGGTGCTGGACATGATGTTGCATTTAATAGTTAATGCATCATCAAAAGGGGGAGAATATGTTATGGGTTTATTTTTATGGGTTTATTTTACTTAATTAGAGATTACTGAAATTTATATTACTTAACCAAACTTTTGAAGAACATGTCTGATCTGTGCAACACATAAAAGTGAAAGGAAAATATTGTCTGGTAATATATGTGCTTATTTTAAATGGATTTGAGTTGTTCTCCATTGAAAAATGTTCTGACAATGGGCTAAAGTATTTTGAAACCAATAAAAAATTTATAGTGAAAAATGTTCTGACAATGGGCTAAAGTATTTTGAAACCAATAAAAAATTTATAGTGATAATGAAGCATATTTTGGTTAATTAACTTGGGAAAATAATTATAGAAATTAAAAAATATTATTGCGCTGGCCATTTTCAGAGCATTAATTTAATGGAGTAAAACGTTTTAAGAAATGTTTTGAAGAATCTGTTTTTGATTAGAGTTATCACTAATCAGTACAAGTACACAGGTGGGATTATAATGATTTTTCTAAACTGGATTTTTGTTTTGATTTATATCCATTTAAAACGATTTTGGATAAAACTTTAAATTCGACAAGCAAAAGACCTAGGTAAAATTGGTATATTTTGAAAATGTCTGGATTTGTTCACTGATACATTGACATTATAATTTCTCCAGGTTTGTCTCTTTTGAATTTTGTTTGAGGAACGTATGTAAAATGTTTTAGACAAAAACAACCAGTAAGATCTAGTCTTCTATAAAAGTAATTTAAACTGGACTGTTTAATTCATATTGATATTCATTGTTTGATGGTGAATGTAAGCTTTACAACTACGATTTTAAGCTTTTGTTATTGTTTTATTTCGTTTGTTTAATCCTATTTTTACAAGATTGGTTTAAGAAAAGATCTGCATTTGTTTAACATTCTGGCAAAACATTACTTTGGACACATGTCCTTTGAAGCAAGTGATTACAAGGTTTTGGTGTTTTCCACCAGTTGGAGGTATGATATGAAATAATTGATACGTAGGTTGAATGGATCACATCCTACGTCGAATGTGCAGAACGAGACAGGTATGAGATCTGCTCACGGTTTTCTACATATAGACTGGACTGAAGTTCAGAGCTCCAAGTCTGACTCTGGAATTTACGGCAAATGCTGTTGTCTTAGAGGGGGTGTGCAGCTGCTTGGAGGAGCGGTTTCACATTTTTTCAAAGATAACAGCCACAGAGCCACGAGCGGGGAGGATTCACTCGGACACGAGTGAATTGAAGATATTTGTGTTGAATACGCAAATGAATGATGCTTTTGGAGACTCTTACATCTGCTTTCTCATTTCAGTTTGCAGCTGTTCTGGTGCCTTCTGGATGTGATCTCCTTCAAAGTCTGCGTTATTTGATAAAAAGCGTAAGAAGTAATTCTCCTGATGGAAAATGACAAAGCACAAATTTATTTTTAAGTGAGGCCATTGTTTGATTATGATATTACAGAATGTTGTAAGTGTGTTTCTGATGCTAATGAAACTTATGTTGAAACAAAATGTCTGTTTTACAAACCGGTGACGGGTCACGTGACAGGATCTAGTTTCTCAGGAAGAGATTTCACCTTCTTTTTGAAACTCACTGTTATATTGGCATAATAATCCAATTTTCAGTGAGCAACGGCCGCTCGGATGGAAACCTGAGGTTTCCATCCGAGGAGGATCAGGCTGCAAGAGGATCATCATTAACTTTTATTGCGTGTTTTCGTCTTTGAGAACTCTGAAAAGGACTTTCTTTTTTGCGCGCAATTTTTTTGAACATTTCCTGACAAAGACTTCGTATTTTGTTTTTTGAGAGACTGTCGACGGACATTGAATAAGAAAAAAAAAAAAAAAAAAACGGAAAAAAGGCGAGCAGCAGATTGTAACTTTGTGTGTTTCTCATTTTTTGGCAGATTGTAATTTTGTGATGAATGTTGTCTTTTAAGTTGCAGTGCATTTCTTACTAATTTTTCTATGTATGTCCCTGTTTTATTTTTTCATTTTATACTTTGGGTTTTGTTTGTCCTGTGTTTTTGGTTGTATTGTGATAATTTTGTTTTATGATTTTATTTTTGTGTGGATAAGTCTTTCTTACCCTTGGGTTTTGTTTAAAAAGGGGGACTGTATATAATTAGGGTACGTCACTCTTTTGTCTTTTTATTTTTTGGTTTTTTTATTAGTTTAATACACAGTTTTTGGCTCTGTATTAGAAAGCTTAATCAATTTTTAGTGAGGTCTGTTTTTCAGACCTCAAAAGGGGGACTGTTAAGGAAATATGATTATTTTTAATGCTTAATACAGTTAATCTTAAAAGATATATGGAACACTCTTATTTTGAACAGGTTTGTGTTAAGCATTTAAAACTAAACCAGATGGGTAAGTATTCAGAGACACAGGAACCAAATGCAGATTAAGGGAGATCTCTCAATGGGACCCCCACTGTGAGGCCGGGCCACAGGCGAAGCCATAAAATTAGCATTTTCCTTGGGAGACAGGGACGTTAGATTTCTCAGGTATCTGTGAGGTCTTATCTCAGGATCGTTCTGTACTCAGAATGACCGTGGGAGCCACGGGGGTCAGAGCGGTCAGAGCGCAGCAATCAGCTATCCGCTCTTTTGTTTTGGTAGAAGGCAGATGGTCCTTTGATCTTTGCGTAGATTGAGGGGAGTGTCCAAGTTTCTCTGGGAGTTTCCAGTTGGCCAACAAGAGGAACGCCTAGAATGCATAAATTAAATAGGAAAACACCCACTCAGTATAAAATTTAGTGTCATCACTAAATTGTCAGAAAGTTGCCATCTTTTTGCTTTTTTGCATTGGCTCTCTCTCCAAAGACGTCTTTGCTGTTTGTCTTTGTTTCGTGTTTGTTTTGTCTCCCCTTGTGTGTCTTTATTTTATGAGAAAATGCATATCTCTGTTCCTCTGCAGCTTTGTTGTCGATTGCTTTGTATGAGATTAAACTCTGTGATCTGTGACGTCAACGCGCAGTGTGGTGGTTCCACTTTCTAGCGGCTGCCCTGCCCGCTGAGAGGACCCGGGTTTTAAGGAAGAAGACGAGCCAAACGATTTGTCTAAAGTTTTTAATAATTATTCTTCCTTTACAAGATCAAACTGCTACTATAACTAATAACTAACAAACACACTCTACAAATGAACTGAATTAGACAAACAAAAACGTCACAACGAAATAAAACTAGACTATAATGAAAAACCCAAAACTATTTACAATCCTGCAGTAGCGTCATAGTAATGACTCAGATGTGCTTTTGTTTTTTAGCAGAAGATTTTTAGAGAAAAATCAGATCTGTTAAAATGCTTGGTCTTGATGTACACAGTGATGGAAGAATGAGGCAGAAATATGGAATAAACACTGGCTGAATGTAAACGCTTTTCAGTGAACATTGCACATTGGATCCAGTCATGGTGCAAATTATTCCTGCCTTATCTCGTCTCCCATACTGAAACTAATTCCTCAACTTGGCGTCCTAACTTATTACGTTTCAATGATGTTCGTAACTGCCAGCTCTGTAAATTCTGCCAATCACGGTTTGGGTCTTGGTGCTCCTATGATTAACGTCGCATGAAACGCTACTTGTATGACTGTTTGGAACTGCACTGTTGTGAAGCTGCAGTTTCAAACTGTGCCTTGGCAGCCCATTATGTCCTGATGAATGAAGGTTAATCTCTGTAGTTATATAAATGTCAAATATACCTCTCACTTTTTATTCTCTTCAGCTCAAAAATAGCCTGCCCATTGTCTTCCTGTGCAACTTCCCACGATAAAAAAATCCTCACTTCCAGCACAGTCTGGCCTTTCTCCCCTCCACTCAGATTCTTTCCAGTAGATTTTCTACGGGGCCAATCAGCAAACAGAACTGTGTAATTGTAGTCTGCCTGTAGTTTTAGCAATGGACCCGGAGGAAGCCTTTCAGTCCCTATTAGCCACGCCTTCAAATGTTTATTTAGCATTAACGGCCATTTTGTTGGGCTCAGTGCGTCTCTCTTGGCAGTGGAGTACGGTTGTTTACAGCGTAGGCAATTTCTGGTAAGTTTCACTGCGTCCAACTAGGGTAATAATACATACATCACAGGCAAACGTTAGCAATAAAATTTCAAACTTAGAGTTTACGCTTCCAGGAAGCAAACGTTTCTCACTAACCCAGAACCTTTGTACGAAGTGAAGCGTAGAACAAGTTCTGGGTTTTGGAAAGCTAGCTCAAAAAGCTCAACAGAGTCAAAAAGTCAAGAGTCTACGTACAAAAAAAGCAATTAGATACAACACTTGGATTTTACTTCATCACTTGTTTTATCAATTTTTATTACTTTATTTTTTTGGTTAGCAATTAGTTACTTTTTTTTTTTTTTACAAATCTATTGAAGGAGCTGTTTCTTGTTACTGTCACTGCTACTCTGTTGTTCATGACACGTTGTCATAGATGTGAGTATAACTCGTACCAAGAATAATACTGCGAAATTTAAGTTGTTTCAATAAAAGAGGGCTGGGACTTTAACACACTTTGAGTGATTTAGAAGAAATAATGGGCTAAAGTAACACACTTAGTTGCACATTACTTAGTTCACTCATTCCTGGTCCTCTGCTAGCTTTCTCAGCTAGCACACACATTTTTTTTACATTTGTTTTGTTAAAATTAAACATTAATACATCTGTATGTGTGGATTTATTTTGAAGAACCTACACGTTTAATGACGTGTTTTAGTTCTTTTAAGTTGTAGCAAAGGAACTGCTCATTTTTAAAGTGAAATAATCTTTATTCTGTATTTTATGGGAAAAGAAACTAATGTTCCATTTGTTCTTCCCGTAGTAAAACTGCAGCACACGTTTCACTGTGAAGCAACTTAGCATTTCTGCTGTGTAGACACCCATTCCTCGGTTCTGGAAATGCCCTTTAATATCAGCGGCTGAAATATGAGAGTAATGCATAGAGTAATGAATAACTATCTTATTACCGCTCTAAAAACTTTAATGGCTATTGACAAAAATTCCTGATTCACTTACACTGCCCTCCCCGAGCAATTACCAAACAAATTAGACTTGAACAGCACAGATGTTTGTTGTCTATTAAATGCACAGATGACTCTTATTGGAAAAAACGTCACAGGAATTGAGGGAAAGCCTCATTATCAGGTTGGTTTATTACTTTTCACCTCGCTCCCATTATGAGAAACAGCATTTTATATGAGCCAAGGGCTCTGCAGTCGGTGGAACAGTGTCCTTGGTGTTGTCGTGCGATGCGGGGCGTTTGGCCTTCATGCTCTAGGAGGCTCCCTCCCCTCTCCACCTGCACAAAAACTTCCCTCTCCAAACTCACTAATGGGGCTGAGCTGGGATTCAATCAACTGTGAGGGCGACAATGTGCTTCCCAGACTTTTCAGGCCAAACCACGGCGGCCTGTCATTCCCGCACTTTAAATGTCTGGACACCCACAAGCCTCGCACAATTAGGAAACAATTGTTCTCTTGCCACAAAAGCGATGGCTCAGTCTCTGACTCTTTGCAATGTGGTGCAAGAATCGAGTTTTCGCAAAATTTGGTATTTGACACAAGTTGCCTGTCAGTCCCTTTGTCATTTTGAATCATCTGTAATGGTTTCTCATTACTGGATGCAGCGTTCCAGTCTGTAATTCACTTCAAGTTGATGAATCTACATTTCTATCACTTCACGTTCTTAAAATCCTTAGTGGGAAATAGAGACATTTTGCTCTGGTTTAGTTTGTAGCTTAGAAAATAAACTAAAATGGCCCACAGTCCATACATTTGGAGGAGTCAGGTTATGAGGGTAAGAAGTACAAGAGTAGCTACAAAAGCTGGTTATATCAAATACCTGTCAAAAGGCAAAGAAACCAACAGAAGCTACTCTGCAAGGTTGACAATTTTTTAAAATGATTTTTTACTTATCTTTTCTGGGAACAGTTCCAGTGGAGAGGTATCAACAAGTTTACATACTTACACAATTGTTCATTATTAATGTCCATGTTGTCCTGTTGTGAAATTGGTGTCTTGTTTCTATAATCCTTTCATTTTTCCAATTATATAGCAAATTGACCCTTATGCTATCAGTGTATGTGAATTTTTCCATCACAGAAATCTCCTCCACAATGCACAGTTGGTGGTTCCTCTTTACAACATAA
The DNA here is from genome assembly GCF_001444195.1 of Xiphophorus couchianus. Lineage (NCBI taxonomy): Eukaryota > Metazoa > Chordata > Actinopteri > Cyprinodontiformes > Poeciliidae > Xiphophorus > Xiphophorus couchianus. The sequence continues at coordinate 527,609 of NC_040246.1, read as the reverse complement.
TCTTGTGATGGCTTCTTTACTTGCTGAAAACAATTTTATTTATTTTATATATATTTTTTTTTTTTACTATTTTTGTAGTATGTAAAGTGTAAGACAACCCCAAATTGTGGCCTACATGTTCTGGGTATTTCATATTGTATATATATATATTTTAAAGTTAGACATACTTTATCGCAGGATCCTGTTATCTCTTGTCAGAACCAGGAAATAGTGTCACCATAGAAGAATTCAAATAAGATGAGTGGAAGAGGATACTTTGAATGTTTATCCAACTTACGTCCACGGCCATCAATGCATGGGCAAAGGGAACCATCGTTTTTAGAGACTAGAAAGCACCCGGCCCCCACGGGTGACGACGAACGGCGAATGATGCCGGCTGAATAGAAAATGTTAATGTCGTTTGCCATTGCTTCTGCAGATGATAACACTCGGGCGTCGATGGATCAACTGCCAGCTCCTTTCATGGGGCGTTCAGACTGAACGTGATTTGAGCATCTGGTTATGCAGATGCGTGTCTAGAGCACGTCGAAGTCTCGTCTGCAGAGTTTGAAGAATTTCGACGCGTCCGAATTGGAAAATGTACAATTTTGCTGCTGGATGCGAAGCGTCAAGCAATCAGACTTAGTTATGTGATGCAGTGAGCTGTAGTTGGTGTCCTGCCAGGAGACGTGTCCACTGATATGGCTCCGTAGGTCGTCAAACTGGGCTCAGGTGAGACAACAATAACGCTGAAAGCAACTCTTGTTAGCACACAGCTAGGTTGTGAAACTCACCAAACTCACATCACGATGACATTCACTTCCTCTCCGTAGGTGAAGCCAAGACCCTCAATTAATACTTCATCCACCATTGTGCAAAGAGACCAGGAGAAGAACAAAAGGCAAGAGGGTTGTCCCACCCCACCATACCTGCCAATGGTAGCACCGGACGGGAAAACATCTCCTGTAAAATCCAAAACATGGCATGTATGCAACCTGCGTCTGGAGTTATTTTGACCCCCGATATCTTGATATCGGGGGTCAAAATAACTCCAGTCATTACTATGACGCTACTGCAGGATTGTAAATAGTTTTGGGTTTTTCATTATAGTCTAGTTTTATTTCGTTGTGACGTTTTTGTTTGTCTAATTCAGTTCATTTGTAGAGTGTGTTTGTTAGTTATTAGTTATAGTAGCAGTTTGATCTTTTTTCATACTTTGTGTAACTTTTAGGTGCAGAATTCAAAAAGATCAAAGTATTGTAACGTGATTACGTGTGCGTTGGGTCATGAATATTCAACATAAGATACTATTTTCAAAAAAACGGGTGTCAATTATCATTAAACAACCAACAAACTCTGACTTCAAAGTACGGAAGCGTCCAACTTGAAGCGTTGGATGCATTTTTGACTCATGAAACGCATTTGGTCTGAACGCAGCATTATCCAGCCATGGATGAGGCCTGATGCAGAGCAGGTTTGCGGCAGGAACCAGCTCAGCCCCGCCCTCTAAAAACCACATACGACTCATTTTGTGATATAAGGTTAACTGTAAGTCCCCTATAAAACTCCAACAATATCTACATTTCTTTCTTTTTCTTTTCTTCAGGTAAAATTTCTGCACTCTTTACCGACATTGGGCTGCCTCTCTATAGGAAGCTGAGTCCAGACTTTGAACAGTCAGACTGGGTTTAATTGAACTCATCACAGGGCTGACCTCTCTTTTTATTCTTCTCCAACACGTGGCGAGCAAAGCTTCCTGTCTGAACGCGCGCAGCTCTCTGAAGGAAGCCCAGAGCTTTGCAGCGCCTGCAACACATGGCTGACACTCCGATTCCAGCTCTTCACTCTTCTGCCCATAAACACGGCACCATTACGTCCAATGAACCAAATACTTTATGATCCATCATTTCCTTTTTTCTTTTTTCCTTTTCCTCCCTTCCCTCCCTCGGCCCGTTCTGCCAGCTATCTCGGAGCATCGTTCCAATAAAACTGTGAAAGTGAATCAGCAAGCAGAACTGCAGTTAATGTTTCTGTTTAATGCATCGAAGGGTCACAGAGGTCTCGGAAATGTCGAGGTGTTCATCGCGGTGCGGGGGAGAGGGAGGTGAAAGAGTCTCCAGCACTTCATATCAGAGGAATAATTTATGTTCTGGGGGGCAGAAAGAAAAAAAAAACCCACACAGCCTGTGACATTTGCTTCTCGTAGTGATTTCTGTAGATATTTCCACCGAACCATTTCCAGTGAGCAAACTATGAAAACATGTCATGGAGACATTAAGAATAAGAGCTTGTGATTGATATTCTGAGTGTGCCGGCGCCGACTGCCAAAATTGCAAGTCTAAACAAAATGCGGTCTATTGAAATGCCGACTCCGGCTTGCCCTAGTTTTTCCCCTCATATACATTTATATTGTTTGGGGCGGGGCTCGGGAACGGGGACTTATCGCAAAACGATATTATCTTATAAACAAGTGTGTGCGATGCAAGTACCTTTCTTTGTTCTGTGGGACAGAGATATCTCTAGATGCTGGGGGAAAAAAAAGAGAGAGAGAGAGAGACAGGCAATCGAGATAATTCTGCCCCGTAATCAGCTTTTTGTTTTTGTTTCCATCGCTGACAACTGCGTCACCTGCGAAGAACTTCCGCGACACATCATAGATAAGAGGATACATTTTCTCCAAGAGAGTCCGCGATAGGGAAATCTGTGTGATCGTGCAGGGAAAATGACACTGCAGGTAATCCTTTGTGCTGAATTCCACTTTTCGCAAGGGGAGTTGTGGCGTCGCGACGAAGGAAATGGAAGCGCTCTTCTCTGTGCTGTGTTGACTGGTTTTGTTGCACATCCGAGCATATTTAATTTTAGTGATGTGATTCTGCCAACGATGCCAAAATTAATCGAGGCGCTCAGCAGGCAGCGCTGCATAACCGGCTTATGGCCTGAGATTGAATGTGAATCATCATGAGAAGGGAAGACGTGATGTAGATCAACTGCAGGGAAATTAAAGATTTATTTTGTCTTTAGGAGAGAAAAAATTATTTTTGTGTACGCTTTTTTTCTAAGAGCTTAGTGCTGCCACTGAAAGCACTAAGCTCTTAATGAAGTATACTTTGTCTGCTGTGGCCAAAGTTTTTATACCCAATAAGATTTGGGTATAAAAACTAAACCCAGAGCTAGGATTGGTTTGTGTCATATTTTAGGCTCAAACCTTAATGTGTGTATAGCTTCATTTCCATTACAAGTGTGGGCAAAACTTTGTTGATATTCTACTAATGTCCAGAAATAACAATTTTGTAATTGTGGTGTTTCCTTTAAATAAGAAGCGCAATTAAAACCAGAAGTGAATAAAATTTTTAACATGTCATTAAAAAACATGCCAGGTCATCATCCTCCTACTACTTCCTCTCGTCTTTTTCATCTTTTCCACCAGTAGTAACATCCGGTTGTTGGTCATGTGACTCGTGATGTGAAGGAAGGTTTTCCATTGCAGTTTTGCAAAATATTCTCATTTTGATACAGCTGACGAAACACCTTATTCTAGCGCAAAAATGTATCAGAAAACATAAGATTTTTCTGAACTGTCATGTTTCCATTGAACAAATTGATTTCTGTAATTCCAATTTGCGCACTTTTATGGTTATTGGAAACTCGGGTTTCCATTGACTGTAAAATTGTGCAAATTCTAGTTACGGAAATACATTCGCTTAATGGAAATGCGCCAATTATGAAAAAAAACCAACTAGGTTTTGCCGTAGGATGAGTTGGTATTTTGGTCATGTCAACATTTTTGTGCTTCGAAAAACTGCAACAGAAACTTTTTTTTCGCATCACACAAGTGGGTGCATCCATCGCTGACAATTTGTAATCACGTGAAATAAACCTTTTAAAAAAAGGACACGGTATGTAAAATATGATTACTCGCATGCATATAATTTTGGTTCCACTTCGCAATTATGTTGTTCCACAAATTTTCAGGGTGCCTGGTTCCTTTCAGAAGACATTTCTTGAGTTGTCCTCCCCACCCCCCACCCCCGTTTTCACAAGTTTTTATTTTACATGCCATTAACTTTAAATAAATGTTAAACCAGACGTTTTCTGTTTATTTTTTCCCGGCCCAACGTGGAAATACAGTGAGAGCCACTCATCCGCGTTGCTCTCTCCTAAAGGCAACGGTACATTCCAAATGAATTTGAGCCTGCACAAAATTAAACGGCAGCTGAATTGGTTTCCAACGCAGCGCTTGGAGCAAATATCTGGCGTGCTCACTGCGACTTGACGTCTGCTCATTTAGTGACACTCCATGAATTATGCCAGATGGAGCTGCTTGGAAACTGCAGCTACATGACAGAGAAAGACACAAGTAACACTGCTGATACTGATCTACACCCACCGAGGAAGAAGGTTGGGTTCAAATCATCAGGCCAGGCACGATTGGTTCAATTCAAAACAATTAAAGCAGCAACAAGAATTGTAACGGATGTTGTAATGGTAAGAGAAAAAAGCAAGGACATGAAAATAAATGGAAGTCCTTTTATACAAGCGTAGTCTGCAGTTGTGTGCTCAACTATTACTATTACCAATAAAGTCAAGGCTGTTTTTATCTGTACACTGGCAAATTACATTAATCAGTCCCTATAGGTTTTGTGTGATTTCACAAATAAATTTGTGCAAAGTCAACAGATTTCTCGCACCTTTTTGGTGCCAGTGTCTGCAAAAATAGTCTAAAACATTGGATTGTAGTGACGCTAACACCCACCTGAGGCTGGTCAATAAAACTGGAAAACGTGTCACGATATAAGCATTTCATACTGTTCGATATTGATAGCTATATTGTTTATTTATTCATTTTAAATATCTGAAATGCTGCCAAATTCCTGACATTAATTTCCTGTTTTACCCGGTTTTTACTCCATGTTGGTTTTTTTATTTTATTTTAGTCAATAACACAATGAAACTAATACTGCGCATGTTACTGAACAGGTTGTTGCTAGGTAACTAAAAATGAGTGAGGGAGTTGATACCATCCACCTAGCTTAGCTAGCCGTGAGAGGTTGAGCAGCTAACGTCATTCATCTGCCTACATCTCCCATAATGCTGTGCTTTCTGGATCGGCATTATTTTAAATTATTGAAAATTCTATCAGTTGTATTTCCTATTGATATTGATTACATGTCTACCGTGATGTTATTATTGATTTATTGTCCAGTCCTCCTCCCACCTGTAGGTGGCGGTATTTCCAGCTTCTACTTCGTTGGTGCCTCAGCTTTACTTGATGTCAAGTTTTAATGCGTTATCGATACGGACAGTAAGAAAAAGTTATGACATAAGCACAAATATTGCAAAATTCCTTGCAAATATTTCTAACATGAATTATTTTGATAGCAAAAAAATTACAAAAACAATCATGGAGTGACTGATTAATTTGAAATAAATGTTCAGTATTTATTTATTTTAAGAACTTATGGAGTGCAGAGACAGCTATTTATTAATTATTTTAACAGTTTGAGTTTTATCAATATGCTCTGTCACAACAGGCTCTTTGAAATTCATGATCTTGATATGAAAATAACTCCAATCTAAATTTCTTTCCATTGATTTTTAGTTTGAAACAGGCCAGCTGATTGGCTGAGCCACAAAAGAAGTTTTTCTTACCTTATCAGAGGAAGCAGTCGGGTTCACTTCCTCCAACAAACACAATACATAGTTTACATCTTTTTCCATTATTTGCATATTATGCCTACAACATGTTCTGTTTTATCATCAATAAATGATCATATTCACTTGCACATTTCTTCAATTCTGAATTAATCTATTTTTTGTAGATGTATTGTTTTTATGGTTATGTATATTTGACCTTATTTTGCAGTCTCTATCTCATTTCTATTTTTATTGTTATTGTTTGTCACTTTGCACCTGCATTTCCCCCCTAAGGGGCAATAAAGGATAATTCTGTTCTTTACTATCGCGTCTCTCTGAAACCAATTAAGACTTTCCGTTGGCTATGTGTTGGGACTCTTGTTTTGCTGGGAAGTCCACACATGTTTCAACCTCAGATTCTCATTAAAAAAAAAATCCCAGTCCATTTTTTTATTCATCCATCTCTTAATCACAAACTCTGCCAAGCACCATACGCTGGAAGACAGCTCACCCGCCTGATGTTCCCCCCGGCAAACTTCACTTTTGTCATGTTTTTTCTTGTTTTCCTTTTTTGGCATCTTCTGGTCAGCCTCATCTGACTAGACTGTGTTCTCCAATTTATACCTTGCTTGTCCAAAGATTCTGGAAATTTGGGTAGTTTCTAACTGTGGCTGTAGCCAACACCACTAGTGTGTTTTAGCTAATTACTGCAAACCACCTTGTGCAAAACTTTGGTAATGAGAAATCTTTCTAATTGGCTTTCTGGTAAAGGGATCATATTATGTAAAATCTGATTTTTTTTCAGCTTTACATCATGTTGTAACGTTATTCCCTTATCAAAAACATACCTGGAGTGTTTTGATTCTCCCCCTTGACTTCCCCCCTCACCTCCTGCAGACTAGCCAGCACCAATTAGTAAACACCTGGTGGAAATGTGAGTCTGAGCTCATAACACGAGCTACTTCTCAGTGTAACGCTGGTAAAAATGTTGTTAAAGGGTTAATAGAGGAGCCATCACTTCCTGACAGTGGAGTTTCAGAAAAAGCAGGAGTTTTTAAAGAGACAGAGGCCCAATTTGAAGGCGTTGAAATCTGAAGTCAAATTTCCTTTAAGTGATATTTTCCATATGTAGCATTTTTATAAAACCTGAAGGTAACGGTTACTAGATTCTTCTAGAAAATGGCACTATGTGTCTGGAAAAGACATAATACAGCCTCATTAATTCCAGCTTACATGGCATTGTCTGTATTTTTGTATGTGTTCAATATCTATTCACAGTACAATTCCACTAAACTTGTGGAATAATTTACCTTTATTTTGTTTGTGTGGATTACATAGATGTTAGACTTTTTTTTGGTCCAAAAACACTTGGCATGAATACCATGAGTTTAGTAAACTCTGAGCAAATGGGGAAAACAACCTACATATTCTAAAGTATTTTCCTAAATGAAGTCTGCTTGAAGGTGTTGAAATGAGACATTTTATATCCAGTAATTTTGTGCCTTTTTACAACATTTCATGTTACCGTCTCTTCAGGGCCTGCATATACAATACATTAGTGTGGTTATACCAGTGACATGATGCATAGTACTGTACTCACCACAAGACAAGATGATATTTTAACAATATGTTGTGGGGGAAACTAAGACATTTTCTTTTTGTTTGTGTATTTGTTTCCACACAAAGAAAATAGACTAAATGCTTCACAAACCAGGTTTTAGAGACTCTGGAATCACCACTGTTTGACCTACATATTGATATTTTCATATTTGTCTGACTCTAAGATGACCTTAACGACAAAAACCATTAAAACATTTTTAAATTGACGAGAGGTCTGTAGGTAAAATCTCACAGCGCTAAAACGCCATGCTATTTCCTGTAAAAGTTCAATCTGTTTAAAATAGTGCTGACCAATTACTTTAATCGTGTGATTATATCTACAGAATCAAGCTGAAACTATTATCATAGTGGCGAGAACTTGGGTTAAAATGCTAAAGTAACGGATATTAATTGTATAACAGTAGATACAAGCAAGTATTTTGTCACTTTGTTGCCGTTTTCACTTCTTAAAGAGAAAATCGCAGCAAAATGACGTCTTTATAGCTCAGGTAGCCAAACTATTACCATCACAAAACCTCACTTCAAAGAATGCAAACTGTCCCTTTAAGATCATCTTAGAAATCATGAACAATTCTAGAATGTTCCAACACCTGCTACGTTCATGCCTCACCGGTAATGTATTCAGACTGGCAGTCTGTACAGGTACAGTATGTTCCTCCTGTAGCCGCTGCATATTTTCTTTATAGTCAGTAATTTGTGTAATTATCTTGGCCTTGATTGAGATCCAACTAAAGAATCGGTTCAATCTTAACGCCCCCCCCCCCCCCCCCCCCCCCCCCCCGCGCCTCCTCTCACCACCAGTGTATCATGAGCATGTGTGCCACAAGCAGTAAATGAAACTGAAAAGAGCAAATTAAATTAGATTCAGCAGACATCAAGGTCATAACAACAGCTCAACCCTTTGACAGTCATCCTTCAGCTTTTTTTTTTCTTTTTTTTTATGAGTTTCTCTAAGAGCAATCAATCACAGCCTGACCGTAACTTAGGCTGTCACATAAAAATATTCACTCCACATGACATTTTCATTTCACCAAATTACATGGAACTAATGGCATTTTCACTTCAAAAGCTAAAGGAGAAAGTTTGGCACATTCGCCAGTCGACGATTGCTTTTCTTGAAAATAAGGGGGGTAAAAAAAAATAAAAGAAAATAAAATGGATTCTAACCGAACTAGCGAAAGGGCGGTGGTGGGAATGCCTTTGGTGCATACTGATGCTCCCTGACTGTATGTAAGAGGCTGCAGACAGTAATAATGAAAACGTCTGAAAATACAAACAAAGCCAACACACCTGTCCTGCACAACTTCATGTGGTTTTTTTTTTTTTCAAATTGCGTTCCTTACGATTTATTAATATTGTCATAAGTAACTTCCGTCTAAACATATGACTCATTCATACATTGAAAAACCAAACTGGTTGTTTCTCTATTGGCTTCAGGCTCAAGATTCTAACCATCCTGTTCTTAAATTCCTGGTTCTTAACAGCAGACGTATTTTGGGACGAACGTTTCTGCGATTGGTCAGGAATCTGGAGTGGGAGACATGTAAGAGACTCCTCTTACATGTCCCAGCAGTTCTGCTCCTCAGTTGTTAGAAAGTGTGACACTTCTTGTCCAGACAGAACTCTGTTGCTGTTCTTGTCATGCAGAGTACGGAACACGTTTCTTCGTTTTTGGGAATCACGAACATTTCCTTAAACCCGTGCGACGTCCCGGAGCGGTCTACTTGACCCCACATGTGCTTTTCTGAGGGGCTTTTTCCATCTCTCTCTTTTGTGGTTTCAGGAACTGACGGTCTGACGGGACACTCCATACAATAGAGAGATATTTTTACAGTGTAAAGCTGAAAATTCAACCTAACTGGAGGGGAAAAACGTGATATATTTTCTATTTTTGTTTTCTGAAGTTAGAGCACTGCCAATAATTAATCCCTAACTCATGGTTTTAAAATAGATACATATATGGAGATATGAAGAAACTAACATTTTCTTTGATAGATTGGGGCCATCCATCCATCCATCCATCTTCTTCCGCTTATCCGAGGTCGGGTCGCGGGGGTAGCAGCTTCAGAAGGGAGGCCCAGACTTCCCTCTCCCCGGCCACTTCTTCCAGCTCTTCCGGGGGAATCCCGAGGCGTTCCCAGGCCAGCCGAGAGACATAGTCCCTCCAGCGTGTCCTGGGTCTTCCCCGGGGCCTCCTCCCGGTGGGACGTGCCCGGAACACCTCACCAGGGAGGCGTCCAGGAGGCATCCTGACCAGATGCCCAAGCCACCTCAACTGGCTCCTCTCGATGTGAAGGAGCAGCGGCTCTACTCTGAGTCCCTCCCGGATGACTGAGCTTCTCACCCTATCTCTAAGGGAGAGCCCAGCCACCCTACGGAGAAAACCCATTTCGGCCGCTTGTATCCGCGATCTCGTTCTTTCGGTCATGACCCAAAGCTCATGACCATAGATGAGGGTGGGAAGGTAGATCGACCGGTAAATCGAGAGCTTCGCTTTTTGGCTCAGCTCTCTCTTCACCACGACGGACCGGTACAGCGCCCGCTTGACAGCAGACGCTGCGCCAATCCGCCTGTCGATCTCCCGCTCCCTTCTTCCCCCATTCGTGAACAAGATCCCGAGATACTTAAACTCCTCCACTTGGGGCAGGACACGCCCCCTGACCCGGAGAAGGCACTCTACCCTTTTCCGGCTCAAGACCATGGCCTCGGATTTGGAGGCACTGATCCCCATCCCGGCCGCTTCACACTCGGCTGCGAACCGCTCCAGCGAGAGCTGCAGATCACGATCTGATGAAGCCAAAAGGACCACATCGTCTGCGAAAAGCAGAGATGAGATCCCAAGGCCACCAAATCGGATCCCCTCAACACCTTGGCTGCGCCTAGAAATTCTGTCCATGAAAGTGATGAACAGAATCGGTGACAAAGGGCAGCCCTGGCGGAGTCCAACTCTCACCGGAAACGAGTCCGACTTACTGCCGGCAATGCGGACCAGACTCTGACACCGGTCATACAGGGACCTGACAGCCCGTATCAAAGGGCCCGGTACCCCATACTCCCGGAGAACCCCCCACAGGGCTCCCCGAGGGACACGGTCGAACGCCTTCTCCAAGTCCACAAAACACATGTAGACTGGTTGGGCGAACTCCCATGCACCCTCCAGGACCCTGCTGAGGGTGTAGAGCTGGTCCAGTGTTCCACGACCAGGACGGAAACCACACTGCTCTTCCTGAATCCGAGGTTCGACTATCCGACGGACCATCCTCTCCAGGACCCCTGAATAGACCTTGCCAGGGAGGCTTAAGAGTGTGACCCCTCTATAACTGGAGCACACCCTCCGGTCCCCCTTTTTGAACAGGGGGACCACCACCCCAGTCTGCCAATCCAGGGGAACTGCCCCCGATGTCCATGCGATATTGCAGAGTCGCGTCAACCAACACAACCCTACAACATCCAGAGCCTTAAGGAACTCCGGGCGGATCTCATCCACCCCCGGGGCCTTGCCACCGAGGAGCTTTTTAACCACCTCGGCGACCTCGCCCCCAGAGATTGGAGAGCCCAACCCAGAGTCCCCAGGCTCCGCTTCCTCAGTGGAAGGCATGTTGGTGGGATTGAGGAGGTCTTCGAAGTACTCTGCCCACCGGCCCACAACGTCCCGAGTAGAGGTCAGCAGCACACCATCCCCACTATAAACAGTGTTGGTGCTGCACCGCTTCCCCCCCCTGAGACGCCGGATGGTGGACCAGAATCGCCTCGAAGCCGTGCGGAAGTCTTTCTCCATGGCCTCTCCAAACTCCTCCCACGCCCGAGTTTTTGCCTCAGCAACCGCCCGAGCCACATGCCGCTTCGCCCGCCGGTACCCATCAGCTGCTTCCGGAGTCCCACAGGCCAAAAAGGCCCGGTAGGACTCCTTCTTCAGCCTGACGGCATCCCTCACCGAAGGTGTCCACCAACGGGTTCGAGGGTTGCCGCCGCGACAGGCACCGACAACCTTGCGGCCACAGCTCCGATCGGCCGCCTCGACAATGGAGGCACGGAACACGGTCCACTCAGACTCCATGTCCCCCACCTCCCCCGGGACGTGTTCGAAGTTTTGCCGGAGATGGGAGTTAAAGCTCCGTCTCACAGGGGATTCCGCCAGACGTTCCCAGCAGACCCTCACAACACGTTTGGGCCTGCCAGGTCTGACCGGCTTTCGCCCCCACCACCGGAGCCAACTCACCACCAGGTAGTGGTCAGTGGACAGCTCCGCACCTCTCTTCACCCGAGTGTCCAAGACATACGGCCGCAGATCCGATGAAACGATGACAAAGTCGATCATCGAACTGCGGCCTAGGGTGTCCTGGTGCCAAGTGCACATATGGACACCCTTATGCTTGAACATGGTGTTCGTTATGGACAATCCATGGCGAGCACAGAAGTCCAGCAACAGAACACCGCTCGAGTTCAGGTCGGGCGGGCCGTTCCTCCCAACCACGCCCCTCCAGGTCTCACTGTCGTTGCCCACGTGGGCGTTGAAGTCCCCCAGCAGAACAAGGGAGTCTCCAGGAGGAGCACTCTCCAGTACCCCCTCTAAGGACTCCAAAAAGGGTGGGTAATCTGAACTGTCGTTCGGCCCGTAAGCACAAACGACAGTCAGAACCCGTCCTCCCACCCGTAGGCGGAGGGATGCTACCCTCTCGTTCACCGGGGTAAACCCCAACGTACAGGCGCCGAGATGAGACCGACTATTTCTAGCCGGAACCTCTCGACCTCACGCACTAGCTCCGGCTCCTTCCCCACCAGAGAGGTGACATTCCACGTCCCAAGAGCCAGTTTCTGCAACCGAGGATCGGACCGCCAGGGTCCCCTCCCTTGGCCGCCACCCATCACAAAGGGGTCGGGTGCACTGATTGGGGCCAATGTACTACTTTACACATTGAAGAACTTCTAAAACAAACCTTTCATATTTCATTTTTATATGCTACTATGAAGCCAAAGAGCTACTCTGGATCCCTGGCCTTGTACCGCCAAATTAAAAAAAACATTTTTTTTATTTTTATGTAATTTCTCATTTTGAACTGTGTATTGGATTTCATGAGCTTTGGTGGTATATTATCTCAAATCTATTTCATGTTCTTTTAACATAATTTTAAGCTTTAAAAATAACGGCCAAGAAACTGTCTGCCAGCTTTATTGTCATAAGATAAATACGGACGACATGTGGGAGGAGAAACTCAAGTGTTTGGGTGAGTAATGGACTGACTTGGCCTAATAAAGCTGTAACTCACCAGTCTCGGCTCCGTTGGCGCTCAGCAGCTGTCTGAGAGCGGCGAAAAAGACGAAGACAACAACCGACTGGAAGCATTCGAGCAAATAAGTGGAACAACAATCTGAAAGGAGCCGGCGTCTTTACAGGAAGTACATGAAGACAACCCCGTAACAGGGGGCATGAAGTAAGGGTTTATAAATCCTTTGTAATGCCTCAAATTACAACTTTAAATCAGCCATCTTGTGTTGAATGTTTCATTTTTTATTTTTTAACAGCTACCATTAAAATCTACTTTCAGGCCGGATTTTAAATTGCTCCTGACATTTTTAGAACCGTTTCCTGAGGTTGAGAAGCTTATGCAAAATTCAGCGTTTTGTATAAAAGTTGTAATCTCGTTCTGGCTCTTGTGAAACGAAAGCCGGTTTGTGGCTGAATAAAAGTTGCCCGCCGCCACAACCTTTAAACCGTACTTTAAAGAAATTACTTCGGAGCTTTGGGCTGTGAAAACGTTTGTTCTAATTAAATCAACGCAGCCTTTTCCTGACGGTCGTGCTCCGATCTCTACTGTTGGATCACCAAAGAGATCATCTGGAAATTTTAGAAATTAAACTCTTAATTGAAAACATCTATCTCAATAACTTTAAAAGTTATGATGTAATCAAATTTCAGTTTCGTATGCAGTTAAATCTAAATGTGTCTGTACTTTTGCCAGGTTTTACAGTTGATTTTCGGTGAATTCGGAGTTTTGTCACATCTGCCTGTCCAACAACACGCAGTGGAGCAGAAATATGAAGTGCGAGTAAAAAGACAATATGACTTTTAAAACGTTTTCATAGATAAAAATGTGAAAAGTGTGGGATAAAGTTGTATTCTACGACGGTACACTACGCCCACTGTAGATGAAAAAAGAGGGAAGGGGAAATTAAAAATCTTGACAATCGTGGGAATTTCATAGAAAAACCAGAACATTTTGGAGTTTGAAAAGAAAAAAACTCAGACACTTTGTGATTAACCTGAGAAATGTTCTATAAAAACATATAAATTTGAGTTTCGAAAGTTAAACATTTCTCAAACTTCTCAGGGGTTTTTTCTAGAAAATTTCTGAGATTCATTTCAAAATGTGATTTTTCTTTCTAGCAAATTTGAACCTTTTCAAACTCAGAAATGTCATTGTTAGATGTTTTCTGAGATTGATCTCAAAATTTCTTGGTGGATATTTACTTTGTTTTGAATCCGTCTGCATCTGTCTGCGGTGAGACTTGTAGAAGATCTTTTCCCTGCAAATCTAGTCTTCTGGAATGTATAGTTAGCAGTCTGCACATTGAAAATTCATCCGTTTACATCAGAGACGTTCAAAACTTTGGACATTTTTTTCTAACTCACTGTGACTCTGCTTCAAAACGTCTCCACAGCTTTCTCCCCGAGCTGTCTGCTTAGTCTCCATGCTGCTCGCATCGCTGGCTTTTATTTAGGGATATTAATGTAAAAGGGAAAAATCTTTTTTTGTTGTTTTCCTTCCAGTTTAGATTTACACTCTGGGTCGTAGATAAAATGCCTAAATTTGTGGATGTTATGTAAAGAAATTGTATAAAAGTCAATAAATATGAGAACTCTTGCAGAGCAGAGTTCTGATTCCACACTTGGAACGGGGAGGATGATTATTTGGACTCTGACCTTTTGCTCTGATGTCAGCAGCCCACTGATCAATGCTGACAGCTTGGAAGGACCTATGAAAGTGACAGAGTCGTTTTGGCACAAATTTCAAATGGAATATTACTGCAGACACCTTGAATACATGCGCTAAAATAACAACAAAAGAAAAAGAGTGTTTTAGGCTCTATAAAAATGTCTCCTTTTAGGCCTAAAACTAGACAAATTGTAAAAAAAAATACTGTCTTAAATAGAGAGTAAGCTTCCCAGGGTCTGTCAGGCTTGAGTGAAACGTCACCCAAATGAAGAATGGCGGCGATATCCAGCTAGAGGACAGCTTCTTCACTCTCCCTGTTTTCTGAGCTCCATAAATCAAGCCAAGGTTCCTCAGTGATCCTCTCTGTGTCAGGCGGCGAGGTGACGGCGCCGGCGCTGGGATTTATCATTCCCAGATAAAAGCTCAGACCATATCGGCGCTCACTTTCACGCCCGCCGCGGGAATTTATGGGAACTCGTGGCGTCACGCGCGTGTGTGTGTGTGTGTGCGCGGTTTTTCACCGAACCCGGGTCACGATGCGATGCGCCGAGCGTACCGCGCCTGTTCATTTCATTTCTGTTGAATAGGAAAAGAAGAAAAAAAGAAAAGAAATTCCATTCAGATGTATAAATCTAAATGGCATTCGGGTTTATTTTTATTTATTTGAGTAAAAAATTGAATTAATCGCTCTTCATTTGCTGTAGATCATTCTGTTAACACTTTAAAAATGAGGATTAGTGTTGGCGTTAAACATAAATATGAATATAGTGTAAAAAAAATTATAGCCATTAAATAAAATAACTTGCAAATACAGCATACAGTTATTTAAAAACACTGGACCGATTACTTTGAAACCATGAAAGTGACACTGTGGCCATCAGGCTTTCCAACGCCCAACTCCGTGCTAATTGATTCAATTTCTTTCTGCGCTCATTTATAGGTCATTTATTGATTCATATATTGCATGCGATTGCTTGTTATTTATTTATTTGTATATCTAGTCATTTTGAACTATCACTCTTAGGTATATATGTATTTTACAAACTTTGTGTTTATTACCTAAGATGCAGTAGCTTTCAACAGATAAGCAATTTCCCCTTGGGGATCGATAAAGTATATTTTATTCTATTCTAAAGAACAAAACTAAATAGTAATTGGGTTCATTTCAAATATAAAAGACACAAATGAAAAAAGGAGAACATTTCTGAAAAGAAAACAGAGAGGAGAGATTGAGCATAGAGAGAACACAAGTCAACAGTCTGCCTGCAGAAAGAGAAGAAAAATGTAGTCTATAATAACAGTATGGGGTGTATCTGTTCGACACTTTTTATTTTAAACCTTTATTTTTACTAAGATGAAAAAAGCCCATAGAGATTAAAAACATCTACTTCAAGGGAGTCCTGGCCAAGAGGCAGCAACAAACACAACACCGAAGAATAAACACAAGAAAATGTCAAGCTATTTAAAAAAAAAAGGTACATGTTGTAGAATCAGCCTTTACAACTTCTAGTTTAGATTTATAATCACTAAATGAGACGAGTTCAGTCAGTCTAAGAGTTTCTTGAAGCAAATTTGGCGCAAAAGAGACAGAAAGAAGCAGCGAATCATGTGAGCGAAAAGCAGAAGAGTCAGCGTTTCTCAGTTAAACTGCAGTACCGCTGTGTGCCAGCAGGAGTCCAAGTTGATAAAACGTAACCCTGAATCCAAACCTGGTCACAACACAGTTCTGCTCCAGCTTCAGTCACACCTTTGTAAGGAAAGTGTGTTTAACCTTTAAGTTGTGGTTTCTGTCATGGTGACTCCGTTCTGTTCCCAAAATAAAACAAAATTATTGTAATGTTATACATCAGGAAAGCATTACTAAACATTATTAAGCACCACATCCTTTAAACCTCAAAAATAATCCTTCACATTTTCACCCCTGCTCATTCTAATGAAGAAATAGCTCCATGATGACAGCTTCCAACCTGTGAAATCTGTCTGCGGAAGAGCAGGTTTAATTATTTTTAGATCATGCCGTTTAGTGAGACACATCTGCTGGAGATGAGGTGATGAAGACGTCATGGAAGAAGAGCCACCAGCCGCCTTTAAATGCTCCACAGGGCTCCGGATTGCTTCTGCCTGGTGACAAAGAAAAAGAATGGTTCTCATTGTGATGTTTGGAAAAGTTCAAAGTTTGTCGGTATTAAATCATTTTGAAAATGTTTTAGTTTTTTTTTCCCTTCAAATTTTAAGCAGGCAGATGTCTGCTTTATCCTCGGCCCGCCTCCGATTAGCCTCAGTCTCCAGAACCAATCAGGATTCAGGCTAAATCAAGAGAATACTGTACTTTAAAGAATCTTAAAGGGCCAGTATTGTCTGTTTTCCAGAGCCATAAAGTCATATTATAGCACAATCAAGTAACTGTTTCCCTGAGTCGTTATAAAAATTCTGTATATATCAAACCTGACGTCAAAGACATTTGACTTTGTAATTTAACGCCTTGAAATTGGGCCTCTGTCTCTTTAAGAAACTCCAGCTCATTCTGAAACTCCGCCTTCAGGAAGTCATCACAACATGGCTCCTCTATTATTGTTAACCTTTTAGAGACGTTTTTACCAGCGTTGCACTGAGAAGCAGCTCCTATAATGAGCTCAGCAGATGCGCCGCTCCACCAGGTGTTTGCTAATTGCTGCTGGCTAGTCTGAAGGAGCCATGGAACATTAAAGGATTTCTCAAACGCACATGAGAGAATCAGAGCAACATTACAAGTACGTTTTCAATGAAGGAATAACATTATAACATGATGTAAAGCTCAAAATAAGTCGACTTTTTAATAAACTGTCCTTTTAATGACTGAGGTAAACATTATTTTTCATGGGAATCCACAACACACAGGAGGTAAAGGAGGTGTTGTGAACCTCCTTTACCACGAATCCATTTTTCATCTTGTTTTGTTTTTCTTTCTTACAGTAAAAGATGGCTTCGCCCACTCCCGCTGCCTCCTCATCTCGTCCAGTGTTGCTCTCCGTTCCTAGAAAAGAGTCGTTCCGCGCTCATTAGCCGATATCCTGAGGCACAGCTGTCTATTTCTTGCTTGTGCGGCGTTTGTAATTGACCTCCGGGTGCTTCTCCACCAGCCCTCGCTCTCCAACAGGCTTCCCGTTCTTCCTCCGTTTCTCCCTCCGTTCCCCTCCGACGTCGCCTTCGGGCCCGCGCCGCGAATCTCTCTCTCTGACGTTTTCCGTGAACGTCCGCTCGCAATGCGTCGCTTGTCGAATGGTTCGGAGACGTGTCATTACTAGGCAGCGCCGGTAAAGACACGAGGGCAAATCCCTCAGGTTTTTTTTGTTTGCCCCGCAATAACTGTGTGTTTACCTTTCAGATGGGATCTAATTTTCTCACACATAACTCAATATATGTTCTATATGAGGCAAAGTGGGAAATAAGCTCTGTGTCCTGAGAGCAAAGAGCTTTTGATTCAGGTCACATGACTGCTCTCGTCTTCTTCTTCTTCTTCTACTCCACATGTTTGGTCAGCAGAAACGCTTCATTTACTATCCCACTCATTCTGTTCTGACAGTTGGGCTTTCGTTTTCAGCTGACTCAGGTTAATCTCTGCCTCATCAGCTGAGTCACCGAGGCGTTGGAGGACTTGGAATCATCTCCACTGATCAAAGGCTCTTGACCATCAGCAAAAACGGAAACTTTGGCCGACCACAGCGGGTGGACGACGTTTGGAGAGATGAGACGTCTCTAAACTCACACGGACACTTAAATCCAGCTGAGACACCTTCTCTATTTTTTTTTGGTTAAATCTCTTTCAGAACTCTGCTTTTTATAAAGTATGGTGGAAAAAACAAAGCAGTGACTCGTATTCGGACGTAGCCTTGGGGTATTTCCTGCACCTGCATTCGTTCACAGCGATGCTGCAAAAAGTTTTCCTACCTGCTTTGCTACTACAGCCACAAACCTCAGTGTGTTTGGGTTTCGCGCGATTTTGGTTGTCATCTCGAAGAGGAAGTAAATTCCTGACAGATTTTCAAAACCTGTGCAAATGAAAAATCTGAAAAGTGTGGAGCAGAGAGCCCTGTTTGCGCTGAAACTCGGAATAGCATCCCGGGTCGCCAGTTGGATTCAGACCTTCACACTTTAATGCTTCAGATCAGATTTCTGCCTGAATACTAGAGTGATTGATTTACTTATTCATGGTAAAAGTAAACCCAAACAAACTTTACCTTATGGGCAAACGTGTCACCCACTAAACCTAACTAGTCCTTCTCTGCTTCATGTTGCAATACAGCCTCTATTTAAGTGAAGTCTTGATCGTCCCGCTCTAATTAGCTTTAACCAAACTGTAGTTTGTTTTTCCAGAAAGCCTGGTTTGTTTTTGTGGAGTTGTGAACGTGCAATCAGACTCTGATGCTAACCACAAATAGCAAACTCTGGTCCGAGTTGAAGCGAACTCCGGTGCGGTTTGGATGCTGCAGTCGGAGGCCGCTCTAAAAGCAGAAAGTGGACTACAACACAGGGCATCCTGGGTAAATACAACCAAAACAAACGTGCAAGTCTGGCACCAGCGTTAGAAATGGCTGGTGGTGTTTTACCAAAGACAAAAGAGAAATCCTACAACGGATCAAATCTGATTCTAATCCATCTTTGTTTCCATTTGGACGCTGCCTTCATATCGTCAGAGGTTTTTGTGTCGTTTCCTTCAGTGGTTCTTGGTCCAGTATAAAAAACCATAAATGAGATTGGGATTTTTTTCTTTTGCTTGAACTTGGAGACATAACCAGCCCGGACTGAGGATTTGTACTTTTTTTCTCCCCCTTATGGTTCTACACTCATGTTTTGTTAACTTGACATTATACATCAACAACTGCATGTGTTTAGTTTTCTTTGTTTGATCTCTGAGATAACCTCGCCTCATCACCAACGCCTGCCGCCAATCCAGAGGAGCAGAAATAAAGTCTGTGGATGAAATGCTGCAGGTTGATTAAGGTAACGGTGAGTTCTTTGCACAGATTGTAAACGCAGGAACTTTCGGAGGCGAGCTGACTGTCCTCACCTTCGGCCCCCATCCCGCTCCCAAACCCCGTTTTTTTGTTGTTGTTTTGTTTAGTTTTTTTTTTTAAACGACTTCTTGGCATTTATAGTGGTGTTCCTACGCACCGGCGGCGATGCAGATTCCAAGAAGCCGCAGCTCCACCTGCGACACACTCTGTGCCCTCAGAAAAGGAAGGAAAACAGAAGGAAAACACACACCGCATGGCTTGGAAAATATTCCAAAATGCAAAAAGGGGAGTTAAGCAAATATGACAGGCTGTAGAGGTTTTTGCTTCAAGTACCTACTTTAGCTTAGTGTAGCTTCCCTCCCACCTCCACCCTCACCCACCAGCACAAGATAGTAATGATGATAAATAATTTCCCCCCCTTGAATGTTTCTCCTCCGGCGATTCTAAAACAGGTAACTGACTCAACCATTAATCCTTGAAAAGTGAGGAGATGCTAATACGTATTCATGCATACTAATTCCAAGCTGACAGGGGGGGAGAGCTTATTAAATTTCAGATCTTTAAAACCGCCGTGACATTCAGGAGTCTAAAATCCCGTCCTAACCTTGTTAGCTCGTGTAAATAACAGCGGCGGCGGCGAGGCGTAACCCCGGCAGAACGAAACAAATGAAGATGTGTTTTGGCATTTTCACCCAGGGAGAGTCAGTCAAAAAAATAAATAAATCAGCAAAGAGGAAACAATAAGAGCATTTCTCTGAGGAGCAGGAAATCATCACAGGTTAAACCAGGGGTGGGCAATCCTGGTCCTCGAGGGCCGGTGTCCTGCAAATCTTAGATGTCTCCCTGGTCCAACACACTTGAATCCAATAACTGAATCACCTCCTAAGTGCAGTCAAGTTCTCCAGAGTCCTGCTAATGACCTCATTATTTGACTCAGGTGTGTTGAAGTAGAGATGCATCTAAAAGTTGCAGGAGACCGGCCCTCGAGGCCTGGAGTTGCCCACCCCTGGGTTAAACTGTGAAGTCAAGAGAGGAGTTCTTAGAAATGCGAGCGGAGCTGTGGAAAGAGAAAACAGAGATGTGACAAAACGTAGAGTGTTACGCAAAGGTTTTCACATCATTTAAACTTTTTTTTTTACATTTTGCCGCGTTGCAACCACAAACCTCAGTGTATCTTGTTGGGATTTTGACCCATTTTTTCCACATAGAACCAGGTTTTTGGGTCATTTTTTATCCTCTCTCGGGTTCAGTTCTCTCCATAGATTTTCAATTGGATACATGAGTGATGACTGAGCTGCGGAAACTCAAACTCTTACCAAGTTATCTGTGGTCCAGTTTCCAGCGCAAAAATCTTAGTACACTTGAAATAAGACACAACTAACTTTTCAGCAAGATTGATCTTTTAAAAGTGGCAGGCTGTATTTTTCTGGCTTGAACAGATTTTACGCAGCAATAAATGAAAGCAAGCTTCGGCGTTACTTTCAGCAGTGGAGTCTTGTGCAGTGAGTGTTCATAGAGGTTTAGTTTAATGCACAACTTATTGTTTTTTTATGGTTAAACCTTCAGTTTCTTGTTCATTAAAGTTCTCTTACAAACAAGTGAAGTCTTCCTAGAACAGCTGATCTGTAAGGCCTTCTAATAATCGAGATAAATGAAACACAAGTTGACTTCAATTGGCAGTAAGATTAAATCTGAAGGAAATCGCTTGCACTGGATTTTATTTAGGGGCATCAAAGTACAGAGGATTAAAGCCGTCACACTTTTCAGACATTTATTAGCATAAACATTGAGGAAACGACGCAACATTTTCCTCCAACTTCACAAGTTTGCACCATGTGTGCACGTACCACCCGAAGCACGACTGTAACCCGGCGAGATGCAAACGCTCAACCTGTACAAGGCGCTGTAAAGACGGTCAAGAGTTGAGATCGCAGCATCGGAGCACTGATGCACTTTGTTCTCTGTGAAACACGGCGTCCTGCAGCACAAAGACTCTGACGCTGCCTAATAATAAACTGAAATAATCCGCTTCGGAATGACTGGGAATTTCCTCAGGGCATTTCATAAGTTATGCAAATGTGCGAGAAAATAAAGCAGCGAAGCTTAACGGAGACGGTGCGAGGTCAAGAGCAAGAAGGAAGAACTGCAGCCGCCGTTTCCCCTCTGGTCCTCCAGACGCTGCGCTGCGTCTTCTTCTTCTAAAAACACATCCTGACAACAAAAAGTGTGCACATTTGCAATTAAAATTTCGGCTTCCGACGGTTCCGAGCGTTTGCGCTCGACAATCTGGGTTCAAATAATTCTCCCGCTTATCGTTTGACCTTTGACTGCTGCGTTGAACACGAGCAACAAAAACTGGACAAGAGTCAGGCGAGGCAGATGTCCGAAAAATAAAACAGATTTTGTCGTCTTGGGTGAGAAGAGCAACTGCCCCGAGCAAATACTAAGGTTCACTCAGGGTTTTGCCTTGTTAAAAAAAATGTAAATAAAATAAATTCTCAGTTTTTCTAAATAACAGCCTTTGTCAGGGGAGTAAGATTCAAATTTGATCTGTTATTACTGGAGTCACTTTAGCAGAAAACCGCTTAAATATTTGGAGGTTTCAGGAAATGGTTTCCACAATTGATCTTTTTTTTTTTTAAGTTGAGCCTAATTTTATTTGAAAACAAATACGCTACTGTAAATGTGTTTCTTCTACTTCTACTTATAAGATTTCTGAACGCAATGGAAACTGAACATCAACCTGGAGAACATTATGTTGAGCAGCAGTTGCAGCAGCAGCAGCATGATGACAGGCGTCAGACATTCTCTGCCAACACTTTAACATTTCCTGCAAAACCCCAACCACCTATTGATTACTAGAACATTTCTGCATCTCGACATGTGAGTAAATGGAACCGCATGACGTGTCATTATTCAATTAGTGCTTTGAATTCTCCTGTTCAGTTCACACCACAGTGGCTATGAAAGGCACACTCAGCCCTGAGAGAATGTCGGTTTATGTGACGTAAAGGAAAAAAATGAGATCTCCATAATTAATAGCAAAACCTGCTCCTGATTTATTTCTTGGCGAAATCCAGCAAATGTTTCCAGAACAACAGTTACACAGAAGCTGCGTTTATTCCTGAAACTGGACCAAAAAAAATTGCAACTGTAGATTTAGTATACTGGATTCTTTTCTTGTAATAATGGAAAACTTTATAAGTGTTTGAGTTTTTTTTCTGGATTTTTAGTTTGTTCATTGGTTCCCTGTTTGTCTTTAGAAGAGATCATTATTGGCTACTTTAGTTTGATCATGTTTACGTATTTCTTGAGTTCAGTAATTTGTTAGTGTTTCTTCTCCTCACTCTCCAGTGGCATTTCTCTCTCTCTCTCTCTCTGCCTTCTGCTCTCCCCTCACAGCTGCACCTCATTTTGTAATTAATACCAGCTTTTTACCGCCTCTCCTTCATTCACTCCTTGCTGGATTCTCCTGTTACTTTATGATTCCCATTTCTTCCCGCCCCTTGTGTTCTCCTTGTTTTGTAAGTTTGTGCCCTACTGTTTTTTTTTTCATGACATTATTCGTCCCGTCTCAGCCTGTTCTGCATTTGGGCCCAATCATCTTCAAACACCGACAGTAAGGGCACAACCATTTATTAAGTTGTGGATCTACTGACTTACACGTCAGTTTCCTAAAAAAAATATTGCACTACTTTGTTTAATTAAAAGGATAAAGCTTTAGGTTTGTACTAAATAACAATGTATGTTTTTGTGTGTGTGATTTTGTATATTATTAGTAATATTTTTGACTACATTTTACATTTTAGCCCGGGCGACCAGAATTTTGGCTAATGTAAATCCATGGAAAAATTATGATTTCTAGTTACGGACGAAAATTTGGTCAGCTGTGACATTTAGTAGTACTTTTTTTTTATATATATATAAAAATCCATTTTTAAAAATCCTCACATTTAACGTTTGGCAATCACCCGACATATTGAACCTCCTTTTCGCCTCTGAAGCTGTTAATGAAAGTCTAGCTTTTGAAACTATACGTTGGTGACAGATTTGCAATGTAGGCATCTGCAAAATGAAGTGCAATAATTGCTCAACTGCCTCAGGTATTACCACCGGCTTCGGCTGTTCATAATTCACACGCTGTAATTGCATTTCTTGCGAGGGGCTGGTGAGGGTTCGGCTTTCATTACTCCTGTTGGAGGTTCGTTTGACGTGCCGGCAGAACAGGGAGGGAATTTGTACAAGTTCACAATGAAAAGGCTATTAAGTGTTCAGTGGATTTGATGGGTGCTACACACTAATGGTGCAAACTTTAGTGGGCACGTTGACAGCAGAGTCATTACAACTGTCCTTGTCCAATGAGATTCGGAACGACAGTTCTGAATCTCGCCCGCATTCCTTCATGTAATCATGAAGTCTCATAAAGCGCTGCAACCACCGTCGCTTGTTCTAATTAATCCGAAAATATGCAGCCGCACAACACAAATCTTTCATCACAAATACAAAACTGAATCTATTAAGTCCTTTTTATTTTATTTTTTTCCAGTCCTTGTTACACATCGGACTCTATTAATCACGGTTTTCTGCGACTGAACAAAATGTCCCCTTTCTCTCTCTGTTTTGCTGAAGGTTGGCCGAACGAACTCGGCATTTAGGCCTAAAGAAAGCCCAGGGGTACAATTTCCTGGGCTCTGCTCCACCGGCGCCAGCCAACCTCTGTGATTGGTTCGTTTTTATTCTTCCTCATTAGTCACACCATCAGCGTGGTTGGAAGTTCCAAAAATTCCTTCTTTTTTTTTTTTTGTTTTAATTTCATGGATTTTGTGTTTGAGATGGGTTTGGGTCCAATTACCCTCAATGTGGCCGTTTTAAGGCACTACTTTAGTGCCTTAAAAGTAAAGTAGTGCTACAACAACTCTTTGACTAACCTTAAATAATTTGAGTTAGAACAACATTTTTTGTCCTTCTGGTATCGATAATTAATTTTGGAATTGAATTGAATTACTAATAGTTGTACTTTAGTAATAGTGAATGCTTTAACTCTGTTAGGGTTGAGTACATAATTATACCTTATTGGTTTTTGACAGGTATTTCTTAAAAGATACTAAACCAATATAAATTTGGAATGAGTCTTAATTAAAAACATGAATAAAAAAACAATTACATTTGGTTAAAAAATTTTAGCATTCCTGACCAAAGAGGGTTATGAATAATTTTGGGCTTAACTGCACAAATGTTTACTTTTTTTTTTCACAGTACAGTTAGTAAATTGCCTTAAGTACTCGAGTTTTGACAGCTGCGTAATTAACAAATCGGCTGTTTTGCTGACACTACTAATTTATGCCAAACATCAGGTTTGTTTTTTGTTTTTTTTTCTACAATCTGTTCAGTGAAACTAAAGCAAATATGCAGGATGAAGAGATTGTAAATACAGTATTTTATCATTTTCAGACAATATTTAGACTCAGATATGTGTGGTACACTATTCATCTTAGTCAACTGTATATTTGAGTGCATAGGACTCAATCGATTGATCGGTTTAAAAGTGGTGAGATGATTATTTTAATAATCGTCAATTAATTTGGAAATGAATGAATCGTTAACTGGAAGATACAGATTCAAAAATAGACCATTTGCTGAAAGAGCAACATACATAAAGCAATAATTAAGGCAAAACTGTACAAAAACATCTGTATTTTGCATTTAAGGTAAAAAAAATTAAATTAAATTGCCAGTAAAAACTTAAGTGGCATAATTTTAGCTATGCCAGCTCAGAATTCTGTAAATATATATATATATATATATATATATATATATATATATGGTTGGTCTCATCTTCAGTGCATTGTCTTTTTCTTTAAGCGACCTTTATAAAACAGCAACATGCTTAGCGTGAAGGATCTATTAGTGCCATGATTCAGCGCCTGTACAGCTGAAAAGTTGGTCTTTGTTCATGCATGTGATGTGCCTGTCGAAGCGTAAAGGAGTTTTTTTCTTTTTTATATATATGTATTTTTATATTTTTATATATATATATTAGGTAATTCAGTTTATGTCTGTGTTTTATGGTCATAAAACGCAGGTATAGGCAATAAAGTGTTTGTTTTTCGTATTTTAGAAAAAGGCTGAATTGGTTTAATGAAAAGTCTGTAAATAAAAAAAGTAAGATTAGTCGTCTTACTTGATCTTATTGCACTGACTGAACTATTTAAAGTTGGGTTGTTTTTAGTTACTTGCTTGTGAAGCTATTGTTGTGGTGTTCTGGTGCAGAGTTAGCAAATTCATTTGTTATTCAGTTCACTTAAGTCTGTGTTTAGAAAAAAGAAACATTTTGAGTCAATTAACCGTCTTTCTGTATCGGCTCGGCATCAGGCGATACCAAACCTCAGGTATCCGTATCGTATCGAAAGTGGGGGAAAAAAATGGATCGGAGCATCAATAAGAATATTTAGACTGTTTTCTCACATTTAGTCAGGTTTTCATTGCTATTAAAATCAATTGATGAAGCTGAAACATAAAACTAAAAAAAATGCAAAAGCAGAATAAATCTGTAAACGGGTAAACACATTTTTCTGTCACGGCCTCTTGAGGATCCACTTGAATCCACCCTAATGGTGGCTCACATTGAAACTAATTCACCAATCGAGCGTCTGTGGCTGTTTACCCGAGTGCCGACCTTTCAGCAAATTTCCCAGCTGCCGACTTTAAAAAGCGCTGACTTACTGTGCATTTAGCTGGTACTTAACCACGCCACGTTGAGTATGAACAAACTCCTAATTGCTGCATTATGGCCGGAGGGAGAAAACCCGACACGGAGTCGGAGCTCAGGGCTGCATTACGGAAGCATCGCGCTGCTGGCAAGCACACACTTCTGACAGATCTCAAAAAACAAAACAGTTAACGAACAAACACTTTGTTAATGTTTCTGACAGTTACGTTCTCTCCAAATCGGCGCTAATTAGAGACTCAGCTGTACGTCCACATATTTATACATCTAGAGTTAACTGGAATCTTCGGAAACATAATCCTGAGGGTAAAATATGCACAGTAAATTGTAGCTGAAAAAAGCATTAATTTTAAGGAAGGTGCTTTGTAAAAATACTGTAATATGGGAATAAATTCCTTATACAAAATAATCTGAAAAGTCTGTGAATTTCTGTTCAAATGTCCTGTCCTTATGATGAGAATAAACTTAGACATTTAATACACAATCCAACATAAAAACAGGTCAATTACATAGGGGGAATATAAAAAGGCTGAAAGAACCTGAAGTTGCATGTGGTGTTAAATATTTAAAGCTCCAGTATGTAACTTTTATGAAAAATGTTTATATATTTGTTAAAATCATGACTATTGAGCTCCTCTGCTATCTCCCAATGCTAACCAGAAGCAACCAATCAAAGCCAGGAGGCGGGTCTTAGCGCTGCCAATCTCTCGTGTACACACCGCTCACATTTCCCGCTCTTTCTCTCTGCTATGCTACCGCTTCTTAGTGGTAGCATAGCCTGCTATGAATGCTAAGGCTAGTTAGCATGGCTATCAATGACGACGGATAAACTATTTTCCCGTAACTTTAAGTTGTTTCTCCACTATTAGGACATTTAGCAGTGAGTGCATGAGTTTGACTGACGGCGCTAAGCCCCGCCTCCTGCTTCTGATTGGTTGGCTTTGATGCATTTCTTCACACAGCAATAGCAGCTCAGGGAGGAGGTGGAGGAGATTGAACTTTTCTCATAATGTCACGACATGGTGGCAGTTTGAATAAATATGTAAAACAAAAAAACGTTTTTGTAAAAGTTTCCCGCTGCTTGAGTTGTTAATATTTGACCAGTATGTCTGGCTAAATGGCAGCAGCGTCTCTTCTCCACAGCCTTCTGCAACTGAGGACATAAACTGGCTGATATTTGAAACTTGAATTTTTACCCTCCCTTATAATATCAATATTTCTCTTTTGAAGGATTTTTTTTCTGGCTCTATTGGCTTTTATTTAGTAGCAAAACAACAAGAAAGTGGGCTGTGATAGTGGAGACAGACATGCAACAAATGTCAATAAGTCAAACAATAGATTCTCCAAACTCATGGTTGACATTAACTAGGACCGTCACAGACTTTGATGGTCGATAAATTGTCCCAGAAATTATTGCGATAAGCGATAATATTGTTGTGAGATCATGTTCAAGTAACATGACAATAATGGCATGATGATGCAAGTTTGACAAAATGTAACTTTGTACTCAACGCTCCACACTGGACCTGGAAGGCATTTTAAATATCCAAAATAAAACACATCAAGCAAAAACAATAAATCTAAAGGAAATAAAAACCAAGACACAAAGTACAATGCATTATGAATGATGTACCTTTCAAATGATATTAAATAATCAGACTGGAGATTATTGAGCTCATGTGAATTGATTAATTTCTTGATTCGTGCGTGCGTTGTCAAGCCTCTTTGGTTAACTACTAGGAAATAAACGGTCTAATAATAATTTAATAATAACCTATAGGTTCAGTTTTCTCTTCTTTGTATCCAGTAGTTTCTACTTGAGCCTGTGAGCTGGCACCATTAAGGTTTTCCAATTTGTTCTCACACTTCCAAACAACTCAGCCTCTCTGATCCTGAAGCTGAAGAAGGCTTGTTGTGTATCGATGCAGAATGGCCGGATATTCTGCCAAACTTGACGTTAGTACACACATTAATATAAGGTTGAAGGTCTGCATTGAGAAGGCATCGGCGTCCAGCTTGTGAGTTACAGTAAACATTAAAGGCACCGTAAAAATAGTTCCGCCCACCGTTAAGGAATGGCTGCGCTCCAACCGTAACTTTTCTTCATCGTGCTTTTGTGAAACAGACGTTAGTTCTGCACATTCCTGTGGACATTGATATGAATTATGTGTTACACACATTGCCTGAAAAAAAGCTCCAAAATGTTTACTCTGCAGGGCTTCTAGAAAATATTCGTCTCCTTTGATGTTTTATGCTTTTTATTGGTAGAAATTGATCAGGATCAGTAAAATTTTACTTTGACAGAAAAAAAACACTCTTTAATGCCAAAGTGACATTATTTGTAGAAAATGAAAATACAATAAAATAATTTAACATAAAATAAGTCCAGAAATACATCCTTCCTGTCAGTATAAAGGGGCAGCATTATGTGTTTTCCAGGCATAATATTACTTTTTTAGCATGATCAAGTAATTGTTATAAATATTCTAGATATATATCAGATGTGACTTAAAAGAAATTTGACTTTGCAATTTAACGCATTGAAATTGGGCCTCTGTCTCTTTAAGAAACTGCTCTTTGTGAAACTCCTCCCTCAGGAAGTCAGCACAAAATGGCTCCTCTATTAACCCTTTAGCAACGTTTTTACCAGCGTTGCACTGAGAAGCAACTCCTATAATGAACTCAGCAAATGTCCAGGTCCACCAGGTGTTTGCTAATTGCTGCTGGCTAGTCTGAAGGAGCTGAGGGGGGGAGTTTCTGGAAGCTTGTAAACGTGGAACCTCCGATTCAGAGGAGGAGCTTTGTCCTCAAAGGCGGGACTATACCCATCCAGGTGTTTTTCACAGCTGAATGGTTGCCATGGGAGACTACAGGATTCTCAAACATGTATGAAAGAATCAAAGCAACACTCCAGTATGAGTTTGTGATGAGGGAATAACGTTATAACATGATGTAAAGCTAAAGCTGTGTACTGCTGTCAAATGAATTTGTGTGATTTTCTTTTTTTTTTGGTGGAATTACATTTTATTTCTAACTTTCCTTTGCCTCTATTCCTTGTATTGTAACTAAACAGATCTTTTCTCTTTGTATATAAATAAAAACCCTGGAGTTGAACCTCTTAGTTCCCTGGTTGTAATTCCAACAAGGTTCTTATCTAAAAATCAGCCATCCATTTGTCACGGCGAGGCCCCAACCTCTGTCAGCGCGCTACACGAAGACCGCTTTCATGATCAAGGTCAAGCCAGGCAAGATGAATAAATCAGTCAGGTGTCACAAACATCAAAGCAATGCCCGTCTGCCTGCGTGCAGCAGCCAGCTCCATTTCCTTACAGAAGGTCAGCTCTGGCCATGGGGGAACGCAGAGAGAAACGCTCCGATGATGTGCGCGGTCATTCGTTTTTAACCGTCCACATAATCATTTACATGAAAATAAAGAAACATTTGCCAGTTCTATACGCTTTGCATGCATATACATCATAGATCCAAAAGGTTAAAAAAATATCTTGGGTGTTTGCTGTATTGAAAGAAAGGCACCCAGATTTCTAATTCTTGATTGGCCTGACGGGGCAAATTTAATCTGAGTTGTAAGAACAGGATTTGGGTCAATTGGAAAAAAGTGGGATAACTTTGCTGAAACACGTTGTTTGAGCTTTTCACGGTGTCCGTAGTTCTCTAGATAAAAGTGCTGAACAAGCGAGTGCTTGTTATGATCGCTGAACAAGCACCCGTGTATTTTGCCACCTGGGCCGTGCGGAGCGTTGAAGAGACGCCGAGGGAACCGTATCTGATGAGGAAACATGAATTGTAGTAACACCAGCACCGTCACTAGTTTCTTCTTCTTCTGTGGACTGCAGGAAGCAGCTATGTTTAGCGTTATATTATACATGAGCTCGGGATTCCCTGACAGAAAAGATTCATTTGTTCTGTTTACAAGACAACGGACACCGGTACGTTTCAGAACCACTGCGCTCTGGAACCCGTTCTCAAACTGTGCCGTTGTCAGAGAAAACATTCGGTGGTTTCATGTAAAGGTGCAGTACAAACACAACAAAACTCTTCCATTTTCACCAGAAATTGTTGTCACGTAAACAGGGCCTTAGTCTCTGCTCGGACTCTCTGCTTGCTTTTGGAACCGCCTTTTGGCGCAGTCGCCTGGCAACCTCTCAGCCAATAGATTGAAAGTGTTGTACTGGGTGTGCCTGCTAGAAGGCACACCCGCTGTAGACACACAACGTGTCTATGGACAAGAAATTATCAGCTCATTCTCACAAGGATAAATATTTTTTAATGTCTTTTTCAGACCAAACTGCACAGAGGCCAACTTTTCCACTCGCCAACTCTTTCCTGAACCCGGCTTTATCCTTTTGGTTTGAGTGGCTGTTCCTGAACCGTCATTAACAGGCTGTTCATGCGTCCGTCTCCTCTTCTTCTTCTTCTTCTGCCTCTCAGACTTTCAAATCCAAACCATCACCTGTAGCCTCCCCAAACTCTGTGAGCTGATTCCTGTCTGCTCTCCTCCAGGCTCCTGAAATCAGAGTAATTATTTAGCACAAGCGCCGTGACCTCACACACAGCAAGACGCTTGATTTCAGGCTGTAAAGGCTCATAATTATGTTTGCTGGTTTTCTCAAAGAGCTGCTCTGTTTACACACACACACACACTATCCAGCTTTAATATTTCACTACTCATCTGTCTGAGTATCTTTTAGCGTGCAGCAGACAGTTGTGTGAAGGTCAACTCTGTTTCTCAGTATGTGGAATGAATGCTGTGCGTAGGTGATCGCTTTAAAAAAAAAAAAAGCACTTTAATTACTATAAAAAAAAGATTTCTGGGTAAAAAAGAAAGTAGACAATCATTTTTCTAACAGAACTTCTCTTGTACCTGAATTGGTTACGGTCTGAGCGCATCTTGAACTCTTTCACATTCTGTCGCATTATAGCCAAACATTTCTGTGCTTTCTATGAGGATTGGATTTGATACACTGTAAAAACACAAAGAGTATTTTTAGTCTGGTTTCTAGTGCAAATATCTTACTACAGTAGAAATAAGAAAAAGCTGACTTACAAGTAACTTTTCAGTAAGACATAAGAGCTTGTTTTAAGTCAGTAGTTCCTTAATATTGTTGAAAAACATCTCGTTCCATTGGCAGATTATTTCACTTATAACATGGGAAAAATATCTTGTTGTATGTGAAATAATCTGACAGTGAAACTGGAGCTTTTTTATCCATATGAAGGAATTACTGAAGGAATGTTGGAGGCTGTGTTCATAGTTTCAAGGTGACGTAACCAAACTGAATTATTTAACAAAGTAATAAACAACTAAATGGAGAAAACATTTTTGATAACTGGAATAAATAAAAACTGCAATTAATGGGGAAAAACTGTAACTTGTTTATAAAACTAACTGAAACATATTGAAATTATAGATGTAATGTCCTTCCTTTTCTTGTTTATGAATCTATTTATTACCTTTTCAAACTGGTGTGAAATTCTTCATCATTTTTTCCCACACAAGCTGTTTTTACGTCGGCCGTCGGAAAACAAACGTTGGGAGAAAACCCCCGAGTCGGTTGTTCACCAATAATTGGCATCTTCTGTTAAGAATTCACTACCCAATCCAGAACCACAATACTATACAATATTAATACACAATACTTTGACCTTTTTGAATTCTGCACCTAAAAAAAATGTAGTAAATTATGAAAAAAAACCTAACCCTACAACTACAACTAATAGGAACTAAAACTAAGCAATATTTATCTAATAAAAACTAGCAAAACCTAACTGAATTAGACAAACTAAAAGTCACAATGAAACAAAACTAAACTATAATGGAAAAACCCAAAAGTATTAAAACTTCCCAGAAGATGTAAAGCCGCAAAGTGAGCCAAAGTCATACCAAACTCTATTAAAAAAGAATGAGATGTTATTGTATCGTTCTGAAACTCTGGTTCTACAGACTGTTAGGATTCAGAAGAGCTGGATCCTCATCAAGGCTGCAATCATCACCTCTTTATCTGTACAATAACATTTTTTTGTGTGTATTTCCCTGCTGCTACACAATAGCACACAGTCTATCGCGCACACTCTAATAATATACATTCAAGTTTGTTGCCATTAGGTGATAAAAAACAAGTGGAAACGTTGTGAATACTT
Organism: Xiphophorus couchianus; assembly: GCF_001444195.1. Lineage (NCBI taxonomy): Eukaryota > Metazoa > Chordata > Actinopteri > Cyprinodontiformes > Poeciliidae > Xiphophorus > Xiphophorus couchianus. The sequence goes on along the minus strand of NC_040246.1, from coordinate 495,561 downwards.
TCAGGAAAGTGCTATAAAACAGATTCCTCAGGTGGGTTGCCAGGTTCACTCTGAACTGAACCATCACAGCTGATAAATGTTTTGATTAGAGTGAAAAAAGTGACTTTGCTTATGACAAAAGACTATATAAATTATTGTTTGGACATTTTTTTAAAATGAGAACCACAGTACAAAAGATGCTTTTAATAGAAACCGTGAAAAAAAAAAACAATCTGGTTCAAGGTCAGTTCCTCATTCCTGCTCTGCGTTTCTGTTTGAACTGTTTGTGTTTGTCGCCACTTTCTCAACAGTTTCTTTCTCACTTTTCTTCACGGCTCGAGTTCTCTGCATAGAAAGTGTTGCTGCGGCTGGGAAAAAAAAAAAAAAAAAAACCAGCAAAGTGACAGAGTTTAGCTCAGAGGACAGAGAGGACGGTTAGCTCTGCTGCTTCTGACGCGTCGACAACGGGGCATAGCTACTGTATCCACAAACAGATATGTCGCAGCATTTCGTCTGTGTTGACATACCATCACAACCACTGGATGTGTTGGCGACAGATGAACAGATAATCCCTAAGAAAAAAAAAAAAGGAAGAATTTGAGTTTTCACATGGAAATCCTCTAAAATAGTTCAGATTCAAACAGAGATGCGTCGTTCCAAACGCGGAGAAAATCAAAGTGTTTCTCTAAGTTTCTTGTTTTCTATTTTGTCTAATAACACAGGTCAAAATTCACTTTCCAGAACAGAAAATGAGCTTGTTAGTGTTTCTACAACCTAATAAAAAAAGAAAGAGTTTCAGTGTCTTCCACTAAAATTGATCCGTTTGGAAAATGTGAACAAATCCAAAATGAAATGCAGCCAGCAGGTTATTCAAGCAAGATTAATATAAATCTAAACTTAATTTCTTATTTATTTATTTTAGAAAAATGAATCATTAAAAAAAACAAAAACTTTATTTATTTTTTTTTTAGAAAAACCATTTTTATTTGGGCTTTTTGAAATATCGATTTGCCTTGTGACAAAGTTTCAGCTGATAGATCAACACAAATCAGTGCATAGTTGTGAAATTAAAAGAAAATTTTGTTTTACCGTTAAAAATCCAAAGTGAACTCTGGTGCGGTTGGAATGTGAATGCCAAGTGGACAAGAGCCCGAAGTGGGCTACAGCGCAAGGCATTCTGGGTAAATAACAAAAACAAACGTTAGCGCTAGCGGGAGAAATGGCTCTTAGTGTTTTACCGACATCCTGCAACCACTAAAATCTGATGCGACTCCATTTTTGTTGACATTTTGTCAAGAAGGAAGTCGCACTCCGTGTCTTCTTCAGAGGTTGTTTTTTTTAAGATTGCAAAAGATTATGCTGTAAAGTGTGTTTTCATTTATATATAGATAAATGTATTGTTTGTTATACTTTTATATCAGTAACTGTTAGCTCTATATTTTGTCTTGTTACATTAAAAGTCGACCTCATCATTCGTAGGACAGAAGCAGCAGCAGGACACAGAGATTAAATAAACGCTCATCTAAAACTCACATGAAGCTCATGTAATGTTTGACTCTCGTTGGCAGACGTCAAAGACTCGCATTAACTTTAATTATAACTATTTCAATTATTGATCTCGGTTCAAGTGGAGGCTGGAAGGAGCAAAAACAGGAAGCCAGGTTTATTTCGCCGCATGTCAGCGCTCGGTCAACTGCGTCTGATTTGTCTCGATATGTCCATCCAGTCGCTGCTCACATTTAAAGAAAATTATCGGACAAGTTAAATAATAATTATAACAACAAAAACAAACATCTTCCAGTAAGCTCGCCCGGGCCCCGGTCACCGTCACCGACAGTCTGGGAGGAAATCTTCCCCCTCTGATGACTCTGTAGTGTAACATTGTGTCCGTGTCAGGAGATCGCCGCCTCCTCCACATCCACGACGCCCTAAAAATACCTCAGACTCCCGACCAAAACGTTTGCAACGCCATATGTGTGAAAAATCTGCGGGACTGCTCTGGGTGATAGTTTGAGATATAGAGGCAATTACACAGTAATAGATTCAATCTCAGGCCAAGAGAAACATAATTGGAGAGGGAGTTCTAGCCTCCGGGTCAGAATGTTGTATACTGCGGCACTTGGCGGAGGGAGCGGCACCGCCGCCAATTTAAAATCAGCATATGAATGGCTGATGTTAAATACAGATCGACGCCGTTCTGTTTGTCCTTGTCAGAATCCAAGCGGCCCGTTTGTTTTCCTGCTGGCTGCTTGGATAGAAATAATAATAATACAAAATAAAAAGAAACAGATCAGTTCCCACTCTCGTGTTGTGTTTGAACAAAATGCTAGTGTAAATCAGATGTTTGGTAGATTTTAATTGTTACCTGCCAAAGCGTTTGATTCTGTTGTCCAGAGGTCGTTTTATGAAATAACAAGAAGATCCCCGACAGCTAATGCCAGAGAAATCTATTAATGGCTGTTTTATACACGACTGGGACGAAGGAGGGCTAACGTCAGAGAACAGTGGATGTTTGGACCAGGCTGGCAAACATACAGCTGACCTTGTTAAAGAGTTGGTGGTCAAACGACTGGAACTTTATCACGTTCTCTGAAATTCTGCCGTAAAATTCAGCTGGGAAACGAACACAAGCAAAACAGGAGGAGAGATTATGACCGGCCTCCGACTCTCCATCCCTGCTGGGAATCATGAAAATCTTTTTCTTATAATTCTTTGAGAGCTGCGGTGCTGCGACTCTCCAATCAGAAACTCAACATTTGACTCTGTAAGTATTTCCTCCAGATACTGCAACGTTTTGACATTTGTTGAAAATACACTGAAAAATCACTCGGCAACATGAGAAAATCCTGATAAAATTTTTGTTTTACAGTCATTGTTGTGATTAATTAGTTAAAAGGGATTAACATTCAAATCCTAATGAATCTCATTTATTTACTTGTACTATTAATGTTCTCTTAAAGGGACAGTATCGTGTATTTTCTAGGTACAAATTGCCATTTTATAACACACTCAAGTAACTACCTTCACTTCAGTTCTCATAAAAACTGCTGTATATATAAAATATGACTTTAAAGAATTTTGACGTTGTAATTCAACAGCTTGAAATTGGGCCTATGTCTCTTTATGAAACTCCTGCTCCTTCTCGAACTCCGGCCTCAGGAAGTTATCACTAAAGCCTCCTCTGTTAACATTTAACTGCATTTTGATGAGAAGTAGCTCGTGTAATAAGCTAACGTGTTTGCTAATTGTTGTTGGCTAGTCTGAAGGAGCAGAGTGGGGGAGTCACGCGGGAGGAATGTGCAGCTTTGAAGAGGAGCTTCATCTTCAAAGGCGGAGCTAGATCCACCCAGGTGTTTTGTGCAACTGAATGGTTGCCATGGAGATTAAAGGATTTCTCAAACATTCTTGAAAGTATCAAAGCAACACTCCATGTATATTTTTATAAGGAAATAACATTAAAACATGATGTGAAGCTAAAAAAAAAATTGATTATACATATACAGCCCCTTTCAGAAGACACACAGAGTGCCATACAGACTACAACTTTACATGTTGGAGTATGAGGAGGCGTCAACTTGTACTTGTCCACACAACAATGTCACAGGGCTAGCATGAAGGTACCACCGCAGGACTCCGGTATCCCAGAATTCACTGCTGTGCCTAGAGGGACAGATGTTACAGACTGCAGTGGAGGAGAAGGAAACCAGATGGGTGTGTTTTGGTTTGAAGCCGTTATTCCTTGCAGCTATGGAGTAAAACCCAGGCATGCCAGATAGCCGGCGCATTCACATCCAGGCCACGAGTGGCTGTCATTAGCTGAAATTACAGTGTTCCTAGCAGTGATTGGCCAGCAGCAGGACAGCTGGAGTTACATCAGAACCCGCTGAGCATCTAAATGTATCACTAATACTAAACATGTGTTTAGGTTGACTCTGTGTTCGTTTCACACAGTTAAAGCCATAAGGTCGATGCAAATGAAAAAAATCCTTAACAGTTCCAATCTTCAGCTTTGTTTGCACAGAAAGCCTCTAAAACACTTGACTAGTGTGGATTGAAAAGAGAAGGTTTATGTATGAAAACTTGAGTTTATGGATTTGATTTGATTGGTAATTTCAATGCGGTGAAATTCAGAAGTCATCTCCATTCATCCTTTGCCCAATGAAACTTTTGGACTAAATGTGACTTTGGCCATTATTTTTTGGAAGGTGACAAAGTTTTGTATCCTGTTGTTCTAATAATTATGCAGTTGTTGAAAAGAAAAAACACATTTAGCCATTTACTTTAAGGTTAAGAGAAAATACATTAAATCGCTCACCTCCTGTTCAGACTGCAGGACACCAGGGATTTAAGTGTCTCGCTGTTATAAACATGCTTCTACCTTCCTACCATCTCGTTGGAAACAGACAACACGCTCAAATTGACGATCATTTAACTCTCTCGATAAATCAGTTTCATGAAGTCTTGAATATATGTGGTGTAGTTTATTTTTAAGATGTACATGATTTCGGGGACAAACAAGAGCATTTGAATATGGCCTTTAACCGATGAGCGTGTGTACAGTGAAGCGATTGCCAGGCAGGATGATACCCAGTGGGGTTGTCTGTCTGTCCAGATAGAGATAAATGGGCAGTGTTGCTTAGAGAGGGGAGGGGGAGGCAGGGATTGGGCAGCGAACTGTGTTTCATAAGGAGCTCAGCTGTTAACATTTACCTTAATTGTCCTGTAATCACCTAGTTTGTGAGAGAAGAACCGTAAAGATGGTGGGAGTTTTCCTGCTGCGTTGCACCTGGACCCTGATCTGGGGTATTTAAAATAACAACCCCAACCCAGCACAAGCTATAGAAAAGCAACATGAGTCATGATTGCACTGGCTGAACAAAATTATTATATTTTTTTTTTTTATTAAGTGTGACCTAAACCAAGTCCTGTCCCAGTGCTCCCGATGACAAGTCGGTTCTGCCTGAGGCAACATACCAGCAGCAGGAATTGTACAAACTGAAATCCTGAAAGTAAACTAGCTTCATGTAAATACGCCAATCTAAAAAAAAAATCATGTTTTTCATTAAAAGGTTTTGTGTTAGGATGAGCTTTCGAAATAGTTGTAGTTTGCAAAACTGCAACGGAAACAAAGTTTCGCATTGTGTGATTCACGTGATCAGCAGCCGCATGTTACCACTGGCAGAAGACGACAGGAAGTGGTAGCAGGACGACAGTTTTGTTTGGTTTTTGTTTCGGACCACCAGAGCTCTCAGAGCATCACACAGTTCATAAAAAGTTGTGTCGTTTGAACGTGTTGAATCCATCGCTCTACTGTAAAATCACAGGCCTGTTGCTTCAACGCCTGATAAGACGCCAACATTTCCTTCGATGTTTGATGAGCGTCATGGCTGAACCATGAAACTATCTCACGGAGCTGTTTACATCTGTTGCCGCCATGATTCTTAATGACTTATCACAATTACAAGTTCTTTCATGTGTTATTTCAATTTAATCTATTTAATGGAAATGCGCAATTGCTTAATTGTGGGGTTTTTTTGACAACATAGACAAAGATTTGTGGACATTCGTAGTGGAAACGGAGCTACTGTTGTGCAAAGCGCATCTGAAACTTCCTTATTGGTGAAAAGGTGATGAGGAAGTCATAAAAACTAAATTAGAGTTTAAGTCAAGGTGCCCGCGTGTAAAGCGAGATGTTTTCATTCAGCCATCATGTGAAGTATTATCAAATTATTTTGAATTCTTTACTGTTTTTTCAGCATGGCACGCCTATACAATACACTTCAGTAATAAAATTAAACAATCAAGTATGCATATTAAGCAAACTATACATACAATCCCAGTAAAATTTGGATTTATTTATTCACAAGTTGCAGAGAAGCCACACGTTTGCTGAAGTCATGAAGGAAGTATCTTTCTGGGTGGATGTTTGACCAACCCTCACATCAGCATTGGTGGAGTTCGTTTAAACCACTTGGTTTCTTGACATGGAGCCGTTTTCTAAATATAGTCCATGAGGTTCAAAGAGTGTAAGCACGCTCATCACTGTGGCAAACAGCCGAATCGCTAGAAGACCTTTCAGACTTTAGGATTAAAGTCTCTGGCACAACTTCATCTTCTTCTAACTCCCATAAAGAGGGAAAAGGTCTGTTGAGGTGAAGACTCCAGATACTGAGAAAACAACTTTAATAAGTCCAATAAAGTTATTTGGAGTGCTGCTGGAGTTTTCACCTCCCTATAAAGCTTTTCTCCAGCTGGACATTTCAGTTTAGATAAAAAATTCTCTTTTTGTTGGCACCGATTAAGACGGACTCTGGTCGTCCTGCATCTCCCGCTGTATGGCAGTGCCTTGATTCTCGCTAATCATCCTAATCAATTTCCTTTCGCCTGAAGATGACATTGTGGTTCAGATAGCTGCACACAATTTACTGTTCCAACAAGAGAATGTTCCAATTTGCATATGAAAACTAGTTTTTTGAAAATATAAATCAGGTTGAGATTTAGCTTCTGAAATAACTCAGACATTGACCTGTTTGAAAATCTAAGGGCAGTGATCAGAAGCTGTAATTGCGTCAAAAAAAAAACCTGTGGGGCGTGCAGTGGTGGCGTAGTGGTTAGCGCGACCCGTATTTGGAGGCATTGAGTCCTCGACGCAGCCGTCGCGGGTTCGACTCCCGGACCCGATGACATTTGCCGCATGTCTTCCCCCTCTCCTTCCCTGTTTCCTGTCAGCCCACTGTCATTTAAGGGACACTAGAGCCCACAAAAGACCCCCTGGAGGGTTAAAAAAAACCCAAAAAACCTGTGAATTTGAATTAACCCACCTTAAAATGTTGATCTAATATCAAATCAGAATTCTGCCAAAAACCAACAGTATGGTTTGATTGCCACTTCCAAAGTTATTTCTCAAAATATTTTGAGGCTTTGTAGGATGTATTTGTACCTGGATGTCTCACTTTGACCATGTGGATTGACAGAAAAATACCAAGAAATTAAAAATTGTGGACCATATTTTGCATAATAACCACTTTCCTCTCAAATTGGTCATCTTTAAATGAAAAAACACATGGCATCAAGTATCGGCAACTCTTAGATTTATGCACTTCGGACCATAGTGCACGATTGTTAACATTGAAACTCCTGAGCTATTCTTGAAATCCCATCTCATATGGTAGATGAGATGGTCAATACTACAAATGTAAGGCTGGAAATATACATGCCACTGCGAGTGGGCGTTAATCCATGACAGGTTATATTTTACTCCTCTGTCCTCTTGTTTTATCAACATTCTCCAGACAGGCGTGCGAATCCGATGCTTCTGTTTCCACAAAGTGTCAGACGACCGAGATGAAATCTGCAGCTAATTACGTCCGGCGGCGGCGCTCTGACAGAGCCTGTCCGCCTAAACCCAAAGAAGCGTCCGTGTAATTCCGCCGCCGCTCCGCCCAGTGACCGCTCCCATGAGACGCTCTCCATCGGTCCCAAAGAGACGGGCAGGAGGTCGGGCGTCAGGGAGGCTGAGGAGGTCACCTAGACAGAGTTAAAAGAAGAAAAGAAAAAGAAAGTCCTGCTGTTGATTAGAAGTATGGACTTCAGCTGAGACTCTGGCAGGGTTTACTGTGAACTGGTTTAACAATCTTACTATATTCTCTAGTGCGTGCTGGTACTGCTAAAGGATATCTTTGTCGTAGGATACGTTCTTGAGCTACGTTGGATTACGTCTCTTCCAGATGGATTCCATTTGATATCTTACAAGAACGTACTTAAAGGACTTACAGGTCCTGCATCATGACTTACAGGTCAATAAAGACAATGGTTGCTATCGGTAACATCACAGCGAGGCGGATGAAAGCATCAGAGTACTTGTTTTTGTTTGATGTTCTTGTTTCTTCACTTGTGTTATAGGTTGAAAAGCTTTTTATAACTAGTATATATAAGCAAACCAAAACTTGAGAGACCACCAATGGAGGAAACCTCTTTCTGAACAAAAGAAGCACACTGAAAGTTTTGCATACGTTTGTAAGGTGGCTAGTGTGGAGTAGTGACTGCAACACACACACACACTCCTGTGGGTATCCCACTCAGGATATCTCTTGTGTGTAAATTACAGACATCTGTAAACACATTCAGCTCAGTCAGTTATTGCCCTGCGAGTCTCAATTATGAACTTTAATCCTAATCAACTGCAAGTTTACAAACTTAAATCAATTACATTCATTCTGCCTATCAAAATTCCATTTTGTAATGATTACAGTAATAAGCCATCAGTCTAGCAAGGCTTGTAGTAATGAACCTGATTACTGTAAACACAAGAAATATGTCCATAAAGCAGCAGGAGAGATGCAGTGGCAGACTGCTTAGAGTGGAAGAATCAGGTTTTTCTCGCTAATGGGCTTCTACTACTATAAAACTTTCTTTTGATAACTTACTGTGGCCAGGAAGTTGCTTCTCTCTTCATAAATAGTCATGAGAAGCTTCACTGATCCTTCATGCTGGTATGTGTCAACTGTATGGTGGGCTCAAACACTTGGCAGTGAAGTATTGTAAGGCTGAACGAATATAAAGGAGACGCTGTGATCGTTCAGGAGAACGTTCCTTCCACGTCAGATGACCTTCGGTTGGTTTATCGTCTGAGGGGAGTTTTTTTTCAGAACGTCCGTTCATGTCGGTTGTTGGTATTTATGCAACCAGGTGCATAAATACATATAAAGTACAGAATTTGTCTGCTTTATGCTAATCTGCTGCTGCAGTAAAAATCTCATGCTGAAAAAGGTGGAAATATTTAATTGAAAGCACATAGATATTCACTCAGGGGGGGGAAAAACTGGCATTAAGAAATCAGCAGCGCCACACTTACAGGCTCCCTTCCTGTTAGTGGTTTGTAATAGCGCACCATTTTTTTATATCATTTTCACAAGGTTGGACTTAAACCTTGAGACTTAAATAGAGGTATCATTCTCTCTGCAGAATATTTTAAGAGATCGCCCAGAATTGTGGTTGCTCGATTCTCTTCGACTCAACCCAAGATTTTTGCTTGGGTTGAGTTACAGTAAAGATGTAAAGTTTCTTTACTGTAACTTTGCATCTGCTGTCTGGTGAAGCATTATCTTGAGTATGCAGACTTAGTGTTGTTCCGCTGAAGTACCCAATGAAAAGCCACGTTTCAAGATTTGTATAAAGAGTTCATTAAGGTCTGGACTCAACGGTTCCCAAGGCCTTTGGAAGAGAAACAGGCCTGCGGCAACGCAGATCCTCTATTACCAGTGAACATGAGGTACGTTTTACATATTCAGCCCAAACCCACCCAAAACACTGTGAGAAGAAATATAAATCTTACTGACTAAAGCACATGGTTCCAAATAAACCCCCAGTAGTTTGGAAAATGTGTATTTGAGGTGGCAGGACCAGAGAGACGTTGTCTTGGCAGTCTTCAATAACTGGTTGGCATGTAGACAGTGTCTAGGGTTTGCTGTTGTTTTGCATCTTGCATCTTTTTAAATCTGGTTTTTATTCCCTTGTTTATTGAAACACTTTGTTTTAATCTTGAAAGGTGCTTTGGGAATACTGTCATTAGCTGTGTTTCCATTAGACTTGAAATTGAGCAAATTGGAATAGAGAAAAATATATTAACGTAATGGAAACACGCTGTATCAAAATAGATGTATCTCACCAAACTTGAATGGAAACATTTCTTTTTTTTTTTTTTGAATCACTGGAGTCACACGATCAACAACCGGATGTTACTACCAGCAGAAATGACAAAGAAGACGACAGGAAGTGGTAGGAGGAGGATGACTGGATGTTTCCTAATGACTCATTCACGTGTGATTTTAACTGCGTTTCTATGGAAACACCACACTTGCGAAATTGTGTTTTTTAGTCACAAGAGGAATACCTACTAAGTTTTGCCCACATTTATAACAGAAACGCAGTCGCTGACGATTGGTGTCAGGAATTTAAGAGATATGTTATCTTTGAATAAAATAAGTGGATTATCATCCCTGGTTTGGCATGAATAGTTTTTTTTCTGTTTCAGGAAGACGATACGTTTTTAAAAACTCTTGATCACTCCAGTCCTTATTGAGTCAGTCTTGCAGACATAAAGTATCCCTGGAGGAAATGAAGACAATGAGGGACGAAGAGTTAGTGATTTTTTTGGGGGGGGAAAAAAGATCTTTTAGTCAATTTAGTTACCCCAACTACACAGACGAACCAAAAAGACGAGTCAATAGGTCTTCTGGCAAAAAGGATTGGTCATGCAATACATTTGTTCCGGATTGAGTTGTTTGTATGCGATTCTATTTAGTGCATCTCTTCTTTCGTGGTTGTCAAAGACAGTAAGGTTTTGGACATGTGACGAGTTCCACTGGGTCCTGCAGAGAAGGCCTTGAGGGAATCGGAGTAAGGGGTTCATGGTTCTGAGAAGTAGAGGCCCTTAGCTGGACGCTCGAAGGCATGTAACTGGCTCACCCAGAGGAAACAAAGGAGAACGAGTCTGAAGAGGAATGAAAGAATAACATTTCTACTATGGCAACAGATAGAAGGTGAATAGAAGAAAGAAATGTGTTATAGATTTTACTGTATTTAATGAGGTAGTGAAGGAAAACAGAGATTCAGATAGAAAGTACGAGGTGAAGGATAGAGAGAGACGAGGACCTAAAGAGAAAGACAACAGCGGCCAGATGAAAGCCGGCGAGCCTACTCCATTACCAGGTCCTCTGGAACAGGAAGGGGACGCAGGGCTGGAACAAATGGACAGTAATTGCACACAATCTGTCTTCAGAGCTCAATCACTTTGCCCTACAGGGGCCATTGGTGAAACCCTTCTCTCAAACTAATCTAATAACTTTCCTCCCCATGGAGACGTTACCTTTCACCTTCAGGGCGTGTTGCGGAGAGGGGAGAATGTAAATCAGCTACTGGTGGTAATTAGCTAGGCGCATAATACACTGAGTGTGTTTCCAAGCAATATTAAACAGGAAGAGTTCTCAGTAAATAAAAAATAAAATGCTTAGGAACTGAAAAATTCCTCCATTTAACATTAAGATTGGTTTGGCTATTAATTACTATTAATAAGTGCCAATTATTAAAGGAGCAAATTCATGTAAAATTGACTTTTTTGAGCTCTTCATCATGTTATAATGTTATTCCCTCATCAAAAACAAACCTGGAGTGTCGCTTTGGTACTTTCATGCATGTTTTGAGAAAACCTTTAGTCTCCATGGCAACCATTCAGCTGTACTAAATAACTGTGTGGACCTAGCTCCGCAATCGAGGAGCTGCAGTTTCTAAGCTTCTGAGCTTCTGCCTGACAGCTCCTTCAGACTAGCCAGCAGTAATTAGCAAACACCTGGTGGAACTGCGCTTCTGCTGGGCTCATTGAACGAGCTACTTCTCAGTGCAATGCTGGTAAAAACATTGTTAAAGGGTTAATAGAGGAGCCATGTTGTGATGACTTCCTGAAGGCGGAGCTTCAGAAAGAGCAGGAGTTTTTAAAGGGACAATTACAAGACATTGATATTAAATTTTCTTTTTTGATATATATGTGGCATTTTTATAACAACAACTGAAGATATCATAGTTATTTGATTGTGCTATAAAATGGCACTATGTGGCTGGAAAATACATAATACTGCCCCTTTAAGAAATTCTATTAAAATAACAAAGATGGCAAACAATCCAATTATCAGGAAAATATCAGCAATATTTTTTTTCTGTCTGTTATTGCTAATGAATACCTGTCTAATAAAGCTTAACTATTAATTTTAAGTTCAGTTTTTGAACAGCTTGGCTCTTCACGTTTCCAGAAATAAGCACAAGTTCTCTCCAAAATGAGTTTACTATATATTGGATTATTACAAGATATATTTTAAATACCAAATGGACCTAATGCAAGAATCAACATTGAATGATCTGGAATTTTAGAATTTATTAATATAAAAGCCTCTGTATTTCTTAGGGTGGTTAGTTTATATGAAAATTTGTTTTCACATGTATCTATGCCAATAAGGGAAACAAATCACTTTTGGGTTTTCAACATTAAGTTCACAAACCTTTTTCAATATGAAAGCCTTGACTTTTGAACCTGCTTTGAATAGCACGGCTACCAAAGACGGCAAATAAACAGTTTTCCAGGAATGGTAAGTTGTGTCTCTGACATTAACATATTTAGCACGTACATGAGCTGATTGACAGCGCTAAGATTCTCGTCCTGGCTCTGATTGGTTGCTTAGACTGAGGGAAGGTAGTTTCTATCACAGATTATTTCACGACATAATGACAATTTCAACAAATATGTAAAAATTATATGTTTTTTTAAAAATAAAAGTTACTTACTGCAGCTTTAAGTTGAGTCTCAGCTGAGACTAAGAGGTTGACTAAGTGGAGCTGCAAAGATTTTTTTATTTTATTTTTATTTGGGGTTTTTTGGCGAAGCAACACTCTGCCTTTCATACGAAGTGTTTCTACAAATTCTGCTGACTACATTAGCGGTCGCCAAAGGAAGGGGCATTTGTTGAGCTATGGTGACAATTGATTTCATTTATTTATTTGAATGAAAAGCAAAATGACGTAGTGAGAAAATAACGGCAATAAGGCCGAGACGGCCCAACTTCAATTCAGCATAGATTTCACCAGCTCTAATAAAGCCATTAGGCATTAGGATGCACACCACTTAGCTGAGGCAACTCATCCATGAAAGTAAGAGACATGCTTTCATTAAATGAATGTCAATTAATTTTACCATTAGCTGAACCAATATTGAAGCTGCACATTATGATTACAGAAAGCAAAAAGTGAGTAAATCTTCTCCCTGGTGCAACACTGGGAGGCTATCGCTAGCCTGTGGAAAGCCTGGCATACGCTGCACCATATTTTCATTGGTGTTCATCACATCTTTGTTTTTTTTAAAAAGGAAAATGACACATAGTAATGCTCCGTGGCTCGGTTAAGTAGCTCTAATCTTATTACTGGTTTAGAAATAGTAACTGGTTTCTGGAAAAAGCCACGTTAGCGGCGTCACCGCTAGCCAGCAGCACAGGTGAGAATAATCAACAGCTAGCTGAGCGGAGGCACAGGTGAAAACAATGAGCCAATCAGCAGGCAGAGAGCAGAGGATGACACGTGGTGGGAACAGGACAAATTGTGACATAAAAAAATAATTAACACAATATTTCATTCCTTTAATTTCCTCAGCTAAATGTCTGAATGCCACTAGCTCTGTTTTCCTTACAAATGTGCACAAAACTTTGATATACAGCTAATGTCAAAAAAACAAAATTTTGCAATTGGGGTGTTTCCACTGAATAAGACACGCAATTAAAATTATAGTTTAGAAATTACTACTTTATTAAACATGGGGAATCAGTACATAGTTCTATACTATTATCTTGTCTTTCTTTTGGTTGCTTTGTTTGCATTTCCTTCTAATTCATGTAAAGCACTTTGAACTGCCTTGTTGCTGGAAATGTGCTGTATAAACAAAATGACCTTACGTCACGTGAATGAGTTTGTACATGCGATAAGTCATTGGCAAAATATGGGGCACCATCATCCTCCTACCGCTTCCTGTCGTCTTCTTCGTCATTTTGGCCAGTAGTAATGTCTGGTCGTTGACCATGTGACTCTTGTGATGCGAAAAAAGTGTTTTCATTGCAGTTTTGCAAAACATACTAATTTCAATACAGGTGAAAAACCTCCTCATCCGAGCGTCGAAACCTTTCATCAAACGACGTGAGTTTTTTCAAAATCGACGGGATCCCATTCAGTGAATTTGTTTTCGTGATTACAATTTGCACAATTTTAACCGTCAATGGAAACAAGACAGTGAGTCTCAGGGCAAAGAATGTTCAAATAAATTGGTTTAATCCTCAAAGGAATAGAACCAGTACTGTAGATTTATATATGTATTTATGTAAAAATGTTAATGACCAAATAAAGCTTGAAATGAAGCTCAATAATGACCATCTATTCCTTGAAGGCGCCTTTAATATATCCTACATACGGTATATGTCATAGTGACAAGCATTTTCCACTTTGTGTGATGGACTGAGATTTGTAACTTAATAATAAAAAAAGCTAATAATATTAATCATGAGTAAAACATTTACCAAAATGACAGAAGGCCACATTTGTCACCTTTCACAGCTGTCAGCTGCTGCCGCATTACCAGAATTTGGGATGTCGCTGTCATTTTGATTTCAATTAAATGTAGTTTCCAGTGTGGCTTCATCATATTTACTACCAGAGATAGCAGCATTCCACAGGGGGGTTTCTGTATTATTAAATTTACCGGCCCTGGTGCATCACTGTCAGCTGCTTTCTCACTGACAGTTGATGTGTGTTTTATGTACCAATCTACCTGCCCTGGGTTGTATGTGAGCAGGTATGTAGTCTACACTAGTTTGTCTAAATCTGATTGTTTACTCTTCCTCCTTTCAGTAAAGTTGCACATGTGGGGCAATTTATATGTTTGGGGTGTACATTTAAATGAAACCAGGCATCATATGAAAAGACATTATTAAATTAGAGAAATTCTTTCCTGTTTTATGTCAATTTTTAATGACCAACTTTATTTCTAGAGTAATGAGAAATTGCTTTTGTAGAAGTCGTAGTTTTACGTACATGAAAGATGACTGTTCCTTTGAAAAAATGGGAAAGATGATGGTTTTGTGAGGTTCTGAGGCCTCAATGTGCGTATGCGCAAAAGTTTTTACGCGCAAGTTGGAAAGTGTAAAAGTAGACGCGGTGTGAAATTAGGCAAAACACCCAATAAACTACAAATCACCAAAACTCACATAAATGCACCAAAATCTGACGGCATTCAGTTCTCTTTAAGCCAAGAAGCATCAAAGACATTGTTTTTCTTTAGCTCTTATCAGTTCAACACTCCTATGAACAGTTTCAAACAGCATAACAGAGGTGGAGTGTCATAAAGAACAGGAGCTTCTTAAAGAGACAGTGGCCCAATTCCAAGTTGTCAAATTTTTATGTAGGTTATGTTTGACATATACAGCATTTTTATTACAACTGAAGGTAACAGAGTTACTTTATTGTGTAATAAAATGGCACTATGTGCCTGGAAAATAGATAAAACCAGCCCTTTAGTTGAAAGAGA
Organism: Xiphophorus couchianus; assembly: GCF_001444195.1. Lineage (NCBI taxonomy): Eukaryota > Metazoa > Chordata > Actinopteri > Cyprinodontiformes > Poeciliidae > Xiphophorus > Xiphophorus couchianus. Next base: position 480,470 of record NC_040246.1, on the reverse strand, counting down.
ACAGAAGAATCAGTACGTAAGACCTCACTTAAATGTAATATATTTGCCTCTAAAATCGTGTTACTTTAAATCAGTTACTATGGCGCTTTGCATATTCTGTTCTTATTGTTCTTTTCACACAGGAAGATCACTGGTGGTGCGCCACCTCCAAGTTCTACTTCTTGTTTAAGGCTCATTGGATTTTCCAAAAATAAGCACTAAACGCAAACCTGACCACCGTTTAAAAGTTCATAAATGAATGTGTATTAGGCTGCGTTCACACTGCAGCCTGAAGTGACTCAATTCCGATTTTTCTGACGTAACGCGACCTGTATCCGATCTTTTCATGACAGTCTGAACAACACAGGTCGGATTCTTTCCGAATGCGATCCAGGCCACTTGCATATCTGACACGTATCCTATTCAAAAGCGACCAAACGTTCAGGTCACATTCATCTGAACTGAATGTCACTAATACTCAACAAATCTCACTATTCTGCGTCCTGATATGTGCAAGAGGGAAAAATAACAACATCCATGACAGATAACATGCTGCTCCGGCCAGGCAACAACTTCAAATGTGTAAGCTATGCTCCACCTTTAGCATCCATGTTTACTTCCACAACTACTGAGCACTTCTTCTTTTTATAAACACTGTGAACGTTGACGCTATTGCGCCCTCTACTGCACATGCGGGACACTTTCAGGTCAATGCCCATTCACACTGCAGAACACATACAGGTTGCATAGGCAAAAAAATCCAATTTGACAAAAAATCGGAATTGGGTCACTTCAGGCTGCAGTGTGAACACAGCCTTAGTTGTGATTTAAAACAAATGAGTCTTGGCCTGTCTTAGAATAGTGGCCAATGAATCTCCAAATAAATGGATTCCATCTGTGTGATGGTTCATCTCGGTGTCGGGTGAAGTCAAAGCAAACATAATTTGGTTTGTCTGTCACAGAAATGACACGCCGACTATCTCCCAGGTCAGTTGTTGATGCAGGTTAAGTCAATCCCATTGATCAAAATCTTGCAGTCTTTTCCAACATTTTGATTTCATTCTTCATGTGTTTCCTCTGCCATCTACCTGGATTATGCAGCATACAAAATAACTGCAGCAGCTCACGCAGTGCTTGCAATCAGAAATCAAAAGCGTCAACAGACACAGCCAGACCGAACACAAAAATCCCCATTGGCCTGACAAAGAGGGCCATGTTACAACCAGGCCGTGTTTACAGCACGACTGGCCTTCACTGCTGTCAAAGACCCGGAGAGATTAATAATTTATTAATCCCGTTCAAACAAAGGTTGCTGTCATAGACAAAACATTACAGGGATGCTTTATCTGACTGTAAGAGTGCACTCCACCAAACATACGTCCTTGCTTCTGCTAACGTCTCTCGTAGCTTGATAGTTTGCCGTTATATTGGCTCTTAAAGCACATGGAAATTAGCTGTAAAACCCCAGGGTGTATTGACTGTACATCAAGTCTCTGCTAAGCATCAGTCAGCACTCTGGGAGGCAAGTCCCAGGACTTTAAATCTTCATTTATTAGAGGTGGAAAAGCTATTCAATGGGTTTACTGAACAAACGTTGAGTAAACTGTACTCTGTTTTATCTCTCACATTTTGAAGTTTTGTTGGGGAAACACATCCATAACTTCCTGACGTTTGCTTTCACTTTTTTAGAGATGCACCAAAAAATCGACCGGTGATGGGAATTTGTTACTTAGGGAGGAAAACACCATAAATGTCAGCCATCTATCATTGAAGTCTTCTAAATTAATGTTGGTGGGAACTATTTTTACCATGTTGAGGCATGTTTACTCCTTCAAGCTGTGAAATAAGATGGCTACTAGCAGAGAACAGGAAGGCTGCTACAAGTAGGATTTTCTGTTCTGTTGTTTAGAGCTTTTAACGTCAGATCATCCACGATTTGGAAGTGTTGGCAGCCTTTTGGAGAACCCAAAGAATATGGATAAACCTTCAATGGGCCTGAGGACTCCAACTCGTTATTCATCATCCTGTAACTCTTAGTTGGATCCCTGATCCATCCACCCATTTTCTTACACCCTTGTCCCTAGTGGGGTCAGGAGAGGTGCTGGTGCCTATGTCCACTATTGTGTATCCCGCCTCTCGCTTGAAAGGCAAGGTGGCCACTCCAACACAGAGACAGACAGGACAAACAACCAAGCGCACGCACACATCAAAGAAGAATTTAGAGAGACCAATTAACATAATAGGTTAGTTTTTGGACTGTGGGAGGAAGCCGAAGTACCCGGAGAGAACCCACTCATGCACACGGAGAACATGCAAACTCAATGTAAGGAGTTTGCTGCAAGGCAACAGTGCTGCCTACTGCACCACTGTGCATCCCGGACCCCTGATCCCAACACACCTATATCCAATAATCTCCTCAGCATGTCTCAGAGTTTGGGAGTCTTGTAGTAGAATTGCATCATCATCAATATTTGCTGACCTTTCAACAGTGTGACAAGTAGCTGTGCTACCATTGACCAACTGAGCAATTTGACATGTCTGGAAGACATTAACTAAGCGCAACTACAAATGAAAAAAATTGTAATGAAACTCCTGTTAAACATTCATGCAAATATTCCCATAACAACCACATTTAGCACTCTGATCACTACATACACGTCCACAGCAACAATCGCTACACCTTCCCATGTATACCCATTAGTGAAAGAGCTGATGTCTTTTTATTTCAAGGTCTTTTTGCATCAGTGTGAGAAATCTAAGTCCTACTAAAGGTGGGTATGTGGATGAATCAGCGTCTCGGTGCGCGCTGAATGCTGATTAGAGACGCTAATCTGCAATAAGGAATATTCATGCGTCTGTGTAAGTGATCGCAGGAGCGAAGCGGAGCTGCTGTCACAAGTACAAATGAACAGTGAGGCCGCCATTGTTTTTGCTGCAACTGGTAGAAATGCGCTCATTAGGATTCAGCGAGCTGCCGAGTACAGATGCCTGAGCACACTGTGTGGAGATTGAGAACTCTTGGCAATTAACTCTCACTAAATACTACTCGGATTATTGCTTCGCGAGCGCACCAGGATCTTTTTTATTTTTTATTCTTTTTTTTAAATACCTGCCTTATTGTAGCATTTCATTAGATACAAACAAGGAAGACAGAAGGGCTTCAGCTCCCAGCAAAGGCATTCACTGGGATTTATTGTTTGCTCCTAACAGGAACTTTAATGCAATGTGACAAGAATGTTTATGCAGATGCAGTTTTGTTTTTACACGCTACACTTTTTCACATTTTGTCACCTTACAATCAAAGTACTTTTTATTTCAAATAATTGATCGTATGAATTAGGGCGTAATTGTTAAGTGGAAGGAAAAGTATACGTTTTTTAATAAAAAGAAAATTTATATTTACTAAGCCCCCTGTTACTCTCATACCCCTAAATAAAAGCCATTATTGAAACCAATTTCAAAGTTACATCCAGCAAGTTACATCATTTGTCAAAATATTATTCAGAATGTTAACTGATTATCCAGCAAAAATAGTCCATTTGTATGTGATGTGACATCAGTATAATTATAGATTTCCTATGAAGGCCTCAGGTAAAATGAAAACAAGATTAGTTTTTAAAACAATATTAATCAACAGACAAAAAGAACTGCAAGATGTAACTCCCACCTAAAACGGCCTGTATGTGGCACACCTTTTGAGTTATTATTAAAAAATGTACTATTTTGAGCTTTATATTGTGCTATAATGTTATTCTATCATCATAAATACTGTATATCTGGAGTGTTTCCTTGATTCTTTCGTGAATGTTTGAGAAATCCATGGCAACCATGGAGATTGGGTGGACCTAGTTCAACCTTTGAGAATGAAGCATCTCCTTGGAACTGCAGTTTCTGCCTCACAGAGCCGCTCTCTGAGCTCCTTCAGACTAGCCAGCAGCAATTAGCAAAAACTTGGTGAGACTTTGCATCTGTTGAGCTCAATATAGGAGCTACTTCAGTGTTAAGAATGTTGTTAAAGGGTTAATTGAGGAGTCATGTTGTGGAGTTTCAGAAAGAGCAGGAGTTTCTTAAAGAGACATAGGCCCAATTTCAAGGTGTGAATTATGAAGTGGGCTGCACAGTGGCACAGTTGGTAGCACTGTTGCCTTGCAGCAAGAAGGTTCGATTCCCGGCCCGGGGTCTTTCTGCATGGAGTTTGTGCATGGTGGGTTCTCTCCAGGTTCTCCACAATCCAAAAACATGTCAGGTTAATTGTGTCTCTCTAAATTCTCCCTAGGTGTGTGTGTGTGTCTGCATGGTTGTCTGTCTGTCTCTGTGTTGCCATGCGACAGACTGGCGACATGTCCAGGGTGACCGCCTCTCGCCTGAAATGTTAGCTGGAGATAGACACCAGCACCTCCCGACCCAACTAGGGACAAGGGTGTACAGAAAATGGATGGATGGATGAACTTATGAAATCAAATTTCTTGTCATGTCAGATATATGCAGCATTTTTAAAACAACTGAAGTTAACATAGTTACTCAATTAAGCTATGAAATGGCACTAAACGCATAATACTGCCCCTTTCAAAAGAAAACTAACACTAAGCTTCATGAAAGGGATTGTTTGTTCATAGCCAGTCTTTGTTTGGCTATGAACAAATATTTCAGGTGCATTTAACAATACATTATTATACACAGTATTTTACGCAATTGTGCCCTACTTTGTTTTTCCAGCTATATCAAATTTCTACAAAATATTTTAAGGTGAATACTTCAGCAAGGTACTGCATATGTTAAACAAACATAAGCTGAGCTGATTAGTGGGTGATGGGGGACAACATTCAGAGTTTTATTAGGATTTCAGATTGCAGACATATACAAGTAAAAGGGAACTGATGGTAAGACAAGAAAATAAGTAAAATAAAGAACCCAATGATGAACGTAACCGATGTGTAGGGGTAGTGAGAGTTTTAAATAAAGTCCCTTAAACTTCCTGCTTCAACCTGTCCTAGAACAACCTCCTCCTTTGTTGTGTCTGAGGTCTGCCTCCATGTCATGGAAAACACAGCAGCGAGGAAAGATTCACAAACCTTTTCCATTACTGTAATGACCTCCACAACTTTAAAAAAAATCCTTGTGAGACAGGAAAGCGTCTCCATCAGGGCCATTAAGTCTCTCCCCATGAGCCTGAGGATGGGAACACCGAGGAAGGAGGGAACGTTGGCGGTGTAGCCTAGCATCATCGATCACAACACCGGCACTCACACTGAGAATCCAATTCAGTCGACTCACGAGTCCGAAGAGATCGGCAGGTTAAAGGCTTTCACTTGTGATTAAAAGAAAACCTGTTTGTCTTACAAATGGGTAACAATGCGAGTGTGTCTGGTTTTTTAAAATTCTTTACTAATAACATTACTAATACTCGAAAGAAGTAGCATAAAGTCATATATGTGGATCCATATTGCAGCAGCGTCTTCACAGGTCTGTCCAACAAATCAATCAAACAGCTGCAGCTGATCCAGAATGCTGCTGCTGGCGTTCTGACTAAAACCAGGAAGATAGAGCACATAACACCAGTTTTAAAGTCCCTCCACTGGCTCCCTGTAGCTCAAAGAATAGACTTTAAAATACTGTTTAGTTTATAAATCACTGAACGGCTTAGCACCACAATACATTAAAGATCTGCTGTTGTTGTATCAACCTTCCAGACCTCTCTGGTCTTCTGGTTCTGGTTCTGTTCTGCATCCCCAGAACCAGAACCAAACGAGGAGAAGCAGCTTTCAGCATCTATGCACCTACAGCATAACAGCTGAAACACTGAGTTCCTTTAAATCTCGACTAAAAACCCACCTATTTAGGATTGTATTTGAAACGAAATCAATTACACATTTAATGATGGAACTTTACTTAATGTCATGTTTTGATTGTTGATTGTTGTGTTTCGCTCAAGTCACTGTTTATGCGACTTACATGCGACTCCCAAACTCTGGCGTGAACCACAGCGAACACCACCAGATAACGCCTCGTTTGTCAGACAAAACAGACATCCGAAGCCGCACACTGTGCAAAGATTTGTTTTTGGGAAGCAACCTTCAGCTCGGGCCTCTGTGATTGCTCTCAGAGCCTTAGCCTGCGGGCTAAATACCCCCGTTAGCTTTTGTTTGGAGTCAAACGGCTGTTTTTGCCGAAGATTTTGGAGGCTAAGAACATTTTCCTCGCCCCCCTGCGGAGCATGATTTGCTGTTACTTAAACACCTACTCACTTCAAGATGCTCTCAGAGGCCTCCCCACCTTCCCTCTTCCGTGCTCCCCCATACCATTTTTCTTTCACTCGCTCAACCGCAGTGTTCTCTCTCTCTCTCTTTTTAATTCATTTCCGCTTCTCCTTTCTTGCTTTCCTCCTGATGTCTTTGCATCCCCCCCCCACCCCCACTTTCACATACTAGTTCTTCCCTTCCTGCCTTTTCCTCCCTTTCTTTCTGCCTTGCTCGTATTCCCCAACTCTCCAGAACACTTACACCGCAATACACTTGCCGTCTCATACACTCCAAGGGAAGGTGTTCAACTGGTACATTATGTCTCTCGGGTATTTCATAGACTAATGGAAAACACTCAAAATGCCTCGGCATTCCATCTTCCACTGGTAAAGCAGAAAGTCTCAGTCCACATATTGCCTTCGTAAGGGAAAGTTATTGCTAACAAGTTCCTGCAGCTTCTGGTTTTCAGAAGCACTGCCAGCTCTTTTCAAGTAGTTTTATTTATTTCTTTTTTTCTTGCATTCAGGTTGGTTTGAAGTGAGGCTCTGTGCGGTACTTAGCACTTAGCATGTATCTTGCATGTCGGAGACAAAAGTCATAACGTTCCTTTGGGGAACAACAATAAAAAGCTGCCTGTATGTTAAAGAGGTTATAGATATGTTGAGCGATTTTAAATAATGAAGAAATGAGGTATATTGTGCAGTATTAGCATGTTTGTAGCACGCTTAACCAAAGAGTCACTATTAACCACTCAGTTGGAGCTGCGTCAAATACGCACTTGACATGGTATTGCAGGTCAAAGTTCAGTATGTTAATGTTAATATCAGGTGATTACTGCCAACATTGGAGTAACATATGGATCAATTCCAGAGCCTAGATGCGTATTTGAGTCAGAATCAGCTTTCTTTGCCGCGCACAAATAAGGAATTTGATATGGATTCCATTTTGGTCTCAATATGCAGTATTTAGTATTTAGAGAGGCGGTGTTATGTATTCCTCAGGCACCTTGTACCATAAATGTACCACTATCAAGCAAATGTTACCTTCAGTTATGAAGATGCTGCACATATCAAAAACAACGTAAAAGAAATCTGACTTTGCAACTTGACGCCTCGACGTCGCCCTCCGTCTCATTTTGGTAAAACCACGGTTTTATCTTTCTCACAAATTTAGACAACGCAAACGTTTCAAAACATTTACGATATAACCCCATGACAATAAGATACCATCTTATCTCCTCCTTTTGCACCCATGTAATCTCAATACTCCTCGTATTTATATAACGGTCTGTGTTTTTGTACGTGCTTAGAAGTCAGTGAGTGTGTCAGAAGTAATACGACTCCATGATAAATAGCTTAATACTGAGCGTAAAAAATGTGAGCTCCCTACGCGTTTGGCAATCTCTGCGGCAAATACCGCTAAGTGTGAATTTGTTATGTTGTTCTTTCACTCCGGCTATACATGGTTTTCACATTACTGTATGTCTTCCATATTGGGGACGGCTCGAGAGGAAGTCAAGCACATATAACCACGGTAACTGAGGAGACGTGGAATCAGAGTGGAATCACGCTGATGTCAGTATACTCTATGTTTTAAAGTATAGTTTCTTTATGTAGAACTCTTGAATTTGTGTAAGGCAGGTGCAGATTATACTCAAATTTTCATGCAACTACAAAGCAAAAATTTGATTCATATCATAAACTGATATTTCAACTTAGGTCGAGCAGGAGAAAATACAAGTTGTCCGAATTTCTAAGTCGTATTTTCTTTCATACCCTACTTGTCTGCTAGGTATTTGCTCACCTGCCAGTCAGATTTAATCTTATCGTCATCACCAATCTTTTTCTTGTTTCGTTGATTTATGTAATCAGTCTGCAGCAGATGGGTGCAAAGATGTAAAAGATTGACTGAAAAAGAAAAAAAAAAAAACCTGAGCCATGTGACAACGTTTCTGTTCCGGATTCAAACAAAGGGGGCGTCCTGGAAACGCCACCGAGCCAGAGGAGCCGCCAGGACCGTGCATCTCTTTGAAGATCACTTGTGACTGGAGGACCGTTCAGGAAAGGCTGTTTATCTGGAAGATAAAAGTACTGCGGCGGTAGAGACAAATGAAATATGCATGCTGAAGTGCCACACAGATTACAAATCTCCACAGATGTTGTTGTGTTCTTGGTTCCCCACAATATGCTGGGAACCACCCTGCACGCCGCCTCCTAATTGCCCCCATTATACCGTTATACATCATACTGAACACGATTCATACTGTAGTAACATGTTCAACTTCGTCATGTAGCGCAAAGCTAAATATTGTTGCCATTGTTCCAATTTTTTTTTTTTTTGATTTCTTCTGTTTTTGCTTCTTTTTTTTTTGCTAACTTTACATGCTTTAGTTTCATTCAGTTCAGTTCAAATACACCTTATTAAGTTGACATAACTTTGATTGTTGGAGACCTCAACAAATTCTCCGCCTGGATGTTGTCTGGTCCGGGCAAAGTGAGACATTGCACCGTTTTCTCCTCGTCATTTAATGGCTGTTTCTTCAATTGTGGATCCACTGCCTTCGGTGTTTCAGGGACCGACTCTTTTTCATTGACCAGTTGTGGCAAAGAGGTCACAGTGTCCTTGGAAAAACTCTCATTTTCTAAGGCATGATCACCTTCTTTTGCTTGCGTTTTAATGTCATCAGCAAAAAATGTAGATCTGATCGAGGTTCTGACTCAGAAAACGTTTTCTGAAAAATCGTTTGACCTATTGAGCCTAGATCATACACCCAATTTCCATATGTTATAATTTCATTATTGTCATCCTCCCATGTTGCTGGTGTCTTCTTCACACACTTACACTTAGATGGCCGTTTCTCCCCTGTCACTGACGTCTCCTGAGGTTTATAGGTGGACTCTTTTACGGTCACCAGTGAAGCATCTTGCTTCTCGGTATTTTCATCAGAAACCTTCTCATCAAGGGGTGAGTGTAATTCCAACCAGGCCCGAAATGGTATCATCTTCTTCTTCCTCTTAGGCTTAGGTGGCCGTTTGTCCCTTTGCTCATCCACTGTCTCCTGAGTTTTAGAAATCGATTCTTTTACAGTGAGCACCGAGTCGTCTTGGTTTTCAGGATTTTCAGAGAAACGATATTTGTTTTCCTCCAACGGCACCTTCTTCTTTTTGTTGCGCCGGGCCCCGGGGCGGCTCAACTTCTCTTACGGTACTCTTGTTGGATGTTTCCATTTCCATGATTGGCTGGTTTGACTGCATTCTTTCAGATTCTGGGATAAGTCAAGTCTTCAAAGTTGAGAAACTTGATGAGATGTAATATTATTTAAAACAAACAAAAAAAGTTGGGCTTTAGTTATTTTTTGTTTATTTTGTTGATTTTTTGCCAGCTGGTGTTAATACACAATATGAATCACCTTAAACCTGTTGCTAGGCAACATTCAAACTGGACAACCATTTCCTAGATTCTTTTGTGTTTAGTTCTGTTCTCTCTCTCTTAGTCCCACCAAGCTGATCTGCGTCTCACCGGGTTTTAGGAAAATCATCCCCTCTCCTTTTGGAGCTCGAACGATTTTTGTTCATATGTTTTCATATTTGAAAAGTTGTTAGGATGCGTATAGCAACAAGGATTTTACTTTTTATTTTTTTCCAATGATTTGGACAGCGGACTGGACTGGAGATGCAACAGTGAAGCCGTCTCTAAAAAGGGACAAGAGCAGGAGCTGTGTGCCTGCAGAAGACACAGTCCCGCGCCGTTAAACACTGAATGCAAATCTCCCTGCCTCCGTTTTGATAACGAGGTCCTCCAGCTCACCATGCATGCGCGTTCCTGCGTCGATTGCGCTTGCATGAGGTTTTAGTTTCACCAGGTGACTCCTCCAAATTATCAATACATCTGAAGGTGCGGAGGCCAGGTGGTGAACCGGGCCGCTGCGCATTACTGCTAATGATCTCTCTCAGCAAAACACACACACACGCACACACACACACACACACGCTCCAGGCATACGCACATTACGGCACAGGCATGAAGACGCCCGCGTGTGCGTCGGTCCACAGACAACCATGAGGGTCTGCACGCCGAAAATAACGCGTGGGAACAACAATTATGTGCATATTCACACATTATGCTGATTAATACTTGCACCAACAGAGCGAAGCGCGGCGTCTTTTAGACGCGGTGAAGCGGCGGCGTGTAGTCAAACTGATCTGGGTGTTAATGAGGGAGGCGCTGAAACTTTGAATCAAACCCAGGAGAACCGACTCGCTGCTTTTATTATGGAAAACGCCTGACTCCTCTAGACGCAGCTTCTAATGTTGTCCCGTAATGAAGTGATTTCACTGTCATTTTCGCATAAAAGTTATGTAAAACCAGAAAGCACAACCTTATTTTAATACAACCGATACAGATGAAACAACACATGTTTCAGAGTAACTGTGGATCTAATACAAGCCAAAAAAAAGGAGAACCATGCTGCTATTATTCATCAGCTTGTTTCAGAGAAATATATACTTATATTTCAGGTCGGGTCCAGTCTGCCTATCTGTAGATTATGGATTTAAATCATGCACCGTTTTATCCTTAGGGCTAATTTATTTATCCTCTGGTCAGACGACTCAAACTATTTTTCATACTTAATTCAGGATGCCATCCATCCATCCATCCATTTTCTGTTCACCCTTGTCCCTAATGGGGTCGGGAGGGTTGCTGGTGCCCATCTCCAGCTACGTTCCGGGCGAGAGGCGGGGTACACCCTGGACAGGTCGCCAGTCTGTCGCAGGGCATAATTCAGGATGCACAAAGTCAATTATAAACTGATTTAAATTACTTTAAATATTATCAAGGTGGAATATTTACCCCATTTTACAGATAAATATGCGTTGCTCCTAACATCCAAATAGCAGAAATGAATTATCTTTGCATAATGTTGAGTTTCTGAGTGAATCAAGCTGGAAGTGATTTTATTTTGAAAAACCTTTAGTGTCTTTCTGATACTCTGTCATGTTTGAGTTTGGTTTTAATCTGTTTGTATTTTGATTTGTTTCTTTGTTTATTCGGTTGTCTGATGAGTTCATCCCTTCGTATTTACTTTGCTTGGCTATTTTTGTTCTTTATTCATTGGAGTTTTATGCCAAGCCTTCTCCCATTGGTCGCTATTTACAGTCTCCCTCAGGTTTATTATCTTCCTTTCCTCAGCTTGTCGGTTTTGCTCCCTGATCCTCTGCTTTCACACCTGAAGGCGGATCTTTCAGGTGTGAATCAGCTGAAGGATCCGCTGCACCAAGAACCACCAAAGAAAATTACACAAAGACCTCTGAAGAAGAAACTGAGCACAACATCCTCCTTTTCAATCAGCCTCCTGTTTCTCATCCAGTAATCAAGCTCCCAGTGTTTAAGCCCCTCATGTTCTGTCATTCACCTCAGGAGTTTTCTGTTGTCCTCCAGGAGACTCTGCCTTCGTCCGTGAGGAGGAGTTGGAGCAAAATTGCTACGCAGTTGATAAACCCGGTAACTTTTCAGCTGTTCTTCGTTAACGTGACATAAATAGGTTATAATGATTTTCATTCACTGACACTAGTCACATGCATTGCAGGTAGATTGTAGTAAAGCATTGATTAATGCCTGGTTTTAAAATTAGTTAACTGGACTTGTAGCCATTATGTGGTGCCCATTGTTGGACACCACACGGCAGGATCGAACCTGATCGAACCGTTATACCTAGGATTTCTGTCGGCTAGTTTGTGTTCTGTCAGGTTTTGAAAATGGGCCGACAATCGGCCGACAGCTCTAAGATCGTGTCGTGTGCGCTGGGCTTTACACTAAGGAAATGAGGAAGGGAGGGTCAGTGGAGAGCACCGGAGTTAAGCCTTTTTTCATTCGGTGTCATCAACAGAAAGAGAAAAAGGCCGGAAGAGACGATAAAGCCGATAATTAAAATGAGGTCGATAGTTTTAATTTATCGTGCGATTAATTGATTTATTGTTTATCGCGACAGGCCTAAGTCAAACAAATTGAAAAATTTGTTTCCCTCCTCGCCTGTGATGGCGCTGCACCAAGAACCACCGTAGAAAATTACACAAAGACCTCTGAAGAAGAAACTGAGCACAACTTCCTCCTTTTCAAAACGTAAACAAAAATGGGGTGGTGTCAGATTTTAGTGGTTGTAGGATTTCTCTTTTGTCTCTGAAATATATTTACTTAGCACTAAAAAATAGGACATTTGAATTCATCCTCTACTTAGAATTCTCAACCAAAACCTCCCTCTCAGGTATCGAAATGTATTCACCTGAAACAGCCAAGTGAATTGGTACTTTATTCATGGGAAGCTATGCTAAGAGTGCTGAAAGTTTTCAGAGTAAGCAAAAGTGCAACACCAAAAATTAGCTCTGCTGTTTGAGCATTTGTAGAAGTGTGCCCACCACTTCCTGTTACAAAAAGCAATTTTTTTACAACTAAATTCCCAATTAAGTCACTTTCATTCACATATTTTCCTATCTCTGTGCCGCTGAACTTGATATTTGATCCCAACTTTAAAAAGCTACTGTTTTAATCTGAGCACATCTTCATCTGACTTCTCACAATTCTTACCCAAAACTTCGACACAGACTTTGACATTTATTCAACTGAGAGCTTATGAAACAACAAAGTAAATCATCACTTTAGAATATGTCAGGAAAGAATTAGGGAAAGCTAACCATGGTAAACATTTTCAAACCAAAAATTAGCTCTGCTAATTTAATCCACGGCATTAGCCGAACCACTTCCTGTTACACAAAGCACATCTTTGACAACTACATTAAGCCTCTTCACATATTTTCCTATCTCTGCTAACACAGGGCATTCTAACGTTAAATGTCTCCATTTTCAAAGCCCATTGAACTTGATACGTGATCCCAGCTTTAAAAAGCTATACTGTTTTTATCTAAACGCTGCTTCGCCTGACAAAAACACAATACCCTTAATTTATGGAATCTTGTTATATTACTATGGCTGCACTTATGTGTTCAATGACCAAAACAAAAAGTGTTTCTCTGGTACTTTGTTACAGCTATTCTTCTTTCTGCAGCCTCCTCTCAGCCTGCATACGAAGACGTGGACGTATGCTGCTGCGCCTCTAAGGTGCTTGGAGAGTTAGCTGTGCATTTAGTCCTGAGTGCTCTATAGTTAGGTTTAAGTGACGCTAAAAATCCTGCTGTTTACTTCATTGCCTAGTGTAAAAATAAAATGCCTCCATTTGTCGCCCTGACATGTTTAATCCACATACTCTAAAGTTGAAACCTATAAACTTTCAAAGATGTGTTTTGAAAACTTGAAGGAGGGGAATAAAAAAAAAAGAAAAATCTCACGTGAACCAAATAAAGGATGAAAAGGTTTTCCCACAGCCAAAGGTGAAGTGTTGTCTGCCTGGCTGAGATAAGGCAGGAATGAATCGCGTGTCTTCAGGAGTTCTCCTATCTGCTCAATCTAAAGTCTCGTGGCTTTTGGGATCTCTACGATTCTTCTAGTTCAGACTGAAACTTTATATGTATATTTTTTTTAATCTTAAACATTCGAGACCCACCATGTTTAACAGTAAAATGTTTAACACTGATTTAAAAGTTGTGTTTCGGGGTAAACAGACATGGCGTTGTCTGCTGAAGAGTGTGGATCTTAATGCCAACCTTTTACCACGTCTGTCTTTCTGCTTTTTTCTGTGTCTTCTCCATTTTTTCTGTCTTTTTTGTAAATTTCTACTTTACACTTTCATCTACACTTTGTGCTTTAAGTTATCCATCCTTCATTTTGTTCTTTGATTATCCTTCCTTTATTTTCAGGCTTTCTTTCCGCTACCTCACGTTGTTTCTTTCCTTCTTTCCACTTTTAATGATTATTCTCATCTTTCTATGCTTTCTTTTGTTCCATTTTTTTCCATTTCCACTTTCTTTTATCTTTCCCTCTTTGTTTCTGTGTTTGATCATTCAATATGTTACGTCATTAGTTGGTCCAATTGTTTATCCTTCCTTTCATCTATCTATTGTCCCATCCTTCTTTCCTTTCTTCCATTTGTTTATCCTTCATTTCTTTGTTCCTGCTTTCATCATTCCTTTCTTGTGTCCTTCCTTCATAATTGATATTTTATTTTTACGATGTGGAACTCAAATAAAATGACAGTGGTTTTCTCCGGTATTTCGGGTTCTTGTTGACTTACGACACGTTCTATTTGCTTTAATTTATTTATTTCCTCCCTAAGCTGCTGAATTTCAATGAAACAAATTCCTAAATCAGAATAAAACACCTATTTCTTCTAAAAACAAAAATTGTTTTTTAAATGCCTAACCTGACAAGCTAAAGCAATTACAATTAAATCTTAAAACTGTATGTTTTACTGAGACTTTTGCCAGCGACAGGCAGTAATTACCGACAGCTTTATGTGGGAAGTTTGAGATACAATGAAATGGGAAAACGTACTTTTTGCTGTCGCCGCTAACGAAAGAACAATAAAAAAAGCTAATTACTCGACAGCAGCAGTTTTGATCAGCTAAAGTAGTTTTCTGAAAGGTTCTTTGTGCGGAAGGGCGGTAAAGACCAAACGTGTTGATAAAGATGCCATTCGTGTTGGTCCAATCAAAACCCCCAAATAACAGCGATCAATACCCAGCCGTACGACATGATCCCTCTTTAATTAAAACCCGTGCATCAACCCTCACGATGCGAGAGTCGACCAGTTAATGAACGAGCAATACGGGTGGAAAATTAGCATTCGGAAGACGTCTGAAGGAGCATCGTGAGACAACAGCAGTGATCAACGAATAATTAGGTTCTAAAGGCGTCTGAAACGACACAAAGGGTGCAATCACAGAGGAAGAGAATCGGTGTGTGATGATGGATCACAGCTGGAAGAGGAAACATTTTCTGCTTTTTTATTTTTATTTTTTTTATCAGATTCCTGTCCAGCATAAGGAGGCAGATCATGCATAAATATGTTGACTGCTGCTTTTATTGGAGACATATGGGAGCGTCGCAGTGCGAGCTGGGGATCATCACGTCTCAGAACTGTTGGGCAGTTTTGCCTTTTTCTGCTCTGATGTCACTATAATTAGATCAGGGGTCTCAAACTCCAGTCCTCGAGGGCTGCAGTCCTCCAACTTTTAGATGTGCCTCTGCTGCACCACCTGTGTACAATAATTAGGTCATTAAGACTCTGGAGAACTGATCTACACAAGGAGGAGGTGATTAAGCCATTTCATTTCAGCGTTTTGTACCTGTGGCACATCTAAAAACTGCAGGACAGCGACCCTCAAGGCCTGGAGTTTGAGACCTGTGAATTCGATGAATCATGATTTTGTAAAGAAGTTAGCCCTGGTTTTGTAACGTAAACTCATTCAAGGGACAATAGTTGATGCACCTTTTTTTTTAAAGAGTATTATGTATTTTCCAGACACGATGCCATTTTACAGTACAATCGAGTAACTATGTTACCCATAGTTACTATAAAAAAACATGACGAAAAAAACGCTTGAAAATTGGGCCTCTGTCCCTTTAAGAAGCTCTTGCTCTTTCTGACTCTCTGCCTTCAGGAAGTCACCTTTGCAATACTGCCCCTTTAAAGATAGTTGGATGACGTGAGTTACATCATCAATTAAATTCCCTTTGGGATAAATAAACTACTTTTGAATTTGGTTCCCAACCCCAATAAATACAGCTCTATAGAATTATGCTTCAATGTCAAAATGAATTTTAGATTATCACAACAAAAAAATCCCAATAAAGTCCACTTCATTTGTGATCGCAGTGTATTGAGGGGTGCTAATACTTTTGCAATGCGAGCTACACACACTTTACACTAGACGGCAGTGAAGCACAGGAGTTTTCAACACAGGAACACACACGCCTACACGTTTAAGCCCACATAATCTCCTCTGCACTTTAAAATGAATAGATTTCTAATCCCGGGGCCAGGTCAGGAGATTGAAGCATCGCCATTAAAAAGCCGGGTCAATATGTACCGAAGGAAGCTGTCTTCCCTCTCTCAGAAAACACACCGCCGCCGCGTCTCTCTGCCTCTTGCCTGGCTTCATCGGCCCTCCCCGCCTCGGGCGTCCCACTCTCACCGCTCCTCATGGACACCTCGGCAAGCCGGACGCCATTAGGGCAGAGCCCGCTGCAGCAAGACTCATAAATATTGACTTGGTTTCGGCGTATCACCCCTCAGGAAGCGCTCGAAACAGCAGGTGCTGCATTAGCGCAAACATCGGTCAATACGGGGAGGAAGCTGCTTCACTTAACACAGCACTCCGGTTGGCTTGTGCAGAAACACCGCCACAGGATTAAAGGTGATGGCATGGGGAATATCCAATTAGCAGCTGTGTTAAATGTCTTTTTGGTGGGTTTGAGAACCAACAAAGGGGTTATGAATATCTTTATATCCTACATGTTGGCTTTCCACATAAGGCTTGATGTGGCATCTGGAGAAACCGAGCTGCTTCCTTCGGGGCCCGCGGCGCAACGCTATCAAAGTAGAAATGACTGTTCATCAAACCGGCACCTGAATGAATCCAGTTCAGTGGATTGTATCCTCCTCCTCCCGCTATAGGTGCGGTTAATTAAAGAGGGACTGTTTTTGTTCCCCTGGATGAGAGCAGAGATTACGCGCGGCTCTCTCTCTCTCTCTTTAAATCTGCGGGGAAGTCTCCTGGCTTGGACCTGTTAATCAATCTTATTTGGAAGTTCACTAATTACGTTCTCCCGTTTCACAAGATCGGGAGCGGCGAATTAGTCGAGGCAAAGCTCATTTTGCTACGGCAAGGAGAGGCAGTCAGGTGGAAGAATTAAGTCATTCTTTAAGGAGCAAAAATGAGTTTTGAAACCTGCCCTCTGCTGTGTTGGGTGGATGGATGGTGGCTCATTGTGAATCATTGGGTTACGAACAGATTCAGTCCACTGGTGTAGAATCTCAGAAAAACGCCAGACATATGTCTAAGATATGTGGACATATGAATATTTATTAAAAGTACCTGTAAATAATCATTTTTAAAAAGCAAGTTCTGGTCAGGAGTAAATAAGGACACCCCTACATTCGTGTTAATTATCCATGATTAGAACACTGTAACTTTTTTCTCTACAATTGCAGGAGAAAATGCCATTTTCCTGGTAACTTCACCAATTTCAGAGTATTTGCATCACAACATCACTAGTTGTTCTAGGCCTTTGATCTTATCTAGAAACCAGGTGTGGCCCCTTTAAGATGAGGGTTGAGGTCGGATAGTTGAGCTGAGTAAACATTTATGTAACGACTTATTGAATGACTTTGTGGCCATCCAAATATAACTATTTGTCAGCTGTTGCACCAGCTTTAACTAAAGTTGCATTCGAGATCGCCTCTGGTTAAGGAGTCTTGAGAGTATCAAGCAAAGTTTTAATGGTTCAGCATTTGTTTAAGCTTTGGTATATATGAATGATTGAGAAGCCATTGCTTTCCATCTAATCAACATGAAAATCTGATTGGTTAAACGATGTTTTCTTGATGTTACCTTCGAGTATAGACAGAGCCTATGGACTTCAAAAAGGTCCAGATATTATTTTACTCTTTTGGGTTAAATTACTGAGACATGAAAACATGCCCAGAGTTTGGAACGACGTTTTTCCACTAAATATTATTTTGACCGTTAGACAATAAAATGTTTATGAACTAATGGTCAAAGTATTTTTCTGAGTAGAAATTTGGCAGCTTTAGCATCACGCAATGAATTAGCTTCTACTAATTAGTTTTTCTAAAGTAAATATATATGAATATATATATGTATATATATATATATGTATATATATATATATATACATATATAGCTAATCTGCTTTGCATTTTTCGTTTTGAGTTTCACCACTGCCACCTCTACTTTCAATGTATGTAATCATTTGCTTCTATAAAATCGACCATTTGTAAAATATTAATAAAATGCTAATAGATTGTGTTAATCTATAAACTCATAACATTTTGGAGGTTGCTGTTTTGAAGACAAAAGAAGTCCGATTTAGTCTCATCCGTTGTTGGACTGGCCATTAGCTTCACCGTCTGGGGGCAGCTGATTTGTATTTTCACCACATGAAAATGGCAAGAGTTACTGGCTAAGGTCAATATTTGAACTGTTAGCAACCATTTAGCAAAAACTCACTTTAAATGTTCCCTATAAAGTACAGGGACAGGCCTGCTTAGCGTAAACCTTCAGTCCGCCAAACCTTCAGGTATAGCGGGTTAGTTTGGCTCAAATACAGGGAGGGTGAACTCAATCTGTGATGGGATCAAATTACTATTTATTTATTATTTTTTGCAGTTTCACCGTCATCTTTTATGGTTATGTGAGAGCCTGAGCAAAACATTGAAAACATAAGACTCAATGTATAATAATAACCGAAATGCCTACAGAGAATGGAACAATCAATACTGCATTACACAGACATAAATTATGTCCAGTGAAATAAACAAACAGATGCTATTGCTTGTGCATGTTCTTTTTAGGTTTCTTGTATGAACATAACTGGAGTTGTTAATATTCTGTTAATTCTTTAGTATTTTTCCAGTGAGACACCAGTTGTTACTACTAAAAAAACAAGGTATTAATTGATCGGCCTGTTATTTTCATCAAATTTGTTCACCGGAAAATTATTGCCCTCCATCCTTTAGTTGTTAATTAGAATTCAAATGCAAATGACAACTTAGTTTAAAAATACCTTATTAGCGTCGGATGAGCCTCACTGTTTGGAAATAACCGAGCTAAATGTTTAATGATGTTTGTGTTGGTGTTGCAGATCGCTCAGTGTGCCTGGTGTCTGAAAGAGAGTGACAGCATAAATTTACAATGGGGTTCATTAGCTGCCATTTTGAGGAAAATGAACTAAAATAGCAAGTGTTGTGATTAATTCATTATGTTGTTTTAGCTGTCATTAAGGAAGGGTCTTACTCAGAATTGTTATTTTTCTCTCTTATTATTTATTTAATCTAATTTATTTGGATTTTGTACATTCTTTATTGTAATAAGAAGTCTGTATTTTAGTTTATAGTGATCTAGAAATATGTGCAAAGAAAATAACAGCTTTCACGTAGAATGTGAATGTGAGCCGGAGACCATTCCAAAAGCATGGAAGTGGACTATAGCCACTTAAATAACACCAGAACAAACATGCTAGTCTACCGCTAGCGGGAGAAATGACACCTGGTCGTTCACCGAAGACGAAAAAAGAAACCTTACAACCTTACAACCGCTAAAATCTGACGCTACTCCATTTGTGTTTCCATTTTGTGAAGAAGGAAGTTGCGCTCATGTCTTCTTCTGAGGTTTTTTGTGTTGTTTGTTCTCTTCTGGTTCTTGTTGCAGCGCCACCATACGCAAGGAGGTGAACAGCTTTTTCAGTTAGTTTGGGTCATTTCACACAGTGTGGTGTGAAAGTGAAACACACTAACTGAAAATGTGACAAATTTTGTCATTGTGGCCTCCAATCAAACTGGGGGTCTGACAGACTGTCAGGTGTGAGTGTGTCCTGAAATAAGGTTAATTATTGTTTCGTATGACTCCATACCAGCTTCTGTCTAAAAGTACAATAAATTGCAGTTATTAAGTATAAGGCAGAAACACATTTTTAAAAAAAAGAAACGCAACAACACACACACACACACATAGGTGTTTAGATTCAGACGTTTTTAGATTAAATGCATCATATATTGCATTGTACATTGTACCATGTACTTTTCAGTGATGTTGTGGTTATAATTAAATATGCTTATGCTGTTTGTCACTATGGTTTCTCTGTTATTTTTTGTCTCTTTCTGCAGGTGTAGAAGCAGACATCTTGGGTGTTTTGTATATTCTCTCTCTCCTCTGATCTCCCTCTAAACATTTTTCTCCTACCTCTCCCCTGTTCGTTTCCCCTTCCTCCCCTTCCATGTGGCAAAAAAAATACATCTTACACGTTTCATATTTTTATTTGTAAAGAGCTTTGAGAGCCCAACAAGAAACATCGGGGGACAAAAAGACATCAAATAGAGTCACAAATTGGATCACTGGATTTTTATGTTGTCAATGCTTGCTAAGCAAATTGCAGAATGTTTTTCTCTCGCTTCTTCTCCTCTTGACCAGTTTCAAATTATGCATAACTATGTGTGAAAACAGTACATTATGTTGTTTGTGTGGAGCAGCAGCCGGGAGATTAAATTCCATTTTATGTTATTTTATTTATTTAGGCCCCGGGAACATCGCTGATCAAATATAACGCTGAAATCTAAAGGAGTTTTTTCTGCTGAGGCAGAAGGAAAATCCTCCACTTTCCCTGAACTGAGCTGAGTTATTGTCATTTTTTGAACAGTATTATTAAAAGAGAGACATGCATATATGTGAGGATAGAATCACGTTTGTTTTTGTCTGTAAATAAGCCCAGATGGATGAACTTAGAATTGAGGAAAAATAACACAAAAGGGAGGAGGTCTGACTTCATAAAAATTTAATTCACTAAATACATTTAGGTCTGCCAAACAGAAAAGCTCACGAAAGCGTTAGCTTTCGAGATATTAGCGCACTGACTATTACAAAAGCCATTCTTTTTTTTTTTTCATTTACCACTCAGACAATAAGTTGTTAAGAAGGAAATACTTTACCAATACTGGCTGTGTGATATGTAGACTGTAGGAGCTCAGTGTCATTAGATGAAAAGGTGAAAGCAAAATTATTCCTTTTTGGTTTCTAACAAAATCCTTCAGCAGTGGTAAAATAATAACAATAATAATTTAAAAAGCACCATTAATATCAAATGGCATGAATGGGACCATTTTTGTGAGAGCGCCATCGAAGGACGCAAGAGTGAGTAGAGATCTGCTTTTGTTTGAGTGACTTTAGTGGTGGAGTAATAGGGCTCTGCTAAGAATAATCATTTTTAAAAATGATTTGAATAAAGTCAAAAGTATGAGAAAGTTTTAACATTGTGAGAATGAAGTCACACAAGAATGAAGTTAACAACAAGAATAAAGTCAAAATATGATTTTCTCATAACTTTATTCTTATTTAAACATTATCAAATTTTTTTGTTCTCGTAATTTGACTTTATTCTCGAAATTTGACTTTATTCTCGCAGTTTTTCGATTTTTTTCTCGTATTATTTAGACATCCTCGAACAACTATTCTCGAGGATGTCTAAATACATGTCTATATATACGACTCTATTCTTGTAATTTTAGGACTTTATCTTTTATTTTTATGGCCCTAATACGCCACTGTAGGATTTTGACATTAGCACCATATTATTTTCTGTGTCTCCTGGATGACGTAGCACAAGATATTTCTCATCAAGTTGCTGTAACATAAAAAGCTTTTTAGGTTTTTTTTAGGTTTTCTGCTTATAGAACCCCTTCTGGCTCCTTCAGACTAGCCAGTAGCAATTAGCTAACACTTGGTGAGAGC
The DNA here is from genome assembly GCF_001444195.1 of Xiphophorus couchianus. Lineage (NCBI taxonomy): Eukaryota > Metazoa > Chordata > Actinopteri > Cyprinodontiformes > Poeciliidae > Xiphophorus > Xiphophorus couchianus. Next base: position 458,836 of record NC_040246.1, on the reverse strand, counting down.
AATACTTCTGCTGAGCTTGTTGCAGGAGCTACTTTTCTTAAAGAGTTAATAGAGGAGCCATGTTGGGATGACTTCCTTAAGGCGGAGTTTTAGAGTAGGAGTTTTTAAAGAGACAGATTTGAAGGCGTTAAATTCTGAGGTCAAATTTCTTCTGAGTCATATTTAATATATATTGCATTTTCATACCAACTGAAACAAACCTAGTTACTTGATTGTGTTATGAAATGGCAATATGTGGTTAGAAAACATAATACTGCTTGTTGATCTTTTTTTTTCTTTGCCTTTTGTTCAGAAAAAGCCAAATTTTGTTGATCGTGATTGATTTGTAAAAGTAATAAAAACGGTAAAAGATTCTAGGGGTTGAACGGTGACATGGCTGGTCAGACATGGTCTACTAGAGTCTCCAACTTTAGTGAAAGTTAATAACAACTAGAGCCATGTTCTCTCCGTGGAATGTGGAATTAAAATCAAAAATGATCATAGGACCGATAAGCTCTCACTGTATGAGATCTATGATGTGTGAAAAGCCGTGCATCGGTTTGGACAGTAATGTGTCTCCAGCCGACTCGGTGCTGTTCTAATTTAATTTAATTGGGAGACTAATGAGTCTGAGCTTCTGTGGTTAACGTATCATGCAACTCTTAGCCTTACAAGGGATTCTAAACCTCGTGAATGAAATAAAAATGCAGTCCGCCAACCATCAGATTGAGTGTATATAGCACTAAATTGTTTTTGTCATCAAACTGTATAGAGTATGTGTATCCATTGAGTTAGTAAACCATTTTTTATTTTCTTAGTGACTCTCTCCATGGACCACCTGGACAGTCAGATGGGCTCAGAGGACTGTAAACTCAATTGTCCTAATAAAATTAATGTCCCTTATATTCTGAGCTGGATGGTTGTTTTCTTCTACTGGGAAAAAAAACAGTTTGCAGCTTGATTTATCAGCAAAGACTCGCAGAGAGAGAAACCAATAACTTTCTTTGTTCTCTTAAACAAAACAACTTCTACATCAATAATGCATGCCGGTTTTAACGTTGCGCAAATTTGGGACTCCGAGTCATTTGTGTTCGCCGTAACCTTTGGAATGTGAAATGTAATATAAATTTCCCACTAAAGTTTGAGTGTGCCGAAGAAGGGAATCTACTTAGTGAGAGGCTGCCAAGACTCTAGCAAACAAAACAAAAGAACGTTGGACAATGAAGTCCATTCATCTTGGAAAGTATTGCTGAATCGGTAAAGAGCTTTGCAAACGCTAATTAAATGCCTTAGATGATGTTTCTTATGTCAGCAAACAACCAAGAAGAAATAAATCAATGAGAAACAAGAGGGGGAAAAAAACTATTTACAGAAGTTTTGGGAATGAGGCATCAGCTAAATAAAATCTCGACAAATATACATTACATGACCTGGGGACTTGAGGAGTCAAAGTAGGTTAGGTGCAGTTGAGCCAAGGTAGATCTTGGGGTTCCACCACCACCTATGAGGCTAACACCTCTAGCCAGGACCGCTCTTTACTTATAGTATAAGTCTTAATGGCTAATGCCTCTCCCATACTTCATCCCATGATATGCAATCATGTGGTTACGGGACATTCTGATTCAATCACACCGGTGTTCCACTCCATTCCTGCATGCTCTGTTTCAATTTTAGGAAACGGTGATGGAGAGAGCGCCACACTTTTCTGGAGACATTTGACAAACTTTGCAGTTATTTAGTAAAGAATCGCACTGTAGAGAATTATCCGTTCTTCATGCTGAGTTCTTGATGAATGGGGTTGAAAAAGAGTCAGTGAGTTGAATTCAGGAATTCCATTTATTAATCCCAAAATCCAGCTGGTCCACTTTGACATGCTGCCTTTAGGAGCTAACAGACAAAATGGCAACCAAGAACAGTTTGTGATCTGCTTTGTTAGCCTTTATCCAAGCTACGCCCCAAAGAGGGCGTTCCCTAGTGTATCATTTCCTTTAAGCCCGGCTCTCATTTGCATTTCCTAACATGTCATTTCCTTTAGGTTTAGCTTAGCAACTAGCTAAAAGAGATAGAAGGAAAACAGAATTTATTTATTCTCAACAGTACGTAAAAATCCTCATGGCGTCTGACAAATGTTCCTCAATAGTATTCATGTCTCCTGCGGATACAAAAACCGGATAGTAGAAGTAAAATATTGACATTGCTGTCTTGAGTGTAGCGTGGCCATTGCCTTTCTACACAATTGCTCTCAATTCTAATCTCGCTTCACAGTACAGTCTGGGATTTCTCTCATAGACTTGAATTCTTCTGATAAAATTTCAGCTGAGCCCATCAGCAAACAGAAGTTGAAAACGACGATTGATTTTCTGCACTGTTTCAGAATTGTAGTCTGCCTGTAGTTTTAGCAATGGCAGCAGAGGAAGTGAACAAAGCCGTTCAGTCCGTGTGGACCATATTTCCAAATACTGAATCAACTTTAACAGCCGCCTCGTTCGCTTTGGCACTTTTGTCTTTGTAGTGGAAGATGGCTGCTTACACCGCAGGCAATTTCTGGTAAGCTTCATAGTATCAAACTCATGCATTGCTGTTCGATATGGACAGACTTTAGTGATCGGGTAAAATTTAAAGCCTCAACAGAGTCCACACCTCCAGGGAGCAATCATTTCTGAACAGCCAAAAGTCCAGACCATCTGAACGAAGCAAAGCTTAGAGCAAGCAGCTGATTACCAGGCTAGTCCTATTGCATTTTTAGCAAGCCCAGGTTGTAATAACTCAGCCACCAGGGTCATTAAGTCTGACTTGAACTCCAGAGAACAGGTGATGAGCTTCTTTAAGGCCCAAAGCTTCTCCATCCATTAGAGTGACACCAAGGAACACAAACCTGTATCAAACTTCCTAGGAACAAAACAGACAAACCAGCAATAGAAATTCGGTTCGCCAACATACAAATGCACTCGTCAAAGAAACTGAAAGGATGAAACATCTATTTCAATCAAGACACCACGAACGATAACATGGACACTGATGACAGGCATAACATTTTGGTGACAAAAAAAAGTGTGGAACAAGTAATGAAAGCAGAAATTTGCATCTGAGTAGGATAAAGTAGCAGCATTTACAGGCTAGGATTACGAATGTGGACACTGATAGCGATCCTGAGCAAGTCCTTTCATTTGTTCACTTCAACAATAGGAGTTGAAATGCCAGCTCTATGAACATTCAGGATTCCTCAAATCAGTTAAAAAATAACATTTAGCCCCGTTGCTTTATCAGAAACCTGCTGAGGAAGGAGCAGAGTTTGAGTTGAAAGGTCACAACTTTATCAACATTAACTGCGAAAGAGGGGGTGTGGCACTGTTGATTAAACATAGTAAAAACTATAAGATTTGATATGATGGACATCTAATGATATGATAGAATGTGTAACAGAAAAATAAATCTTGAGCTGTGCACATAGAAGCTCAGGGTAAACATTAAAAAAAATTTAATTAGCATAATTAATCAAAAGGTCATGTTTATCCGTGATAAAAAAACCCTGACTTAATTAACCCTAAAAAGCACATAACTGAGAATGTAACACACACAAAGTCAGAATGTGTTTTTTATTATATTTTTTGTGTTAGTTGTTTTTCCTCATTCCCACCTCTTGGAGGTTAATTAGCGCAGCTGGGTTGAATTTAGCTAATTGTTTCTGCCCAGCCTTTTTTTAGTTCACCTGTGTTCCCGAATGTTTGTTGGATTCTCTGCTCTCTTCCAGCTGGTTGAGTACTTTGTGGCCTAAGTTCTGAAAATAAAGTGTTATTTTCTACCTACTGGGTCTACCTGCCTGCTTTCCAAATGACACATCATGACACACAAAGTACAGCACAAGTCTAGACCCACTTATTACCAGGCCGAGCACAACAACAACCCTGTGTGATGTAAATTAACAACAACATATTCACAAGTTATGTGAAAGATAGTTAACAAAGTGGGTTAGTCTTGTGAAAGTTTTTTTTTTTGATTCTTAACTGTCTGTGAAACAGAACAAAACGCAAAAAATTTACGAAAAGAAATTTTTTTAAAACCCAACAATTTTTATGTTTTGTGAACTGAAACAACAGGCACAAAATTGAGAAAGTTGCATTGAGACTGCATATGACACTTTCCTCTAAATATCTAATATATGACAAAGTAATTCAGTTTAAGAGTAACAGTTCATCAGGAGACCACAGATAAAAAATACCCCAGAAAAATACTTGTATAAAAGAATAACATTTCCTATTAAAAGTGAATTGACATAGTTTGGTATAAAAATGGGAGCTGTAGAACTTAGTGAAAAATAATATGTACAAATGGCACCTGTGGTGTTCCACAGGGATCCATGTTTGGCTCAAAACTATGTATGCACAACATATGTAAAGCATTGGAGCATGCTAAAATTAATCTAGCATGCAGATGACATGAATAAATGTGCAGCAACATTTAATCTATGATATTTTAAAACTCAAGAATACCTGTGGATACAATACAGACATACAGATAAATATTGATAGTACCAAAAAAAAAACACGTAATGTAATACTGGACCTCAAAATCAGCTGGAAACCTAAAATAAGACATGTAAAAATAAAAATATTAAAAACTATTGCAGTTTTGGGTAAAAAAAAAAAGGCTGGATCATAGATAAGTTAACATTTTGTATATATGGGGAAACTCCTATTCCGAAACCCACAGTCATAATACATATTGTTAGAAATGAGAAATAAGATTTGTAAATAATAGGAGGGAACTCTTTGTACTCTCTCTATTGCCTGGGATTTAAACTTTGCTTGGTGTTCCTACAAATCTTCACTTGTGTAACACTGAAAATAAAAAATTTAGAATTGCAGTGTATCTGTTTTATATGGGATTTAAATAATTAAGTAAGGTGACATAATGAGAAGGGCATAATAAAGTTTTATTTCTTCTTTATTTCCAAGAGTCTGATTTGTATTTATGATCGGTTATTTGTTTATTTGGGGGGTCGTATTTTTGAAACAAATCAGTAAAAATACATTTAAATTCAGATTCTGTTGTCTGTGTTGAACTAAAACACGTCAATTTAAATAATATCAAGATGTTTTTATGCGCTCTGGCGTTCCCATTACGCCATTATGCATTCATGACTCATTCATTATTGAACAGTTCTTTTCTTTCACTGCAATGACAAGCACAGAAACATGATGTGATAAAACCTTAATTAAGCCACAATTTCTGACTTCGCACCATAACCAAATTCTAAAGATCACCTCAGAATGCGTCGCACAGTTGAATGCAGGAGCAGTCATAACCCTTTAACTTTTTCAGAACAACCACAAAACATCATGTCAAAATCTTATGTGGAGCGTGCCATGGTGGCATAGCGGTTAGCGTGACCCGTATTTGGAGGCCTGGAGTCCTCGACACGGCCGTCGCGGGTTCGACTCCTGTACCCGACAACATTTGCCGCATGTCTTCCCCCTCTCCTTCCCCGTTTCCGGTCAGCCTACTATCATATAAGGGACACTAGAGCCCACAAAAAACCCCCTGGAGGGTTAAAAAAAAATCTTGTGTGGATTTTGACATGATGGGTAGATTAAGTTTAATAGCAAACAAAACAACATAAACACTAATATTACTATGAACAACTAGACATTTAAAGGTCAGAGAGGTGACAGAGAAATAAATATCCGTTGCTAAAATCGGCCCAGTTTTATCTATTTGACCACTTCTGATATGTTAAATGACCGATACCGATACTTTTATTAGTGACGATGTATCATGCAGCCCAAGACCGAATCGACTAAATGAACATAAAAGTCATCTAAAATGACCAAAATGGCGGCAGCCAACAAAGACAACGAACCAACCTCTATCCAGAGAAAGATCCGGCCACAAGAAACATCGAGTACGGAGTCCAGGTGTGAGATAAAGTTGAAGATGTCTGTCATTTTTGAAGATTACATTCACACCCGTGACGCATAGATGACCTTCAGATTTTTCCATTATCGTTTAAGAAAACCGGTCAAAGACAGAAATATTGGGTTAAGGTGACCTGTGATGGACACACACACTAATTACAAGCGACAGATCACAGGGAGAGTATGTGTAGCTTTTTTGGATAATTTAAGTCCATGTGTATCAACTTATGTTGATACACATGTGTCTTTTATCAGGTCATAACTTCTAGGATAGATAGACTTTCAATCAATATATGTTGGGTTGCTTCTGTATTATGATCTACATTCCCAGAAACATAGCCCAAATATCTGACATCCTCTCAACTTCTGTAAACACACTTGTTGAAAAACAATTTAGGAGGTAAATCAAGACAATGTCTTTCCCCAATCAGAACATTTCTCTGCTCCATCATTACCAGGCTGTCTGCGGTATTAAGTCTTTCATTCCTCTCTACGCTCTCTGTGGGGTCATTTGTTCTTAGGACAGACAAGCACGCTGCTAACAAGCCTTTAAAGGAACATTATGAATTATAATTTAAGAACATTATATGCTAATTTCTCCAGGGGTAACTCCAGCAGCCAGATTCTGCTGTGCTCTGTGTGAGGCCTTTTCCATTCCTTCCCCCTCTTCACACACAGTCACAACAGAGCGAAACCATCACATCCCTCACTGTGCTGCTGCAGCCTATATTTTCACGCTGTGGTGAGTGGGAACCCTGCGGACCGTGATGGCAAGTGTGAATCATTCCAGTCATTTTTAGGCTCAAGCATTATTCCTACACGGAAAACACTTATTACCCTAGTCGGGCAGTTTCGACTCATTCAGATCCCTTGACACTTGCCTGCTCTGGAGAGCATTATTCCTTCAATGTGCCTTCTAAGCCTCAAACACACATGAGTAAACTAATAACCACCCACGACCCCACAAAGCTTCACTGAGAGGCGCGTGCACAAAGTGAGCACCACTCTTACAAAGCCTTGCTCTCTTTATTCTGTACCTCACCAAGGCAGGGTCATGTGGATCTCAAGGGGAAGTCATCTGCCAAATAAGCAAGAGCATTCTCAAGCATCTTTGAGATTACAGGGAATGGTCAACCTGATGTCCCTTCTGAAAGCAGAGATACAGGTAGAGGCACAGACCCTTGGTTCCTCGGACTTCCACCCCCTGTAATAGTTTGATATTAAATATCCTGGAAATGTTCTGTTGTCTTGAGGAAACTAGTCACCGTGCTACAAAAGACAACGTCCAACTTCACCCACTCCTCAGAACATCACTCCTGTTTAATCCTCCACTGATTCAAGCAACCTCCCCTTTCCTTCAGAGATCTGGAAACAGCTGCTATGTGGACTTACTGATTCTTAGGCGTACCTCAAACATCACTGAGGGGATGTCGGTAGTATGGAAAGCCTAAGCATCTCTGAAGACACAATCCTCTAATGAAGGTCAGTTGCATTGTAAGGATGTCACTCAAGCCTTCTTGCATGGAGGGATGTCCAGCATTCTGGTAAGGTTTGGGGTTTTTTACACGGTTTGACTAGGGACCAAAGTTGTAACATTTGTTCTGTTTTCAGCTGGTGTGGTTCAGTTTCACATTCTACTGCGTCAAACGATCCAAAAACCTTTTCCCCTCCTCACCTGTCATGGCACTGCACCAAGAACCACTAACAGAAATTAGATAAAATCTTTGTACAAGACAATGAGCACAACTTTCATCATCACAAAATGAAAAATTTAGTTGCATCAGATTTTGGCGGTTGTAAGATATAAATTGTCTTAACCAAAAGACCATTTTTCCCGCTAGTGCCGGACTCGCCTGTTTGTTTTGTTTGATTTAACCAGAATACTCTGTACTGTAGTTCGCTTCCTGCTTTTGGAGCGGTATCTCATCTGCTTGAGACCGCCCCAAATTCAAATGAACCAAAACTAAGATTTTAGGCGGACCAGAGTTTAGTTTCTTGCTTGAGTTCGACTGCGTATTCACTCCTCCCCAAACAAACTGGACTTTCAAGGCAAACGAACTTGAGCTTGGTTGAAGTGGATGAAACAGAGCTGGTGTTAATGCACCCTTAGGTGGATTTGAGTTGTGTACAGTCTCTAAACAACCAAAACTAACATGTTGACGAACGGAGGAAAGCCCTGGCGTATCTACACCTTCAGTAATGGGAACTAATTGTTTGGATTTCAGTAAGGTTGTGGGATAATGCGTGGAAATACACTCATAACGTTTAGATGTGTGTGGAAACGTTGCAGCACTCAGCTGTGCCACGCCGTCCCCCTTCACCTCAGCAAAGCCTCATGTGAGCTTAAGCTGGTATTCAACCCAGGTGGAGGATTATCCTCTCAAGCAGTCTCATGGTGATATTCATTGCTCAGTCTCTGACCAAGTGATGAAAATTGATTGTCACCTGCTGCACCCTGAAGCAGCTCTCACATTTTATTATTTCTCTGAGGTCAGGCACAGGTTGTAATGGAGGCTGATGTGAGTCTACCAGAATAGAATTGAGCGTGGCAGTCTTCTTTTCCCTCTTATTCTACGAAGCCTCATGCCTTACCCCTGGGTTTTCTAGAAAAGACCTCGGAACAAAGTGAATCTTCATCAGTTTATGAAAATCACTAATTAGTTGAGGGGCCATCCTGGTTAAATGACTGGTTTGGCTGAGCACCAACCTGAAGTGTATTGAGGGGGATACTATTTCCAGGATGCCTTTTGGACTATGAGGATGATGGGTGTGTTTGATGGTAACTTAAATAACCTAGTCAGATAGGTTATCATCAAAAAACTTTGATTTGGGTTGTTAGTTACACTTTAACGAGATAACAAGAAGGGTAAATTCAGTTGCTCTGTTTTAGTCTTTTGAGCGTTCAACCCTTGTCCGTCATTAAACATGCCGGATTTGGAAATGTTGGTAGAATTTTGGAATTAAAAGTTTTAATGTACGGATCTACATTTTCCACGATATACACATGGAGGCTATTGTTTTTGTCATGCTAGCTGTGTTAAAGCAAGCTTAAAATGTAAACTCTGTGATCCTCTTCATATTAAAATAAAGTTTAGTTTTATAGGTGCTGTTTGCTCACAAATTAGTATTATGGTCTCACTGTTCCTAACATGAATCAATCAATCAATCAAATTTTATTTGTATAGCACATTTCAGCAGCAAGGCATTTCAAAGTGCTTTACATCGTATCAAACACAGAAACACAATGCAACATAGAATCAACAATCAAAACACGACATTAAGTCAGGTTCTATCAATAAATTTGTAATTGATTACGTTTCAAATACAATCCTAAACAGGTGGGTTTTTAGTCCAGTTTGCATCCATAGAAGGTTTTACCTGTTACACTCCTACTGTGTTATATGGAACAAAATACCTAAATATTTAATGAAGTCCAGAAATATCGAAAGATGAGAAAAAAAACCCTTTTAAATACTTCTTACATTATAGTTTCTAAGAAGAAACTGCAATTGGTCAAATATATACTAACCAGGAATAATATATATATATAACATTCTTTATCATATCAAGTTAGGAACAGATGTGATAGATGTTACACTTAAATCTGTTTGGCAAAAGTATTCTCTAATTAAATGTTAAGATTAACAAGAAAATGATCCAGAGCAATACAATAAAGTTAAAGGATGTATTGTTTTACAGCTGTCAAAACATTTTCATTATGAATTATCTTGAACTACTCTGCAAGTGTGCTGGAAATACAATTGCAAAGGTAAACTGAAAAATGTTGATCTGAAGTGAAGCGTGTTAAAAAGGCTGGTGCCTACTTGCTTGAGAGAAGATCCTTGCTGAGATTAAAGACTTGCTCTTTTTTTTATATAATATTTGACTCTAATAACCAGTCTGTTTGCAATACCTGTGATCTGTTCCAAGGCAAACTTTAATACCCCGCTGCTCCTGCTGGGAGTGCCGACTGCAAATGCGACTGATCTGGAATTCCGCGCGTGGCAGCTATCGAGGCTTTGTCTCCGAGAAACTTTCCTCCTGTGAGCTGGAGAAGCTGCACGGTTTGCGGCGCAGATATACGCAGCCTAATGCAAACGGCTTTGGACTGATGATTGCCTGTTGTCTAGTTGGATATCTGATGAAAATTCAAAGTGAATCCTTCACACTGGTTCAGAATAATGCAAAGCATGACATGCCTTTACATCCTGTGGCACATTCCAGTCTTTGGTTTTTGCAGCCAACTCAACAGGGCGTTGGAGGAACTTAATATGCCTTACTGTTTTTTTTTGTTTCTCATTAGTTGAGTTAGACATAACATGTTCTATGTATCTCAGAAAAATAGACATTTTGACTTCGTATTATTTGTTGCTTGTGAACAAGCCTTCCTATGATTTTTTTAGCAATGTCTTTCTTCCTGTCACTCCTCCATAAAAGCCAGAATTGTTGAATGCACGGCTAGCAGTTGTATTTTATATTAAATACAATGTTTTTTCTACTATTTTTGTTTGAGGTAGGTGTTATAATCTAGGTTCTTAATTTTATTATTTGGTTGGGTAGTTGGATATTTTTTTGGATCCAGTCTAAAAAAATATCACGTTCGCATACTGAAAAGCAAACAAATCTGGACGCTAACTCGCTAGTCAGTTGTGGACCGACTAAAATAACGTTAGCAATTCAAATCAACTAAATCAACTAAAAATGAAAATGTTCATATCAGTGGGATACAATGCTGGGCTGCTGGATGTTAAAGAATTCAGTTTCACCAAAAGCCAATTTCTGAAACTGTAAGACAAATGATGTCTATGATCCTTTGTGGAGTTAGCTTTCACAAAGGAAAAGCTAACTCTTTTGTGAAAGCTAACTTACAAAGGAGTTAGCCTGTGAAAGCTAACACAAAATTAACTTTCACAAGCTAATTTTTGAAAGCTTTTGTTAGTTTTCACTGACAATTTGAATACATATACACGTTTCAGATATTTCTTTAGAAAAGACTTCATTTAATCCCTTCCTATTAACTTTTTTTTTGTTGGTGTCTCACATTACATTAAAAAAAATGCTGTTAGGTTTCTGGTGGTAACTAGCCTGACTGTTGCCTTCCTGCCCCACTCTGACCCAATTCAAATCTTGCTTACACCACAGTCAGGACTTTCTCCTGTTGACTTGGATTCCCTCCGGTAGAATTTCAACCAGGCTAATCAGTGAACAGAGAGAGAAGTTGTGAACGATGACATAGATCTTCTGCTTTATAATTGTAGTCTGGCTGGTTTAAGTAATGGCAACAGAGGAAGTGAACAAAGTCATTCAGTTCATGTTGGCCACACCTCCAAATGTTGAATTAACATCAACAGCCATCTTATTTGGCTCGGCTCTTCTCTCTTAAGGTGGAGGACGGTTGTTTACAGCGCAGGCAACTTCCGGTAAGCTTCATAGCTTAAACAACTATGTAACATTTAAAGACCCTCTGTACGAAGCAAGGATGGATGGAATCGACTACAACCCTTCCTCTATTTATCCTTTCTTGACTAATTTAAATATCAACGTTGTTTTTTGTTTTTTTGGATTCCACTAAAAGCCAATAACTAAAGTGAGAGTCAAGGATGAAAATACAATCTCAGACTCCTTACAACGTCTGTGCTGTGTTATAATTTCCAGCTTGAAAAGAATTTTGCTTCCTCTCCCCGCCCCCTCTCTCACCCGCCTGGTATCGAGCCAAATCCATTGTGTTTCCATTTTTTAACTTCTCCTGCTGCCCTTATCCAGTTCAGGGCTTATGGTTGTAATACTGAAACAGAGCAACTTGTCAAGGCAGAAACAGTGGTGATGAATGCCCCACTGCTCTGTTCTTGTTTGTTTTGGGATGGTGGCGACGAAGAGCGGCGTGGGTTTGTTTAAGGGGGGTCAGAATTGAATTTTATGCTTACTTGTTGAGGTACATATTCTTGACCGCGGCCGCTCGCCTGTACTCGAGCAGCCAGCATTGATTAAATGGAATAGTCCTGTTATCTGGATAAAAAAAAAAAGAGGGTTGGGATGGAGGGTGGTGGGGGGGGCAACACGAAGACGATAGCGGGCAAGCAAAAATAATGAGTTCTTTCATCTTGGCAGTGAGGGCGTCTGTGTCTTTCAGACTTCCCAGGGAGATGTACACAGCTTAAGGAAACGTTTAATTAGAAAATGCCAGCCTTGTGTTTGTGTGTGCAGAATAATAAAAAATTTTTGATGTGAATGTGACAACACGTTTTTCTTTCAGCTGCTTTCAGGAGCCACTAAAAGACATGAAATCAAATGAGCCTGAAGAGGGAGAGGAAAAAAAAAAATAATTAGCCGCCTACGTTAGCGCTGCTGTTCCGAAGACGACAAGGAGCTGGTAATGATTTCATGGCTCTAGGTGTTTCATATATGTCACGTTGCACCGCAATTCAGCTTGGTCGTCTTCCTGTAGGTTAGACAGGTAAGTAACAGTCTGAGAAAATCGACAAAAGTAAAGAGGAGCTTCTTTGCCTTGATGACTCTTAAGGGAATTTTTAGGGTTTTATAGCCGGAAATTTCTGGGAAGAAAGGCAGCAATCACTCATCATTCAACTGTACTTCTATAATTTAAAAGTCCTTAAACTGATTAAAAGAACTTCCAACACAGCGACAAACGAAAAGATTTAGAAGCCGATTGTTGGTCAGGGCCCTTAGCTTTTACCTCTGCCTCTCATTAAGACGCAAACAGTTCAGTCTGCACCTGGAATAGGTTTGATCACCGTCTGACGTAGCTAATTGTGCTGACTGCTGGCAAGCTACAGGCGTTTTCTTCAACATCAAAGCTAACTCTGGATATCCCTGTGAAAAAGCTGAAATGAAAGGGCAGATAAGAAAATTATGGAAAACAACTCATGACAAGAGGAGAAATGTTATTTACTCATGTTTCAAAGCTTTCAAAGCAGCACTGTGGTGTGTAATTAGCCTCATTAGCTTAGCTTTGTTTGAACTACTTCTAAATATTACTGTTTGTACAGTGATACATTCAGGATTCTTGAGTTTGAGAGAAGCTTAGGAATGTTTTTAAGTGCAGCAGATACTTTATGGTTGTGTGGCAAAGCTAGAATTGTTGTTCCATTTTAGCCGGGATATCACAACTGTGGGACAAAATTAATGTCGTGGGAAGCAGTATGGATGGATGAATGAAAAAAACAACACAAAAGTGTTTCACTGTAAAGATGGTTTGTAGTTTGTTTTGTTGCAACCTGAAGTGTGAAATAAACTTCAGTGGAGTTTAAAAACAAAATATGTGTTTAGGTTTATGTCTGGTAGAACGATGTGTGTGCCCAGTTGATTTTTTCTTTTTCTTTTTTGGGGGCCGATTTTGTTGTAATCCATAGGGGGACCCAGAAAATCTTTGGAAACCACTGCACTAGCAAATCTATAGCAGTTCCAAAAGCAAAGTCATATGCAGGTTCGTCTCTGTTCAGTTGTCAGAAGAAAGAAATATTTGGACTCTTTTACACAGACATTTATGGAGGCTGATTTGCTTTGGAACAAGCCACAAGTGCCTTTGGCCAAGAAAATAATTGTAGTTTTTGGCACTTGGCTGTTAGCATGATGTCTGCCTTAGAGTTTCATATAAGCAAACAAATGGGGTGGAAAACAGCAGTTTTGTCAAAGTCAATTCCATTCCCCAGATATAAACCACATAAGACTGACATTTGTTTTTCATGCCCCAAATAAACAATTCAGAGGCTATTTAAGGCTATAATCATCCTCAGGATTGTGGGAAAGCCTTTGGGATCATTGTTTTTTTTTTACTTAAATTTGAACAAACTGATCAACGCTTGCATTTTATCCAAATTTTATGTCATTGACATGAGACCTGCGTCATAATTCTACTGGATGTAAACAATAGTTGAGAAATATGAAAGAAATCTGTGTCACTGAAGTGCATCACGTCACAATCCCACCACTCTTAGCTCTGACTACACGTGTGCGGCACATAGGCCATGCTAACATAATAGTCTATGTAAATTTATGTTGTTTTGTGTTTTCTGTTATTTACTAGTTGTGATTTGTTAATTAAAAAAAAATATATATAGCGTGTATGGCAACTGTCAGTAATTTGCCAGTAGAGGTCAGTATCGCTCCAAAAATGACAAAGAGATCGAGGGAGAAACGTCATTCTCAGGGAAATATCGCATTCTGAGTCAGATAGAGATGACCGTTGCTAAGATGGTTGTATATGAGCTGTGTGCAGCGACTGCACCATTAGCTGAGCTGTTTTGTGTTGCAGATCTTTAATGCAAAGTTACAGTTAGACTCCTATCTTTAATTTTGCGATTTAAAAAAACAAACAAAAAACAATTACTGTCATTTAACATTAAATAGGAAGACAGCTTCACAATAATGACTTAGTATCATCACAGAAAGAGCGTCAGTTAGCGCTGTTAAAATTAATTTCTCCCACATAAATCTGTCAAAACTTTATTATTTCAAGTTATTTTCTAATATTTTACCATTTTAACTTTAAAATGGTATAAATTGTAAAGTATGGCAGGCTGTTATTCAGCCAAAACATTAAATGTTATATGAAGCAGATTTCAAAGTGCTTGTGTTCTGTGGATACTTTGTTAATTTATGGTTAAATGAGATGAATTGGTGGATTTTTAGAGATTTAAGGTCAATAAAAATAAAAGTTATTTAACGAAACATAAATAATTATCAATGCAGAAATACAATTAATAACTCGGTTGCTAATGATGAACCCTTAATGTGGCTGATCACTTCTTTACATTTTGATCCAACCCTTGCATTGTGTAAGATTTAGTGATAAAGATTGATGTCCGTTTACTTCAGAAAAATGGATGGGATAGAAAATAAAAACATTATTTTCTTTTTCTAAGGTTATTTTGACTTGGAATAATTTTTCCAGTGTAACCCTTTCACTCCTAAATTGAATCTGTTTTTAAGTCCAGAAGCTTCTGCGTTTTCTGTTTCTCTGCATGTTCTCCTCAGGCGGGGCGTATAAAGACACCCCTACTAATCTGAGGCGTCAAACAAAATACCGAAGATGTACTCTGAAGCGTTCTCTGGGCCTCGGAGGATCTTTAATGACCTCGGGATGAACTCCGTCTTGGTGAAGTGCGACGCTGCCAGATGCTGCTCCTCTGGCCTCTAAAACCAAGTTAAACACGGAGACGAGCGCAAGGTTATTGATTGCCTCCATAAACGCTGGCGAGTGCTGCAGGGGTAAGAAGAAGAAGAAAAAAAAAAGGTGGAAAGATGGAGGACGGGCTGAGGCGCAGCAGCTGCGGGCCGGGCTTTCTGAGAGGGTGCCGTTTATTATCGAAAGAGGATCAAGCATCACACAAATCACAAGGCAAGAAGCTCCACAGGGAGGGATACATTTACCCACACACACACACACACACACACACACACAGGCAGAACAAAACGGGTCCAGGTTAGTCGTCCTAAGTTGTTCTTCGTTAAGATACCCGTGCGTTTTCAGATATTTCCCTGGGCTGTCAACTTAAATTGTTTACGCATGCGATTAATCCAAAAATTACAATTACGCAATACAGATTAATTGACCAACCTATTTTGTCTTTCTCACGCAGAGGGTTACTTATGTCACAGCAGCGCATTATGGACTCGACACGCAGGAAGCGACTAACCATGGTGAAACACGAAGGTTTCCTGTGACAGCAGACATTACCAAAAGTTGGAACATTTTTCAACTTTACTGTGTCATATCGCCAGCACATGTGTACACATTAAACTTGTATGAGCTCGAAATTTCACCGGCACGAATTATGCAGGTCGCTTGGCTAGATTCGTACTACTTCCTTTAAAGCTTCCAGAATATAAAAACTAGGCCAGTCGACGTTATCAAGATAACGCATGTGATTAATCTGAACATTTTAACATGTAATCGTGTAATCTAACAGGTAACAAAAATTAGGAAAACTGAGGATCTTCAAGGATGTTTGGTTTGAGACAAAAAAAACTATTTTCTTAAACATTTTTTGTAAAAACGTGCATAAAGTGGCCGTTTTAGATATGGGCTACAAGGGCATTTGCCAAGGGCGATATCAGAGGGGGGTGGGTCACCCAAGACAAAGTTTGCTACTAATTGCATGCATCTGTAGTGGAGTAAGTGTCCTTTAGGTGCTGTTGAATACCGGAAGACTACATTACTTGCTTTCTGCTCCAGAGCAAACCAAAAACTGAACTGCTTGCATTTTAATTGGTTGGAGTGCGGCAGAAGGAGGGGCTTATCCAAGGCACCATTCCTGCAAGAACCACAACTGCGTGCATATTTATGTTAGAAGCTTACAAAGTTAAACATAGTGATTAATCTGATTAGATTTTGTAATTGATTGACGGCACTAATATACACACACACACACACACACACACACACACACTGAGCCTGATTCTTACAATTTCTCATTAAGTCTCAACCAAAGAACGCACACACATTCTAAGCTGCTTGCAGACCTACTGTATGTGTAAACCCAATACGATCACAAGCTGTACAGTTCATGACTTCTCCACTCAGGCTCAGCCATTTTCTTTTTCAACAACAAACATGATGATATGCAATGCATCAAAGCTTCCAGCAGCCTGAAGGTGGGAAAAGTTTGGCTGAGGTTATCGGATTAGTCTTTCTCCTTTTTGTGGTTTTGCGTTCTTAACTTTTAGGACGCAGACTGCCAGGATTAGACTCTTCACAAAGGGACAAAAGAGTTGAAAGGTTCGCCTTAAAGAAGAGTTTTGGCTTTAGACGAGATTTCGGCACCTCTCCCGGAGCAGAAGAATGGATGGTGCTTTGCACGGCATGCTGGGATTTTTAAAAACTGTGTCAGCGTAGCTCTAAACCTTAGCAAGCAAGACCAATATATACCAATTGTAATGTGCTTAATTTCTGACAGTTTTATGGAATAGGATGTGAGGGGTTGGTTAAGTAAATCCTATCAGTGGGTGACAGGTTGGGTACATCCACTGCCAGTTAATCATAGGGTAACACATGATTGATGATACACACACACATATGTATTATATTATCCGTGTTGGGATTTTGCATTGACTTCCATTGGCATCTAAAGCTCGACCTTTACCCTACATTCCTAACAATAAACTAAACCTAAACTCAATTCACACCTTAGTCCAAAACCTAACCAATAAACAGCAGTGGGTTGGACCAGGCTTTGGCAATCAGGCCCCACAACATAGCATGCATTTGGAAAATGGTCCTTATAATGTATCAAATACAAGACCACTCACACACAGGTTTCTATTTCTACCCACATTAGGACTGTATTGACTTCCATTCATTTTAGTAACATCAATTAAGCGTAACACACACATAACGCAAAATCAATTCACATGTTAGTGCCAAACCTGACCCGCAACCCTAAAACAGCACCTCATCTTATATATTATATCTTATATATTATGTATATACACATAACCTGCATCTTAACTCGAGTCGAGCAAATCTCAATCTCGTTGTAATCTGTTAATGACAATCACAAATAAATCCTATCTTATCTTATCTCGGGTTTGGTCCATACAAGGAGCAGTCGGCCCCCACAACGTGGCATGTGCTGGGAAAACACATCAAATACAGGGCCACGCACACACTACACACACACACATACACACAAGACACGAGGGACCTTTAAACACACACATAAACCGTTGTTAGCTTTAGCCTCCAGGAGCAACTCATCTGGATTTATGCGCAGTGAAAACAGCAACAGTTATCTCCAGCAGGAAGGCTCTGAGCAGTTTGAAGGTAATATCGTACCTTTATGAGACGGTTTGTCGCAGAGAGGCATTAAAGAGACTGATCAAGAAAGTATGTGAGGTGAAAAATATTTACTTTCAAATTGTTTTTGCAACAATATGTTTTTGCATCCACAATGCCACCTTTAACGGTGTGTTTATTTATATGTACCAGTCAAAACTTTCACGTTTCAAGACGGAAATACAAGAAATATGTATGCGTGGAAAACTGGAGGTCTCTCAACACCTTTAATTATGATGCCGCATAATTAAAGTTTGAGGGGGTTTATTACCACTTCTGTTAGTTTGTGTCCATTTACTCCTGTCACACAGAGTGCGAACAAGTGTTTGAATGCATAAAATAGGAAGAAGTGCACTGATGACGACTTGTAACTAGAATGTGCTCATCCATTGTGGGATGTAATTCCTACATCCGAGCTCGGACTTCCAAGATGAATCAAATGCATCAAGTCAAGGTGCACGTTTTTTTTTGTTTGTTTTTTACCTGATTTTACCACCAATTGTCAGTCAGAGATAGTCTGCTTCAGTCTGGGCTAGCCTTTAAGACTAGAGTCTGCATGTGTGTAGAGCAGAGGCGCTCGAGTCCTCGAGAGCTACTGTCCTGCAACTTTTAGATGCATCCTTACTCTAACAGACTGGGTTCAGTTCTGAAGAGGCCCGGTAACAAGCCATTCATTTGAATCCGGTGTGTTGGAGCAGGGAAGCATCTGAGAATTGCAGGATGGACTTGAGGACTCCTGGTGTAGAGGAACCAACCACACTTTGGTCACAGTCAAACAAACCAAATCAAAGAAAAACTGTTATACCTGGTTAACACAGCAAGATTTTTATGCTGATTTTTGACGTGATTTCCCATTCCTGCAATCTGAAGTACGCCCCGTTTATTGTGACGGCATAAAGTTAATCGTAGGAGTTGTTCTTGCCGTGCGTGTTGAGTTAAGAATGACCTGGTCCGCTAGGAAGGACGTCTTGACTGCTCCGGTCTAAAGTCAGGGATATTTAACATGTTGGATTGTCGGAATGTGTGAAGTGTTCCCCCAACAATTTCTTTCTGACACATGGAGGGAAATTGTAGACAAAGAAGACCAAACAACTGATATCTAGCACCAGAAAGACTTACGGATGCCAGAAATGTCTTTTTCTTTTGTTCTCTCTCTGCTAAACTTTTGCTTCTTCCTCGTCAGCCATGTTTGATCTCGAGAGATTTTGAAAGATTTTCCATCTGACATCTGATTGTTGGTGAGTGAAATCTTTACTTGTGCATACAACCAAACCTGCTGTAGTTGTGTTTTTTTGGGGAGCGGGGGGTTTACGCCGTGGTGTGTGGTCTCTCAGGTTTTGAAACCCAGCCGACAATTTCAAACTCTTGCTGTGCAAACCAGGCATCTGTACCTTTTCAAAGACTGGGAACGTTGTGTAGCGTGTCCTCAACTCACCATGTTTTCATAACCAAACTGTGTAGCGCTACATTTAACTCGACTGAGATGTCGTAGTCTGAAATTTCTATACCCCAGAGCCCTCTTGCTGAGCCTCGCAGCTGTAATGGTTGACAGACGAAAAACAAATCTATCTGAAAAATAATAATTATGACTTTGACATACATCTCATGCAGCTAGTAATTTGCCGTCATCATTTCTATTACCAAAATTCAACATAATTACAAGGATTCTGTGTTTTCGTAAATCATGGAGTTGGCACAGAACAAAACAAAACAAAACACTCGAACAATCGCTTTTTTTTTTTCAAGCAAGAGGGAAAGAAAAAATAACACAATCCTTTAAAGTCTAGCGGTCGAGAGTTCCCAAAAGTCTGCGTAGTTCTGAAAACCCTTCTAACCTTAAATGTCCTTTTCAACTTTAATTATTGATTAAGCTTTCTCTTTCATCAATACTGATTACAAATGATTGCTTTTCATGTATAAGAAAACATTTTGTTCAGATGTTGGAAGTGATATTTGTCCCAAAGAGGAATGTTGTCCCTGCGGATCATTTATGGAAAAATGTAAGGTGATAAAGAACATTTTGTGTAACCAAGACAGTTTTCAAGAACATTTTCCCTCCTTCTTTCTTCTCCATTGTACTGTAAGGTGACTTCTTTGTGGATTTTCTTACCCAAAGCCATTTCTGTCTTCACCGGAGCAAAAAAAAAACAAAAAAAAAACTAGTCCCTCAAAGACCATATATTTAAATTCCTTCTAGTCATAAGTCATCAGAGATGTGCTCTTGAAAGAACACAATTTTCTGTGCTTGAGAAATCCCATCCATCACCACCACCACCATCATCCTCACCCCGCCCCCCCAAAAAAATCTTTCAATGTTTTAAAGTAAAGAGCTTCATTAAAAAGATGAATGGTATTAAAGAGAAGATGGATTTGGAGTGGGTACAAAATGTCTAAAGACCATTGTTAACCTGGCAAGTTTTGTGAATTAAAAAAAAAAAAAAACAACACAATTAATTGAGCTTAATTATGTCTTTAATGTGAAATCTGCCTGGTATTATTCAACTGATAAACAAATCCATTTGAGGGAAATATGTAAAAAAAAAATAAAATAATAAATAAATAAATAAAAACCAGGCCCCACCTGATAGCACAAATGTAAACACCCCTAAAGGATGCTAAGTAAAATCCAGACAAATCTCTCCAAACACCCTCCCACCCCTTCAGACTAGCCAGCAGCAATTAGTAAAGACCCGGGGGAAACTGCGCATTACAGTGAACCCTCGCTATATCACGGTTCACCTTTCACGGTCTCGCTGCTTCACGGATTTGCATCGTGCATTGTGTTCTGCATTCTGATTGGCTAAACAGTCTCTCCGCTTCTTCTCTACCTGTGTGTCAACAACGTTGCGGTTTGATACGTAAAACAGCTTGCCAAATTTAAGTTAGCAAATTCTCTTGCAATTTCAAGTTTCTCTAAAACCCATAATGTCGACAAAACGTTCTGCACTGACAAAGGCATTTGCGGTCGGGCCCAAAAGAGGAAGATGCTAAAAAGAGCGACAACAACTACCGATAACTATGTTCTTCTCTCGAAAAAACACACCTGTACCGCGGGCTTTAGAAGACAAAAACGCTACAGAGCGAAGTCAGGATGCAGCGGCTCAGTCAGAAGAGCAGTGAAATACACGCGAGTCACTATTTATACTATTGTACTTTGTATTTTTTTTCATAATCATTTTTTCCTGTTCTAATCTAATGACTCGGGTCACGGTGGGGCGGGGCTGATCTCGGCAATTTGAAGCCTTCACTTCGTATTGATGATTAAAATTATTATTTTACAGTACAGTAGTTATTTGCAAAAAAATAAAAACATTTATACAGTACTTTTATTTGTTAAACAAATGTTTGGGCCTGTAAAAAGGTTTTGTTCTTTGGTTTCAATGTATTATGGAGTATTTCATTGTATAATGATTGCAAAACAAAACCAAAGGACACTACTTCACGGATTTCGCCAATCGCAGGTTCTTTTTGGAACGTAAACCCCGCGATAAACGGGGGTTCACTGTATACGAGTTTCTTCTCAAAGAAATGCTGGTAAAAACATTGTTAAAGGGTTAATAGAGGAGCCATGTTGTGATGACGACCTGAAGGCGGAGCTTCAGAAAGAGACAGAGGCCCAATTTCAAGACATTAAATAGGCCTGTCGCGATAAACGATAAATCGTACAATAAATTAAAACTATCGACGTCATTTCAATTATCGGCATTATCGTCTCTTCCGGCCTTTTTCTCTTTCTGTTGATGACACCGAATGAAAAAAGACTTAACTCCGGTGCTCTCCACTGATCCTCCCTTCCTCATTTCCTTAGTGTAAAGCCCAGCGCACACGACACGATCTTAGAGCTGTCGGCCGATTGTCGGCCCATTTTCAAAACCTGACAGAACACAAACTAGCCGACAGAAATCCTAGGTATAACGGTTCGATCAGGTTCGGTCCTGCCGTGTGGTGTCCAACAATGGGCACAAAATAATGGCTGCAAGTCCAGTTAACTAATTTTAAAACCAGACATTAATCAATGCTTTACTACAATCTACCTGCAATGCATGTTGCTAGTGTCAGCGTAAAGTCCTGACTGAATGAAAATCATTAGAACCTACAGTATTTATGTCACGTTAACAAAGAACAGCTGAAAAGTTACCGGGTTTATCAACTGCGGTAGCAATTTCGCTCCAACTCCTCCTCTTGTCATTTCTATATTCTTTGCATGTTGAATAAACATTAATGTTGTTTCCACGTCCGCTGGACTTCGGTTTGCGCCGTGTCAGCTGTTTGAGATTCCCCGACGTAATTTCCCCTCAGAAAACGGAGGAGAATCCTCGCTTTCTGATTGGCTACCTGTCACATTCAACAGGCTGCTTTAAGCTCCCAGTCGGGAAAAACCCCTGATTTAGATCGGAGCGGCAACGATGATCTACCATAACACACCACACAATCTTAGAAAGACCAACGTGCTAAGATTGTCATAAGGGGAAAAATAGGAGCAAAAAATCATGTAGTGTGAACTATTGCATCAGGTAGTCGATGTGCCCATTTTCTCTTTTTAAATCTAATCATTACTGAAGGGCAACATAATATACAGACTTCATAATCAGCACTCTTTTGGTTGAATGCAGTATTTATTTCCAATTTGGCTTTATGTTGTTTAGTTTTTATCAAGTACATTTTTTGTTAATGGAGACTGAGAATCCATTTTGTTTTTGGTTGTTTTGTTTATTTTGTTTATCAGTTCCAGTGTTAAATATTCTTTTGAAAATAAAGTGTATCTATCTTTGGCAGGAAATCGCATGCATTATTACATCATTTCCATTAAATCAGTGTAAAAAGGTCTTCAAACAATATTATCGTTTATCGCAATAATTTTTTGAGACAATTAATCGCTCAGCAAAATTTGCTATCGTGACAGGCCTAACATTAAATTACAACTTTTAAGTCAGATGTGATATGTACTTGATAGTGCTATAAAACGGCACTATGTACCTAAAAAATACATAATTCAATTCCTTTAACACAAGTGTGTACACACTTGTAAAACCCTGAAAACCTTTACGTAAAATAGTTACAACCTAAGACATTACTTTACTGTTAAATCAACAGTAGTAGTATGAGGCATTCAATTTGCAATCAGCTAAACATAAAACTGCCGTACTCTCACACAGCAAAAGGAAACGTGTGCTAGAAGTAGGGCTGTTTAATTCTACGATATTTATCAATTTTCTTCCCACCCTCTTAAGGTATCGATTTTTCATCTGCGAGTATCGACACGTTAACTTGTGCTTAAAGTGCACATTATAAACTACACACCAGTTTTTAAATTGTGTCAATAGGCCAAGTAAAACCGGAGCTATGCTAAAATAAGCAAACCGTATTTTTCCGAATGTCAGAGAAATGTTTAAAACCGGCTTTTCTGGTTATGTGAAAGGGAATGAGCTTCCAATCGTAAAAAACAAAACGCAACATTAGATTCCTTTGGTTTTGGAAATCTCAAATCTTCAATAAATAACAATAAGCTGTATTTCGTTGCTAAGAAACTAAGTAAAGTTGCGCAAGTAACCGTGAAAGAGAAGCGGAAAGGAGTGAGATTGCAAAATTAATGTAAAGTTTGGATATCGGAGCGACTGGTGGCATCTACTTTGTAATTTGTGTTTAGCTTAGTGGTTTCTGTTCTGTATATAAAGGATTACCTGAAGAATGAACACTCAGCAGGCAGTGGCGCTCTGTTTAGAGCTGGAAAACGAAGAGGGGAAACCTGCAGCCGCAGTCTGGGCGCAGTGAGGATTTCCATGATGACGATGGCGGATCGATCATTCTTATTAGCAACTGACAAAGAGTATCAGAGACTGAGAGAACGATGAGCAGTTTGAGAGGCAGCTACTCAGAGATCCAAGCAGGGGAATGGCGGCGCTGTGCAGCTGCAAGGAGTCGATCACTACAGGGTGAGGCAGAGCTGCTCCCCCACCAGCTAGTAGTGAACAGCTTACAGCCCCGGCTAACTCCGGGAGCCATGGTAGAAAAGCCTTTTCCCTATAGTCCAAAAGACTTTTTTACTCCAAAAAGAAATAAGTGCAATCATTTGCATATTGAGTTTCTACAGAGGCTGATAATCCCCCCACTCAGCTCCCAGATCACTGTTGAAACTTTGAGTTTTATGTTTAAAATAATTTGACTCATTTCTGAGCATTATTTAAAAAAAATAATGGCTTCCGTTTGTCGTTTTTT
This sequence comes from Xiphophorus couchianus, assembly GCF_001444195.1. Classification (NCBI taxonomy): domain Eukaryota; kingdom Metazoa; phylum Chordata; class Actinopteri; order Cyprinodontiformes; family Poeciliidae; genus Xiphophorus; species Xiphophorus couchianus. Next base: position 434,932 of record NC_040246.1, on the reverse strand, counting down.
GTCATTCTTGTCATAAGAACTAGTCACCTCCTTCTCAGAAGCTTCTAACTGTGTCCATGCCTGGCTTTGTGGTGATGCCAAAGAGTGAAGTGAAGTGAGGCATTTTGGTCAGAGCTAAGTGACTCCACGACTTACCAATCCATCCGAATATCAGCAAAAATATCAGGAGTTTCATTCACCGAGCAAAAAAGGCAAGTGTGTCTCGCTGACACGGCCACAGATTCTCAAAGTTAAGGACCGAGACACTCTACCGAAAAAACACCGACACTTCAAACGCTAACGGGATTACCGAACTCCGGAAAAGAACATGCTATTTCTCGCGCACGTCGCAGCCCACCTGGATCGCAACAGATGTGTGGAGACACACGTTTTAGGAGGCAGAACACTTCGGTGTGGGAGTGCAAGACTCTTAAGCCTTCCATGAGTGTGGCGTGAATGTGTGCACAGAGAGCCTGCGTGGGCTGGCTGTTGGTGCGTATTCGTGTGTGACTCACTCCAAAGCCAAACATGATCAAAGCCGGGACAGACTGAGACGGACAGACAGCGGAGCACAGAATGAGCCGGCCGTGGCTCCCGTCCAGTCCTCACATTAGCTGCCTGTCGGTCAGGCGCACAAATTGTTTGGCAAACTACTGATAAGACACCAACTGCAAGCGGGGTCCGCGGGCATTCAGCGATGTCGTTGAGCCATGCAAAAAAAAAAAAAAAACACCTGCTCTGATATGCATTTAAAAAGCAAACGGCCGCGCTTCGCCCTACTTTGGACGTCGCACATGTGGTCGTGTTGCTGCGCGACGCGGCCGTCGGCTTTGCCAAGAAGGCAGGGAGGCAGAAAAATACAGAAAAACATGTTTATTCTACTGCTACAAAAAAATTTAGTCCAAGTCACTTGGTGACACGTCTCTCTCTAGGTGAGCGGGAGTGTCAAACAAGACTGATTGGGATGATGTCCGTGTTTCCTGGAGAGAGCCTTTTAACTGGATGACACAAAAACCCGCCGCCACCTAATGTGCAAGCTACAAAGATCTCCTGCTGAGGAGCTGCTGGCTCTTAAGATGGATTCTGCTTTTCCTCCATGTCTGCGGTCTTAGCTTCCTGTGGGTGGGAGGGTTGGGACGGGAATCACACGGACACTCGACGCCTAAAGGGGCTGTGGTGCTTGTGATGCTCTCTGGGGTGAACCTGGCCAGAAAGGACAACGACCTCCTGGTTTTCACACAAATAAAGGTGTAAAATGTTTTTAGCTGCTTCTGTTCCAAACGACAACAATATAGGTTTAAACAATTATTCCATTGCTGCTGCTAAAATAATACATAGATTTATGGCTAAAACAATTAATTGCGATTGTCCAATTTGATTGATCGTCAGAATAATCGACTACAATAATAGCTTGTTGCAGCCGTATATAGATGTTTTATAAACATTATTTGCGCCTACATAGATTAGTAAACTGTATCAATGTTGATTTTGTTATGTATAGATATAGAGTGTAAGAGAAAACGGGTGAGTGCAGGCAGACACTCTGTACACGCTTGATATTTATAAGAACTAAGTTCTACTTTAGTCACAAGTAGTCAATTCAGCCTTTTTCAGTTTTTGTTATAAACTTGAAAATTGCTTCTTGCAGTTTGTTTAGAGAATTAAAATATGAAAGTTCTCGATGACTTTTCCAGTTTTGGTTTATTTTTAATTAAAGAGCTTCAGAGCTTTTCTACCCATGTTTGATTTGCAGTTCACATTTTAGAAAGGATTGTAAGACGCCAAGAGGTGACGATAATTTCTTAAATCCAATTCTTTGCACGGGATATTCTGCATATTTTTATATTAATCTATTCAATGTATGCATCATAAGCCATAACATGACCCCTGCCTTGCTGAATTTAGTCTAATTTGAGGTGGTTAATTTGTTTCCACACCAGTTTCTGTGGATCCTACTTGGTTTGGTAGTGACTCGTACGTTAGCAAGGGTTGTGACTGTATGTATTCACACATTTGTTAACATCTACTGCACAATTAAACTATTAGGTTAAAATTAGAGACCGATTGAGAAATCAGAAGGTGGGAAAAGGAGGATTTTCTGCTTCTCTGGCCAAGTGGAACCTCCTATTTTTGTTTCCAATCGGTGAATGCGCCACACTCCTGAGTTGCACTAACTGTAACTCTGGATGCTATTAAAGACTTACCGCATAATTAGCCATTTCTATTATAGGCGAGGTGTTTAAAATAAAGTCTGAAGCACAGAGAAGCTATTTGACAGGGTTTTTTTTTTTTTCAAATGTACATAATCCAGAATTTCATTCATTATGCAATCTATTGACTTTGATGCCAAGGATTTAAAAGGGACCTTTTAAGAAAAATTCACATTTTGCACATTTTTGTACTTCCCTTTGGGTTTCTACTTCTTCTAAAAACAGTCCAAGCGCTTAAGAAAAGTTAATGTTTTATAGTGTTTGGAAAATGAGCCATTTCAAAAGCCTCAGGAGTGTAATGTCACAAATCAGCAGCAGGCACTGCCTGTCACCTAGCAACGCAAGCTGAGCTCTAGCATGTTCAGTCAGCTGGTTTTACCGCTTTACAATGGCTGCTGGAAAAGCAAAGTCTTTTGCTTTTGACTTGCCAACCAGAAACCACTTGCTACATTCTTGTTGGTTGTGCAGAAGGTTCCACTTCTGCTATTCAAAGAGCCATTTTTATGTGTGAGTGCAAACGTCGACTTGGGGGGCGTGGCCAGCAGCTGCTTATTCAGATTTAAAATGACAAGACGCCCTAGAAGAGCTCACTTTGAAAGGACTGAAATCTCATTATCTAAAATTTATTTTGTGCAAAAAAAATTTTATGAACATGTTTTGTGTAGACCATAGACCTATCATAACCTGTTCAAGGAAGCATAACAGGTCATCTTTAATAAAGTCAGTCACACTATTACGTTACCATTGCAAGATATTCCCATAAAACACCTTGGTACATGGTTCCCTGCAATGCCAGGTCAGCGCACTCACACAAAAAAGTAAAAATAAGTAAATAAAAGGCTCATTAAAGTGCAACAAGAGAGCAAACGAGGGCAACTCTGCTGAATGGAGTCCAGCAGAGTTGCTCTGTTTTATGTTTTTAAGCGTTATGGAACCCTCTAGATTTGGGAATGTTGGCCTTTTTTTTAAGAGTTGAAGTACAGTTCCTGATATGTAAGCAGGTCAATGGAAAAGCCTGACAATTAGGAATTGGTTGCAAAATTCTGGTCAATTTGACAGCGAGGAATATCTTCTCACAGTCATAATTTAACTAAGCTGCTTCCTATATTGTCATAATTATAGATTTATACTTGAATTTGATATGGATTCATTTTGTGTTGTGTTTTTTTAAAATCTATATGAATCAAATCTAAATGCTATGGATGCTTTCATATTTATTAAAAATAGTTTTCCAGAGGTATACTGTACCAGTCAGGGACGTGCACAGATATGCCTATCTGTGCACGTCTAAAGGAGGTCACGTCTAAACACCTGCCATTTTTCCTGCGGACAAAAAAGTGCCATTCTGAAATCTTTTTTTGGGTGTGTGTGTGTGTATTTTGTGGTCCAAGACAGCATATCACACTACCAAGGCAGCCGGTAGTTTTTTTCCCCACTTGAGCCCCTGCCTCCCTCCCCCAAAATGCCTGTGAACACCTCTGGCACCACTGATTCACTGCGAAAGTCTTTCCACGCACTTTCAACTTGAAAACCTATTGAACCGTTGCTCATTTTCTGCCAGTTCGCGTTTGAGAAGCAGCTTGTTTACTTTTCTGTCTCTCCGTTCCCTGCCAACCGTAGTGACGAGACGGATTCGCTGGGGCGGCCTCAGACGAAGTGGCGGACGCTGTTATTCCCTCTCCCTGACCACACTGTTGCTGTCGCAAAGTCAAAATGACATGTTGCCGTATAGCTGCATAAAGAAAATGCAAAAAAATATTAAACGTTACTTCCCTTACTAGCCCAAACAAAGCATTCGCGCTAAAGCGTTAGCTTAAATGTTCCGTGAATTTCTGCTCTTCGTTGATTGCCGTTATGTATGAGGCTGTTTGTGTTCCCTGCATCCAAAATTACCCATCGGAGACAGGTATTGCCTGAACTCCAAACCTCACTGCCGAGTTAGGATGTTAATCTGTGAGCTTATCTGCCTCAAAACACCAACTAATCTGCTGTAAAAAACAGCTCAGAGTGAGACGGTGTAAAAACTCGAACTCTGCACTCTTTCGGGGCGATTTTGCAGAAGGTGAGAGCATTTAAAAGGCGACTGAAGAAGCATCCGCTTGCTCTCATTATCTACCGTTCAATTCTCTGAAATCCTCTGTGAGAGAATTTGGCGTCCATGTTTGTGTGTCTTGCCCCTATCTTTCTGTTGTTCCTGTTGGCGAATGAATAATTAATTTGCCTTGTGAAGCACTCACAAATGAGGTTTAGGTTTCCTTTTTGCTGAACTAAAAACCCTCTTTGATGTTTCACACGGCGGCTGGTGAAGAGAGAGGGGAGGGAAAAAAGGACTAAAAATAAGAAAAGCAGCTCGGTTACAGCAGGTTCCCTGACAGCGCGCCCTACAGAGGATTTTGGCGAGGGAGAGGATTTGAAGCTAATCCTGCCGACAGAGTACAGTATGAATGAGGGCAATGAAGTGATACCTGCTGCATCTCGGCGAAGTTGCTCAATGACACCCGCTGTCAGAAGCTCTTAACTGATCAAACTGGCGAACTGCTACTTAAGGGAAACGGTATTTGAAGCAACTCTAATCCGGTAATTCAGAAGGACGGAAACGCGCCTCCTCCGTCACAATGGACAGTGATTTTTGCAAATCTCCTGCTGGAGCTTCGTATTCTTTCTGAATTCCTCGAACAGACAATACATCTGAACGTAGCAAGCAGCCAAACCGGATAGCTCTAATTCTAGATAAATAAAAGTAGGTTTATGATTTGCTCCTTTTAAGGTAGCCAGGATTGTACACTTTTTAAAATGCAATTTGACCTCAGATCTAGTAAGTTTTCTAATCTGGCCATTGCCTTCCATTCATTTGGTAGAATTTCTCCTGAACCAACCAGCGAACAGAAGATGTCGTGAATAATGCAGTCGATTTTTTTGTCTTTTATATAATTGCAGTCTGCCTGTAGCTTTAGCAGAGGCAACGGAGGAAGTGAACGTAGCATTTCAGTTTGTGTTGGCCACGACTGTGCACATGGGCACCGCAGGTGTGCTTGAGCATTATGTCCGTAGGCTTTACACACCTACCAGTTCCCATCAACTCTCTATTTTACTCCAGATTGTCAATAGTTTAGTTACTTTCTAACATACTCTAGTTAAGATACATTATCTCAAGTGACGGAGGTATTGAAAATGTTGATACTTGGACTTGATAATCAATTTTAAAGCATCTAGTATCAGAAATATCTCTATTTCAGTATCGATCCAAGCGGACAATTTTAGTCTTTTGAAACACAGAAATTTTCAAGTTTTTTCTAGAAAATTTTGAGATTGTTTTGCCAGAAATGCATTCCTCCTTTTATATGTATATCTACAATTGCCCTGATACACTGTTGTAACGTTCAAAGGAAAGCTCTAACCAAATGAAATCCTGCAGGGGTTCTTTCATGACCTGATCCGTACGCTGAGCATTCGGGGTGTAGCACCGTTAGTTGTGGGTTACATTATAGTTTGCAGAACTAATCAGCCTTTTGTTTCTCATTACCCTCAAAACATCCCAACTGAGGGTTCGAATTCAAAGCGAGACTGTGGCCTTGTTAGGATTCTTGAACCACAGCTCATATGTGCTTTCCACTCCAGGTGATGTGCTCCCTGCGTGGGGTGGATCAGCTGTGTATCATGGCAGCACGGCATGAAACCGCAGCGACACCAACAGCTGCCTCCTTTGGTGTAGACCGGTGGACGCGTGGCGTGGCTGTGTGACAGAATCTGAGCACAGAGCCGTTCTCAGCAGCGAGCGAGGATAGCAACCGGTGCGCCTCAGAGCACACGCCGGAGGAATCCCAGGCGGGTTTATATTTCATGTTCAATTCATGAGCGTGGACGGTATGTCCTTGTCTGGCGTATTCCAGTCCGTGGCCACGGATTTAAAAACGGTGCTTACAAATTCCCAAACTGGCGCTTTAGAGAGCAGGGATGGTGTTGTGGTTTAGGCTCTGTTCTGTTTCACCGGTGTTGGCTTTTGATATGGCTTTCTGCCCTGGAGGGCAAAATCTAAAAAAGTAAAGGAAAAAACACCCAAACTGTAGAATTTTTAAAGGATAATAAAAAGTCATACATTTAATAATTACCTTTCTAGGCCTGTAAACGTGTTTTAAATATATTCAGATTTTAATTTTAGCACCTAAACTGCATTTATTATTTGGCTCATTCATGACATGTTGCATTGAATTATTTATTTACTTGAGAAATTAAACTTAATTTCTTGTGATTATTGCAGTTCTGAATGAATTTGGCATAAAAAAACGAGGGGAAAAGAAGAAGCGGCTGCAGTGTCCAAACTTCCACACTGCAGAGCAGCCCTCCCCACTCCGCTCCTTCAGACTAGCCAACAGCAATTAGCAAAGACCTGGTGGAACTGCACATCTACTGAGCTCATATAAACTACTTCTCAGTGAAAAACATTGTTAAAGGGTTAATAGAGGAGCCATGTTGTGATGACTTCCTGAAGGTGGAGTTTCAGAAAGAGCTTTAGTTTTTAAAGAGACAGAGACCTAATTTTAAGGCTCTAAATTGCAAAGTCTTTTTTATTTTCAGTCATGTATGATATATGTACATATATCATTGTGCTTCAGGTCCAATGTGCTATAAAATAAACCAACTTATATTATTTATTTAGTTTTTATTCCGTGGGGATATTTATTCATTTGATATTTATTTAACTTGGAATGTAACGGCTCTCCATAAATGGAGAGGATATGTATCTGAATGTGTGTGTGGTGTGTGTGTGTCACTGGGTGTCGCTCTGGGCACCATGCAAGTTCTGCCAGTGGCAATCACTCAGCTTCAGCCGTGTCATGCAGGCATCTATTATCCACTCAGCTTGATTGGAAAAGCAACGAAAAGAAACAAACACACACTTTGAGTCCCACTCGAGAGGCCCACTCCAGCTCAGGAGTAGCAGATACGGCAGAGAAAACTCCGCTTTCCATATTCCCTGAAGGCATCGGAGGCCGAGGTCGCTCTGCTGACAGTGACGGTTCAGCTGGAGCACGAAACATCTGGGCAGGACCTGTACACACTCCCAGACAGGAGATGAACTAAAGGGCTGTTGTAAATATTTGAACATAAACTTTTCACTTTATGGACCAAATTGCAGAACCATGTGTGATGAGTCATTCTTAACTCTGAAAATGTATGCAGGAAAAAAAGTAAAACAAACTTAGGACAAAAAGATTGTAAAGAAAGTTGTTCCGACTGTGACCGATGGACTGCGTCCCACTCTGAGCCTCAGTGTCCAAATGATACTGACCATCTGTTTCCAGCAAAAACCTATCTTTTAATTTACCTGCAAACTAAACACCTGTGTGTATGCTGTGGATATAATTAGGACAGACAGCATATAAAAACAGCATCAGACATGATAAATCTGTGTAAATAGGCAATCTGTGATTTATTTTAAAGTCGCACAACTGAATTCTTTTAAATATTTGAACATTTTTAACGTACAATTAAAAATATAATTCTCACGTTACTTTTCTGGTCATTATCCACGAGTTTCAAAGGCGTTTCAGGTGACTTTGGAAACTTTCAATTTAAGTTGACTAAAATGTTCCATCTGCAGTTTGGATTTGATTATTCGTTTATTTATTTTTAGATTTTCCATCATGTCACCTGGATTTGGCGCAAATTTATTCTTCCTTATTTTTACATAAATATCTAAAATGACCATATAGACACACTTTCGTTAGAACCTCAGTACCAAACAGCTCATCGATATACATGGTTTAGCTTCGCCATGGTGAGTGTTATTTATTTCATATACTGTTTTATAAGTTTAAATGCTAGCAGTTAGCAATCCTGTCTGTAATGTCAACAAACAGGAAGCGCTTCTTAACAGCAACGTTTATTTCAAGAAAATCACAAGTAGTGTGATTTTCTTGCTTGCCTGCTTAATAATGTGGAACATCCTTCTTAAGTAGATTTTCTTTAATTGAGCTCACCAGACAAACTAATCAACCAACTCTGTGAAATTAATTATAGTGATTCAAAGAGCTCTGACACACAATACCATCTATAAATTTAATAGCACAACAAAAAATGTTATCTTTACAACACTAAAATCCAATTTGCATAATAATTTGGAACACGGTGTATACGTATGCTAGAAAAAAATATAAAATCATTCAACTTTTAACTTCCACCTTACAGTAATGTTTCTTTTTTATGCTCTCATGAAATACATTAAATTGTGTGGCTGCTATGAAAACTCTCATGTCTTCCAAAGGCTAAACCTTGGTGCTAACGTGAAGCAAGCTAGCTAGTAGTAGTGGCTATAATGTCAACAAACGGGGAACTCTCCTTAACGGCGACTATCCCTGACAGTCGTTTCTTTAGCGCAATTGCAGATGTAATGTTTGATAATTAATAATACTCCATATACAGATTAATTTATAAACAGGTAGACCTAAACTGCAAATTAAAGGACTTTAAAAAGCAAATATTTCACTGGATTTTATTTAAAAATATTAAACGCAGTTGGCTAAAAGCGTATATACATATACTTTTCAGGAAAAGTTTTACTTCCATCTCTTCACATTTTTCTCACATAAAATTCCCATGAAATACATTAAATTGTGTGGCTGCTATGAAAACTCTCATGCCTTTTAAAGGCTAAACTTCAGCGCTAACGTGAAACAGGGAGAAAGTGTCTAAAAAAAACCAATGTAATTAGTTGTAGGCTTAGTGATGACTGGCTGGGCAGCGAGGTCGTAATGAGCTGCGGGGCCGACTCAGTCATGATGAGCGCCACCATTACTGCTCTGATCCCCCCCACCTCTCTTTCTGCTCTGCTGCGTTAGCCCTTGACACCCATCACCTTGAGTTGCCAGCAAAGCCTGACACTGATGATGCGTTCCCCGGATCCGGGGAACAGACCTTATCCATCATTCTGCTCTCTTCCAATAAAAAACCTTCGCCGGGGAACATCACAACATGATGCGCTGGAGAGAAGGAATTTAACACCCGGGAATCCAAGGATAACTAACCACAAACTGAGCCGGGGGCACGCTCTCAACACAAAGGTCAGAAATCCCACGAAGAAGGCAAGGGAGTACAAAGCAGAACAATTATTTTAAGACTACTTAGATCAAATAGTGGGTTTGTAGCACATCTGATATCATCTTCACAAGGTATTCTAAAATGGAAGTAAAGACTTTTAGGAATAGATTTATTCCACCTGATGTGGTGTGCTTTTCTTTTTTTGAAACATTAGAAATGAACCCGCTGCAGGAAAATGTTTATTTCTCTGGTTTCTGTAGAGAAATGTCTGCGTCTTTGATCTATTCTTAAGAAGAAATTTTGAATGTTGAGGGAAATGTGAAAAAATGATCATCCTAATCATGAGATAAAACCTTCTTTATTGGCTGCTTTGGTTGCAAAGAAGCTAGAATTGTTGATTGAGTCAATTCCTGAAACTGAGTCATTGTACACAGTTTTTGTTGTGAAGTGTAAGGGTGCATTCACACCAGCCCTGTTTAGTGCGCTTAGTTCGATGTGTAGTTTGTTTGCCAAGGAAGTATGGTTCATTTGGGGAGGTGTGGTTGCATTGTTGAACGGATCAAAAAAAGCAAACACTACTCCGCCTAGAAACCCAGGTGTTGATTCAGTTGAAGTGAACGCGGCTCGAATGGATACATTAACACCAAGCGGACCAGAAACCGCTGCAAAAGCAGGGAGTGGAATAGGGCATTCTGGGTAAATACATACAAAGCAAACATGCGACTAGCGCTAGCAGTAGAAGTGGCTTGTGTTCTTTTGCCAAAGACAAAATCTACAAAATCTGATGCTTCTCCATTTATGTTTATATTTTGTGAAGAAGTTGCTTGTCTTGTTCAATGGTTTTCATCTCGTTTCCTTCCATGGTTTTTGGGGCAGCGCCACCACAGGCGAGGAGGGGAACAGGTTTTTCAAATGGTTTGGTTTGACACAAAACAAACTCCAACAGCTGAAAATGTAACAAATGTTGCAATTTTGACCCCCAACCAAACTATCATCTGTGTTCTGTAACATTCTGCACATTCTGAAGCAAGTTGTCCTGAAAAAGGCTGAATGTATTACAACTAAAATGTTGGTAGTTTTGTAGAAACCTCAGATTTAGGGCAGAAGATCTACATTCTTATGGAATGCAGTTTTGCAATGCTAGATACGCAATGCTAGTTTTTCAGTGCTAGCTAAGCTGACTACTAATAGAAAACAGGGAAAGCCGATCCTGTAATTAATTTCTTGTTTTTAAAATAGTAAAACTGTTTCCGTTTCAACAGGAGCTTGCTTTGGTTACTAAAATAACAGGTATCCTTATTTGTAATTTTAATGTGCATTGACGGAATGAAATAGTCCCAACACAAAAGATGATGCGACATGAAAATACACTACTGCACCCTAATGTGCTTGCTGCCAAAAATGCCTTTATTACCCTAATAGTCCAATTTGTTCAACAGTGAGAGCAAAGAACATCCAAGACAATGTTCTGTACGGAGAGAAATCCATGAACACATACATTAAACGCCAACCGTTGCCTAGAAGCCACAGTGAGACGATGGATGAAGATCAAAAGCTGTCTGCACATGACCTAAATGTGGTCATGCCTCAAGATTTCAGACGGGAGGACATTTCATGTGAGACGGATTCACCGAGGTAAATTTTAGGTTACAGGAGGAGCCTCCAGTGCAACGGTGTGAATTGTGGTCATGATGTGTCACCGTGAATGCCTTCTTCAGGGCCCTGCCGCAAAATAACTATTGATTATCAATGAGTCCCTGGATGGAAATCTAATCACCAACAAGCTGGATAATCAGTTTATCCTTTGAAGTCTTTTATCAAGCTTGGAGGACCTCTAAGAGAAAATGGCCAGATCTCCAATTGCTTACAGCAGTACATTTATGCTTGAATGTTAAAGACAGTGTTAAGAAATAATGATTATTTTGGTGCTTAATACAGCTAATATACGACATGTGTAAAGGTATAGCCAACACTTTTATTTGGAACAGTTTTCTGTTGAGCATGTGGGAGCTGACAATAGCAGACATTTAAACAAGCAGGGTTTTTTTCCTCCCCCGCTGAAGACAGAGTAATAAATTTACATTCCGATAGGGGGCAAGAGACTTCTTGGCGCCTCTCCCCGTACCAGACGGAGATGAACGCGAAGCGGTCCGCCCTTTTACTTAGACAAAAACCAGACACCTTTGCCATAATGAGGGGAGTTTCCAAGTTTTTCTGAGTCCCTGAGGGAGTTTCTAATTGGTCAAAGAACGGAACGCCTTGACTGCATATATTAAATAGGGAAACACCTATTTGGTATAAAATTACGTACACGGAGCACGCCGAGAGAAAGAGCGGCCGCTATTTTTGCCTTTTTTTGTCTTTGTGTTTTGTGTTCGTTTGTCTTCCCCTTGTGTGTCTTTATTCTTATGAGAAAAATGCATATCCCTGTTCCTCTGCAGCTTTGTTGTTCATTGCTTTGTATGAGATTAAACTCTGTGATCTGTGACGTCAACACGCTTTGTTGTTGTTTCGTTTTAGCAGGACGCCGCCACTCGCCAAGGACTCGGGAGAGAAAAGAGGAAAGAGCCAAAACTTTTTGTCCAAAGCTAGCATTAAACTACCTCTTTTTTTTAATAACAGTCAGCATGTTTTCAGCCAGGTTATTTACATCCTGTTAGCCACTTTCTAGCTTAGCAAAGTGGAATTACGAAGATAAATTTGTTTAGCAGAAACAAGACAATTAAAAAGCTTTTGCGCTACAATGAGGAGGTTTTTCAGTTATATCAAAATGAGTTTATTTCATAAAACTGCAAAGGTAAAAAAAAAAAAAAAAGGTAAAAAAAAAGGTAAAACTTTACCTTTTGTATGTCACATGAATCATGTGATCAATAACCGGATGTTACTACTGGCGGAAAAGATGAAGACAACAGGAAGTGATAGGATTATGATGACCTGGCAGAATGTAATTTTGTTTGTCGTGTTTTGCTTGTTTGTTTTAGCCTAATTTTCATGAGTCTGGTTTGGTTTTCAATCTTGCGGTCCACTTGGAAGCTTTCAATAAGTCAATATAGCCAATAAACAGTGGCGGCTTCTCACAAACACAATTCATTATGAGTCTGGACACAGGAAAGTATGTAACTCCTGCTGTGATTTAGCCTGGCCATCGCCCTCATACACAGTTCCGCTCGATTCTCATCTCTCTTCAGCGCTCCGTCTGGGCTTCCTCCCATTGAGGTGGATTCACGGGCAAATGTTACAGATTAAGTTTAAAACTTAAACGCCTCCAGCAAGCAATCATTTCTCGATAGCCGAGAGGTCAAAACCTCTGTACGAGGCAAAGGAGTTGCATTTTGTCAGGCTACCCCTAATTGTAAGTGGAAATTAGTGCTGCGTGAAGACCGGCCCTTCTGCTGGAGCTTTGGTCATGGGGATCAGTACGAATGATATGTTCCTATATGTTAAATCTAGTGACAATGTCCTGACCGTGGCAACCTTGGTATTTTTTACAATATAAACATAGAGGGTAGCTCAACATGTTGTTCATTAATGACTTTAAAACGAGAGTCTCAAACAGTGTGCTCAGCATTCACCTTTATAGCCCAGGTCCAAAATATTAGCTTATATTGAATTTAAGGTAAATGAACAGTTTTTCAAGGTGTTGTCGTTGCTTGCAAATAATCCTGGTTGACTCACAATCACCGAATTCAGCTTCCATCCATTTAACTAACTTCATACATCATCACTTTTAAAAATATGCTTGTATTAGAAAAACAGTTGCTCTAAATTTCTAAAAAAAAAAAAAAAAATAGACTGAGTAATAAATATTTTAGTCAATTCAACTGTTAAGTGTTTAATTCCATTAAAAATGTAGATCCCATAATGATTCCTCTGCTTTGTATAGTCAGTTTAGTTGATTTTGTACCACCATTTTGCGTTATATTCGTTTAGTCTCAGCTAAGGCAACAAGCACATCCACTTGCACGCTACAAAAAGGCTCAGATGGACAGGGCAGTTGTTGGGTTATTGCCTTGGCAATTCATCTTGGCAAATGTTTATATGAACTCCACACTCCATTGTGGTAAGAAGTGCCACATACAGACAAACACAAACTAAACACATTAGAAATTCATGAAGTGGGCTCAGGTTTATCATGGGCGAAAAGCAAATGTTTTTAGACGCAGATGCTCCGCAGGTGGTTTGATTTTCATGCAGAGCCGAAGATGCCGCTTGTGAAGGAAACATCCGAGGATTTAATTTGGCAGAAATGTGTAACGGGGCTATCAAACCTTAATTACAGGAGCGCTGCCGGAGACAGACACACCACTTCCCTTCTATGCTTTTCAGAAACGCATTAGGTTTTGTCTAGGGAACAGCGGTAATAATGCGACAGAGATGCTGTCAGTAAACATTGTAAAAGATAGCATAGTGTGTGTTTGGAGTAGGCCATTTCTTTTGCCTCGAACACTGGAGTCTTCTGTGCTCGTGTTGCAGGTGTACAATTTAGCTTTTTGGTAAAAGCAACATTATGAAATGATTGCCACGTCTGAGTCGGTTTGTTTCCTGTCTGTTGGGTCTGCGATAGAAAGAGACGGATCTCAAGGGAACAAACAAGCTTGTGGCGCAAAGAGCGATAATTTGTGTCATACATAGAGGGCGAGATTTCTTGAGGAAAAAATTTATATATATATTAGAGAGAGAAAAAAAATCACTTTCTTCAACATAATTTGGAATCCTGAAAAGCCAGAACTTTATTCTTACTGCTACACAGCGAGCTCAACCTTCAGAGCTGCTCACTTTCATTTCTTCAGGGCGTCACCTGGCTCTTGAAATTAAAGCGGCCCAACAGGCACTCGCTCTGAGTGCCGTGAGACTCCACACGTCTGGCTTTGTGTTTCAAAGACTCTCCGTATTTTAGTTTGCCCGGCGAGGTCCCCCCCCCCCCCCCCACCCCACCCACCAGCCCTCCGATCTGAATCACTTTCTGCCACAGGAGTCGACTTCTGACATTGGTTTTTAAACGGCCACTGTTTTTTTCACCCACTACTAAAACATTAGCTGATTACGGCGTGGTCTGTCTGTTCCCAGTCCAATGCTGGTCAGAAAAGGACATAACCTCATCATGGACTTAAAATGTTAGTAACATAATCTTAATACATTAAAAATATCTGAAATTCATTTGTTTGAATGTAATGCAGATTTATTACTTTCCAGGTTAGGTTCAAAATTATTCACACAACACCTGGAATATATTAAGGAGGAAATTTATTAGGTTAGCTTAAATTTTGGAAAAAACATGGCTCTCTTTTCCTCCTGTTAGCCCGGGTCCCAAGCGGATGTCGTCACGGCTGGAAAAAAGACGGCGAGGCGCGATGACGTCACAGAGATACAGAGTTTAATTCAATAAAAAACACCGTATGAATTTAACAAGAAAACTTCAGAGTACAAAGAAGTACATTCTTTACCTGAGACAAAAGAATTAAAGAAAAGAACAAAGGCGCCTTTGGAGACAGCTGATGCTTAAAAGCAAAACAGGGCAGATGTCTGAATTTTTATTGTTGCGCATTCCCTTTTCTAGTGAAGGCGTTTCTCTTTGTTAATATATGCAAATAGGGCGTACCCCTGTTTTGACCAACCAAGAGCTACCTTGGAAAAACTTAAACCTTCCCCTGAGTTTTAATGACAAATATCAAGAGTCATTTTAGTTATTAAAGTTATAAGTTATTTTCACAAAACCTATCTTGCTCCTCTGCAGTCAGCTTCTCCAAAGATTTGAATCTTTGCCTTATCACAAACAATAATGAGATAGAAGTCTTTTTCAACCTGTAAAACATAACATTCAAACCATTCCCTTTTGATTCCAATATTGTCATAGTTAGTACATTTTCAAATACATTCCATTTACTAGATTAGTACTTGTAGCTTGGGTAATATACTTTAATCTAACACACTATTGCTATCAATATTTAAAAGGTGTATCAGAAATTAAACCTAAGTGTTTCCAAGATTCCTAAGCTGTGATCAACTCCAGATGCAACTCTGAGCTCCTGGGAAACCCCCGACCTCTGACCTGTGAGCCGGGGAAGATATTCTTTATGGCCTACTAATTTAAAGCCTTTCAAGAGCATAGTGTTTTATGGCTGCTCTAAGTTACAGCCTTGCCAGGAGAATGTTTATCTCTGATGTTCTACCTTGCCTCAGCTTGTCATTTGTCCAAATAGGAATGTTGATCTACTTAAACGCACATGGCATTAGCTTAACTAAATTAAACAATCAAAAATAGCCATATTTCCTTAACAAATATTTTAACAGCTTTTCACAGGCATGTTGGACAGAAATCCTAAACTCTTTGGAGCAGCTAAAAGATTCTGGAGTGATTCTTTCTGGATACTGAACCACTAGTCTTGGCAGAAATGGTTGGAGTATACTATAGCATACTTTTTATACCATAGTTTTTTGTTGAGGACAACTAATGCCTAATTGCATCTGTAAGAAAATTTTACAAGCTAATATTTTTTTTGTTTCTGATCTCTACATCATGATGCATTCACACCAAACGAGTTACGCTCGTCAGGCGCTTCTGGTGTACCTTCACAGTCTACGTGGAGGCGCATAGAGGGCATGCCAGATGCTTCAAAATCGCTCTAGCCGTTGTTTTCCATTGCCGGCCTTTTTGTCGAACGTCCTTGACTAGTCAAACGCTTCAAATCTCGCCGCTCTAGGCGCTCGAAATGTGCCGCCACATAGACTTTAAATGTCAACCAGACACACCTGATGCTCAAAACGTTTTTGGTGTGAACACACCATCAAAGTCCTGCGGAAGTTTTTTTCGTCTTCAAATGAGCACGCAGACAGGTGAAATTTGAAAACAAATTGCCTTGTCGCTACACGAAATGTTTTTGCATGTCACGTTTTCCAGAGGATCTGGCCTCTTTTGATTCCGAAATCATAAATGGGTGACTTTCTGTATTGTTAAGAGGGTGGGTATGTCGTCTTGATTATTGTGTGGGTGGGATGGTGTGCATAATTTTTACCCTGAGTGGTTTAGAGGAAATCTATTGTTTTGCTGTATCATTTAATTGGTTGAATGCTGCACACTTAAATTAACTACAGTCACGTGGATATTGACTTCTGACCCGCACTGTATTTCTTTTAGTTACAGTGTACATAAACTAGCTTTTAATGTGTTTTCTAAGAAAGAAAAAAAAGGCATTTTTCT
The DNA here is from genome assembly GCF_001444195.1 of Xiphophorus couchianus. Classification (NCBI taxonomy): domain Eukaryota; kingdom Metazoa; phylum Chordata; class Actinopteri; order Cyprinodontiformes; family Poeciliidae; genus Xiphophorus; species Xiphophorus couchianus. The sequence goes on along the minus strand of NC_040246.1, from coordinate 418,507 downwards.
GAACATTAACTCACATCTGGTGCCAGGCATAAAAAAAAAAGTGTGGGCAGTTAAAATGGCATATAGTAGTAAGAAAAACGAATGTAAATGAGCAGAAACATGCAGATGTAGGCGCTCTGTTAGAAGTCTGTAACGCGATTCCACAGTCAGACGTGCTGCACAGATTTGCATAGTAGGAAGGTAAATTCATGACCCCACAGTATGAGACTGTCATTTTCACTTAATCTTCTGTTTCTGTTAGCGGGGCTGTTATTTACATGTCATGTCACGTATTGGAGAGCTTAACAAATTGATTTCCATTGAGGAATGCCAAACTAGCTGTGCAATCACTTTGATTCCTTATGTAAAGCTAAAGGTCTAATAATAATCAGAATATTGTAATGGCTACAAATAACTGAGTTTTTTCTTGAGATTATAGAGGGTGTGGGTGGGTAATTTTGACAAATTTCTGTTGCAGTATCAGCAAAGATTCAAAGACATGAGTGAAAAATTTAATTACTGGCTAAATATATATACATATATATTTCTATTTCCACTTCTTTATGATTCAGACGTAGTTAGAAGTGATTTTACATTTATTCTTGATCACTGCACACTTCACAGTGCGTGCATTTAAATTGTGTAGGATTTCATTATTGGGCCCAGTGAGTCTCGAGTCTGGTGCCGTTTCTTATTGGGATCTCGGCTCATAACATTTATCACACGGAGGACCTTCATTGTCACATGCGATGTAATACAGAATAATACCTGGGCAACTTGCTGGGAACCCCCCCCCCCTCCCCCCCTGATAAAAATAAAATAAATTGGTTTGGCACAAGATTCGCTTCCCTGTGGAGACGATGAGATTTCTATCAAAGCAGATATGTGTGCAAATCATCACAAATCTCTGCTGGCTTAAAATTCCATTTTAAACAAGGCTGTAGGTTAGGAAATACCTTCACAACCCTGCCAGAGGCAGAAAAAGTCAGAAAAGCACCTAGTTAGCATTTATCTTTTTTAAAAAAAAAACAATTTCTTTATTTGACCTGTGGGTTTGCTGTTAAGATTGTCTACTCTTTATCTTCAGGAGTCTGAACAAAGGGTTTCCAGTTGGGAGCCTGTAGTAAAACCTGACACACCTCACTGCTTCAAAATAAAATGTTACAAACTAGATTCACAAATCGGGAGTATTGTGTCTTACCTCTCTGACACTCCAGTTGAAAAGTACTTTATTAATCTGAAAGGAAAAATAAATGGTGTGCAAGTCATACGATGCGAGAACGTGACTCGTGCAAACGCGTGCCTTTGTGTCGGAAAGAGCAGCTCCTACTTAAAGAAACAGAGGCCCAATTTCATGATGCTAAATTGGAAAGTGAAGTTTCTTTTAAGTTGCGTTTGATATTTACAGAATTTTTATAGCAACTGAAGGTTAACATAGTTACAGTTTGAGTGTGCTGTAAAATAACACTATGTGTCTGGAAAACACGTGTTGCGCCTTTAAAGTTGTCTGTTTCACAACTAAAGGTTTTGCTGAAGTTGGTTCATGCAACAATTCCAATCATGTCCTAAATCAGGACGAGTAAATGAGAACGGTATTTTACTGTGAAGCTGAATGAAGTGTAACACCCTTGGCATTTTTTTTTCATCTTATGTAGTTCCTTATGAGAGACCAACATAGTGTGTGACTGTGAAGTGGAAGGAAGAGGATGGACACTTTTCTTTTTTTATCTTAGAAATGAGAGGTTTAAAAAGTCGAGTGTGCTTTTGTTTTAAGCTTCTTTTAGTTCTTACTTTGTAGAAACGCCTTTCGCTAAAATTATTAGGTGTGTTTAGCTTTTAATGTTATTTTTATAAAATCTAAGAGACATTTTGTGAAGTGCTGTCCTTTTTCTTCGTTAACCCTGCTAAGGATTCAATTATTTTTGTTTTCATACATCATGTGTTTTTTTGTTGTTGTTTTTAACCATCCTATTATTGATATCCACATTTGTTTTGATTTGAGTTTCATTCCACATTCAGGATTTTCAGCCTTTGCTTTTTTTTTTTACTTTTTCGTGTGCCAGCTCTTTCTGATTGCTTTCCACACTTCTGGAAGACTACAGGTTTCTAATGCAAACACGACAAGGACCGTGTGCAGATGGGCCAGCTGAAAGGATGATCCTAATGGGTGCTCATCCTCCAGCAAACAGAGACACACGGTCAGGAGCGGTCCGTCTCCCAGACAGTGAGCAGCAACAGGAATGGAGGACAGGTTTGCCACCTGGTTTTGACTCGGGGAAATGCTGAATCGGATAGGAAATCATCTCCACAGCTACCGACACGTTTTGCCCCCCCCAAGTTATTTTTCTTTCAGTTGTTGCACAAGGGTGTATTTATTTCCTTTCCGTGCTCCCATGGGGGCTTAGTGTCACCGTGTGTATAAATTTGAGCACCAATACAAACGTACATCCGTCTGTAGCAGCTTTGTTTGCCGACCTGTTGACCTGCAGCTGTTTGTCCATAGGTAAGCATGGAGCCACTGCATGCCTCGAGTTAGCCAGAGGGGGTAAGTAAGCAGGTAAGTTGGAGCGTGTTCACTCTAAAGGAGTTTATTTTACATCACATTCACTGCATTTTATCCACTGGACGTCTTCTGCGGGCTCCTGCGCAGTTTGGTAAATCTGGAAAAGTCTGGAACTTAAGCCAAGCTTTCTCCCGGTCTCGATAAAGACGAACATGGTTTGGTTTCACGTTAGCTTTGTTTCCATTGACCATATAATTGTGCAGTTTGATATTTAAAAAAAAAAAAAAATACAGAATGTGTCAGAATTTAACCAAAGTTATTAAGAGCCATTCTGTTAAGTCCACAGGTTGCAGGTTCATCCATCCGTCCATTTCTGCACATTTAAAACCAAACCACAGAACAAATATCCACTATATAAACGTATTTTTGAAACAGGCTGAGAACTCCTGAAACTTGAGTTTCAAAGTCTGAGATTTTCACATAAAAAATATGTAAAAACCCTGTTCACATCTGCGCCTCGGCACCGTTTTGTTTGCGTCGTCATTGTCTGCCTCCTCTCTGTGCTTTCCAGAACATTCTTACTCCACACGGTCTCACACGCCGTCCTGCCAACCCTTCATATCTGGTGAAAGCATCTTTCAAAACGCCGTCCTCCCCTCCCCTCGCATCGCTTCCCTCCTTTCCTCGTCGCCGTCAGCTTGGCTTCCTTCTTTCTCTCGGCTTCTACCAGAGGACAGGGAACAGCCGGCGTGGAGCGGACAGGGTGAAAAAGCACCCAGTGATGAATATTCATCACGTTCCCCAGTCGCAGTGCCACTGAGGCCTCCAGAACACAGATGCCACCTTCCATTTGTCACCGGCAGGATGGGACCAATAGAAAACTTTGTTCTGCAGAGGAAGGCAGAGTGATGGGAGACTGAGCGTCCATGCACATTATCGTGACATGTAGTAGATACAACCACCTCCTAAATGATTTGGGAGCACTGAAAAAAATACCCAATGAAACAAAAGAAACCTGTTATCATGTTTAGTAGGAAGGAAAAAAACCGGTATAAATATGTAGCAAACAATAACCTCTTGGAAAAAAACTCTGGACATCATGTCACAAAATCTTAAAAAATCCACATATTATGAACAAATTGTTTCATGTTTGACCGAGGCAGTCAAACATATTGTTTTTGTCAGTTTCAGTTTCCTTATTATTTATTTTACATTGGCTGATATTCTCCTAACTGCAATGACTGAACAAATGAAAGTTGTTTTTGCACGTTTGACCAAACTTGTGAAGGGATTGGTGTATTTAGGTGTGCTGTACTGGTGCCGAGTTAGCAAATACATTTGTAATTCAGTAACTTTATATCTGTGTTTAACAAAAAGAAACGTTTTAAGCCGGTACCAATCTGCATCAGCTGGTATTAAACCCTCAGATATCGAAAGTGAAAATAGTGGATGGGTGCGTCCCTAAATACAAGCACAGAACGTCAATGTATTTTATTGTGGTTTATGATTATCCAACAAAAAGTAGTGGATAATTCTGAAGAGGAAGTGAAATTATACAAGACAGCCTTATGTACTTTGATACAGTCCAGTATGATCAAATCTGTAAATAAAGTGGAGATACAGTACAGCGCGTCTATAAACTTATCAAGACAAGATGGTCAAACTAAACTGACAGGTCAGGCATGGAGAACCCCACAAATCTGCTTTTTGTGAAAGACTATCAAGTACTAAGCTACTGTAGGATAAAACGGTCTTGTTTAAAGTTTGTCCCAAGCTATGGAGATGACACAGCAAATTTGGGAGAAGGTACTTTGGTAGGACTTGTCAAAGTCTGCAAAACTTTGTGTTCTTTTCTGATTGAGGAGACGGGAGTCGGCTGATTCCTCTCCGGACATTTATTAGGAACATCAAGGCAGGTGGTACAGGGCAAGGAAGAGCCAGTACCAGGTCAGGAAGAAGTAAGAGTTTAGATCGGGCCTAAAAAAACAACAACAAACAACCCAGCCTGACCCTCAACCCCCACATCATAAGATTTTACTGCTTACGTTTTTAGTCCACCATTTAAGTTAGTGTAACTTAACTTCTCCTAATTTTAGCTTCTGCTCAGCGTCTTCCAGCTCCGTCTTGTCGCTTGTTGTGAGTGCAGGGTGAGTCAGGTGTAAATCATGAGGGATGAGTGATTGTGAATTCTGATTTTACAGTCAGATTTCTTTTTTTTTTGTTTTTATTTTCCGGTGGCCCTAATCCTCTTCCAAAATAGTGTGAGAAAACCACAACTTCCTGTTTATTCAGTCAGAATTTAATACAACTGGGAATATTTTCAAAAAATATATAACGTGCCTTTTTTTTAAAAAAATCTGCATACTATAAAATATTTGGCTTTCGTGTTATGGAAAGACGAACAGCACTTAAAACGAGAGAAAACTTATTTTATTTTTTTATGAAAATGACAGCTTATCAGTTAACGTTTTATACACGTTTTATAACCATGCCATCCAAACCAATAAATACGACTAAAACAAACTCTCCTGCTCTGAGCTGAACTGCTTCCTCTCTCCCCAGACAGGCTGGAGGAGAAATAATGCTAATGAATTCGAGAGAGGGTCAAATGGGGGGAAAATACCAACATGATTGAGATTCCTGCCCAATTAACTGAAGATCACTCAAATGGTTGGAGAGCTTAAGAGGTCGTTATCTTGAAGCCCACTTAAAAAAAAAACCCCAAACATTAGAGCGTTAAAGAGCTGGACCCCTGACTCCTCCCTTTTGGGTTTTTGTGTGTTTTCAATAAATACTCTGTCGCTGTAGAAAAGCGTTTTGACTCCTTACAGGTCGTCATGGGAATCTTAATGTCACTTGAGCAAATACAAAAAAACACAACTTACAAGTTATGATTTCATACATGAGGGGAGACAACCTGTGTGAAAACTAACTGGCCTCACACCAACAGCTACTGCCATCAAACGCTAACAGGATTTGGCAATGGGTGTTTTACATCGCCATGGAGATTGGCACACTTTTTTATTTTTTTCCCAGAATCGTCTTCATTCAGTCTCAAATCAAGAATTTGCAATCATGACCGGCCTGCTGAAGGAAATGCTCTCAACTAGATTTAAATCTGAACTTTAACTAGTGTTACGCCCCGCTACCCTGACCCTAGCTCGTTCTTATTTCTTTTATACCGATTACGGGAGAGAAGGGCCGCAACAATATGTGAGTAATGATTTAAACAAAAGGAACAGAGTAAAGAAAACAAAACGGGCACCTGACGGAACACACAGTGTGGTGGGGCTGGCCTTAGATGTCCGATCAGTAGATCATGTTGCTCAACCAGCTGGCATCCATTGAGAAGGGCGAGCCCTCGTGATCCCTCATCCATCAGCCGCTCCGTTTAATAGTTTTTGTTTTCTTTGTCTTTAAATATATAGGTTTTTTTCTCTTTTCCTAAAAACGCACCATTCGTGATTCCGTCGGCGGTTGGTCTTGGCAGGCATGTAACTCCCCGGTGCTAAAATTCTTAAGCGTCCAGCAAATCAAAGCAAACGAAAACAAACTTCATCCCGGCCAAAACTCCCGACGCTCACCTCTGGGTGGATCCGTCCCGAGGTGAAGGTCCAGAGCCTTCCCGCACCGTATTTTTCAATTAATTTTCTAAACCTTGAACTCCGCTGCTGCAGCAGCTTCTTACACGCCACCATCACTCATCAATCTCAGGTGCACCTGGGCTGGCTGTGCCCCGCCCCCCACCACCAGTGAACCGTCAAAGGTGTCAAAAATAAAAACAACCAAGTAAACAATCAGGAGACGGAAGCAAAGTGTGAGCATGTAACACTAGGCCGCTTTACAACTTTGATTTTGTTTTTGTGAGTCAATCAAAGTTGTAGTTGGTGGTGATTTTGGGTCATTGTCTTCCTGTAAAATCTCCTTTAGGACTTTCAGATAGAAAGTGTAGATCCCACTCCATGGGTTACAGTGAGTCACCCTGGTGCCGAATCAGCAAAACAGCCCATATCATGCTGTAAGACAGGCTCTGCTTAAGTGAGCTCTTGATTCTACAGGTCTGGTAGTATTCAAAGAAACGTGGCTAACCTGGTATTATGTATTTACTGGGTACATAGTGCCTTCCTTTAACTCAATCAAGTACCAATGTTGTGTTTGGTTGTTATAAAAAATGCTGTAAATATCAAACATGACTTAAAAGAAATTTGATGCCTTGAAATTGGGCCTTTGCGTCTTTAAGAAGCTTCTACTCTTTCTACTCTTTGCCTTCAGCACGTCATCACAGTAGCGTTGGGCTGAGAAGTGGCTCATATAATGAGCTCAGCAGACTCAGTTCCTCCAGGTGTTTGCTAATTGCTGGTGGCTAGTCTGAAGGAGCTGAGTGAGGAAGTCGCAGGGGAGAGCTGCTCTGTGAGGCAGAACAGGAGGTTCAAGAATTTCTTAAACTAGCAAAAAAAAAAATAAAATAAATCAAAGCAACATGCCAGGTGTGTTTTTAATGGGGGAATAACGTTACAACATGATTTTCTTTTTTTTTTTTAAAGTTGATTTTATGTAATACTGCCCGCACTACTTTGAATATAATTAATTCATGATTTAACAATTACTTTTTCGCATTGAACTAGGTTGGTTTGTAAAGCTTATTTTCACCTATCAATTAAAATAATTAAAAAACTGTTTCTTGTATTTATTTTTGCCTGATATTAAAATGTATTTGATCCTCTCAAACAGAAAAATTCAAAAGCAGAACAAATCCTCAGGGTTTGGCAAATACATTTTCTCAGCTGCACACATGGCTGCTCCCGTTCCACAGATGTTATAGACGTTTATTGTTAACATCTAGGCATTTAATTATTCTCAAAAAGCCACGCAGCCATGCAGGTATTTGTCTACAGTCGGTCATCTGTACGAAACCATCAAACGTTCTCCGCTAAAAGCTGTGGCGCATACTATAAGCCACGGAGCAACTTTATCCTTTTCCACTGTGCTTATCCAAAAGAAAAGCATCAAAGAATAAATCAATGTTTTCCACAAACTGAGCTCTGCACACAAAGTAAATCCAAGAAATATCGATTTTCACGTAAGCCCCGCAAAAGCGGTGGCGAACTGAACAAAGTACACGCGTTTCCCCGACCAGCAGGAAGAAGCATCAGAATGTTACAGTCTGGTTCTGGTCCGGTTCAGCTGGATTCTACAAAACAAAGTGTGGGAATCATTCAGTCAGAGCACTCATAACCTCACTGAGCAAAATCTAAATAGTTGATCTGTTATTGTGCTCAAAGTAAGGCTTTTTAAACTTTGAGAAAATATGGAAGAAAACTACATTTGTACACTCAGTTCTGGTAAAAGTTTGCAAATGCTCGTGAGGTTGAATTTCTTTGTAATTTGGAGTTATACGTGTACAGAATCACAGGTTCAAAATTATGAGGGCTCAAATATGAACCCTCTAATATTTGGAAAAATGTCGCTTAGGAAATTGTTTCTTGAACCCAAACATTTTGCAGTCTAAAAGAAGCTTTGGCATAATTTTTAGCTGAACATTTGACAAATCTTGGTGGAATTGGCATAACTTTACCTTTTTCTAGTACCCTGGTTTTAAACGTTGCCCTTAAATTTTCTAAAGGATTGTAGTTGAGACCATCGCTAGAAGCTTAATATCAGACTGGCTTTTTCCAGCCTGCGCTTTGGTCCGGCTCTACCAGAACAAATTATGGCATGGAAACTTTTAAACTGTAGCATTTACAAAGGCTATACTTGCTTTAACATCTTCCAGAATCTAACAAATGTAATCTTCATTTTATCCAATCACTAATGTTTCCCCACGAAGTATGTAATGCACCGGTTTGACGCTATGAAGCTTACCAGAACATCCCTGCGCTGCGAACAGAGAAGTGCCGAGCCGAACGACACGGCTGTTAGTAGCTGCGTTTCCTTTAACTGTAATTGAAAATTGAAAGTAGGAAAATAAATTTGCTCCAACTTAAAAAAGTCAGGTTGTTTTTCAGCCATATCAAAACTTCTTCCACATCACGAGTAACGTGCTCAGTAGCTGAATGTTACTACTGGCGGAAAAAAATAAAAGAACAAAATGGCAGGAAGTGTTAGGAGGATGATGGTTTGTTTTCTTTGGACAATGTGCAGCTGGCTCCACCAGAGGCTCTTCTGTGAGAGCTCTGGTGTCACCAGTCGTGAAAAGTCGTTAAATTGTGTTTAATTCAAACGTGTTGAATCCATGGCTCTTCTGTGAAATTGCACACTAATTTCCCCAAAACGTCACAGCTGCTGCCAAGTAGCAGGGGGGGGTTTCACTACAACACCTGCATAAAACGCAAATGTCTCCTCTGATGGTTGATAGGTTAATATAAATCATCTGTTTTCATCCATCACAGGCATAATTTTTATTCACATGTGATTTCAATTTGTTTCTTATTTAATTTCTTATTTAATGGAAACACCAAAATTGCTAAATAGCTTTTTCCACATTAGCACCAGGTAGACAAAGATTTACGCACATTTGTAAAGGAAACGCAGCTATAGCTAACTCAATATTTGGAAGCGTGGCAAACACGGATTGAACAACTTCGTTCACTCTCTCTGCTGCCATCGCTAAAACTAAATTTAGTTTAGAAATCAACGTCATCATTCACAACCTTCTGTTGGCTGATTGGGCCGGTTCCAATACGCAAGATTAGAATCAAATTGCGTAGCAAGGCGATGGCCAGGCTAGCTTAAAGCTTCAGCCAGGCTAGCTTAAAGCTTCAATATGAAATTTCTACTCTACTTGATAGCTCCTTTACAAAAGTAAGAAAGCTACTTTATTCTCTTCCACCTCTTACCAATTAAACCACACCGCTTCAAGTGAGGCTTTTCAGCAAAGTACCTTCTTACTAATTCTAAACTGTCAATTGTAATTGTGCTACATAATAGCGATGAGCTACAGGAGATCATAGCTTTTTCCCCCGTTTTGTTTTTTTTTTAATTCCTCTCCACATGTCTAGGAGGAGAGAGAGTGTAGAGCCATTGCCATATGACCTAATTATCTCTCATTAGTGGCCCCAGTAATTACAGGACCTTTTTACAGCTCCATCTCCTCTCTCGCACATAGAAGGGGGTTTCAATTAGGCTCGCCTCGCAGCTTTCCTCTGCTTCTCTCTCACGGCTAAACCCCACTGTCACCTGTGTAGTCAAGCATGGCCAGGCAGCGGGCGGCCTCTCACAGGAAGCTCGCGCGTAAAGACGTGTGAATTTCTTCAGTTTGACTTTATGCATTCCCCATCACGCGCCCATCAACGAGACATGACAACGAAGGCAGCCGGAAGCGGCGTCTTTCGGCGGCGAAGAGGAAAAAAGAACCTTTTACGCCATTATTTTCCGTGAGGGCCGCATCATGAAAAATACATCAGAGACAAAGTATGTATTACAATCCGACTTCCTGTCACGAGTAAACAGCGGTGTGATATGAGCTGTGGAAAGTCGCAGGTATCTGAGCAGCAGAAAATAGCCCCATCAAGTGAGATTTTGTCAAGCATAGGGAGAGGAAGATGGAATCAGTGGCCATTATGTTCTCCGGCTGAGAGCGAAGCTGGATTCCCAAAAGGAAGAAACTGAGAGTTGGTGGTAAGAGGAAAAGACTCGCCCGCCACTCAAGCTTATCGCTTCACCTCGAAGAGTCAAATCACCCTAATTAACAGCGAGCGAGAAAGAAAGGGGGGAAAATCGATCCTTCAAAAGAATAATTAACCCTTTCTTTTCTCAATTTCTTCCCTCCCCAAAAAAAGTTGATTGGAATTGACTGAGATTACCTTAATTTTCGTTAATTGTGGCTCTCGGTCAAACCAAAGGCTGTTATCAAGAATCTGTAGCATTGATGCCAGAGGATAAAGAGAGTCTTATTACCGCTGTGCGTTTCCCCAACTGCTTAACAGAGAGGCTCAAACGAAAATGCAACACAGCAAAACGGATGAGTTTCATTATGTTTCGCACCACACAACCACAAGGCTACTTTTTTTTTTTTTTTTTTTTTACACGTTGATTAAGCCATACTCAAAAGAACAGGGGCGACTTAAATTCTTCCGTAAGAAAGTCTCAAGAAGCCTGAAATGTTGCTAGTGGCTCTGGTTTGTAAAATAATCAACACCTTGGACTGAAAACGGAACATTCCAGAGCGCTCACCAAGTCATTTGGGCAACATCACTATGACTTTCATGCTAAGTGGATGTAAGCTTTTAAGGTTCCCAGGATCTCCTCTGTGTTATTTCACCCCGAAAAAGGTTAGGTAATTATATTAATATGACACTCAATATAGCAACAAGGCAGTTAAAGTGCTTTACATGAGTTAAACTCAAAAACGCATAAATAACACATTCTTCCATCTGCCACCTCCTACTTGGATTCCCTCTTAATTTGTTTCAGTCTGGAGAATAAAAGCAAATAAAAAGCTCAGATGAGGAACTGCCGAGGTCGGTGAAATAATGTTGAAAAATGGACCCATGGCAAGTGTTGGGTCACGCAAAATTAACTAGCCGAAGAGAAGGGGGGAAAAACGGGAAAATCGCTCCCCATGTTCTCAGCGTGGCAAATAATTCCTCTTTAATCAACATTTCCACATTTGTATGAGTTATTCTACATTCACACACCTTGCTGGGGAACATAAAGGTGTCTGCGGGGATTCTTCCTGGTAGGAGTTATGGCTCCCATAACTCCTACATACACCGCCTGTGTATCCATTCATCGTGTTTGGAAGGAGAATCACGGAGGCCTGGACTCCATCCAGAGCTGTGGAGGAAAGAGAAAAAAGAAAAAGGCTCTGGAGAAAAATGTACACAGTGATGTGTTCAGACGAGGTTGTTCAGCGAGATAGTTGAGAAGTATTTACAGCTGGGGGTAGGAGGGAATGAATGCTGTAACCCCGTTGCTCATGGGTAATTATTAAAACCGCCATTTCAAATGGAAAATGGGGGTTTCTGGCGTCCCACGGGAAAATAATTAAAACGCTTACATAATTTATGACAGAGTCTTCAGAGGAGTGGTGCAAGTTTCGGACGCAGCTCTATGTATGCAGTCAGTGGGTGACAGGCGACATGACAGCTGCATTTCGACACGTTGTAGGCTTTCGCGGCGAAACAAAACTGGGCAGTAAGGGGGGAAATTGGACGGACTTGCTTTTAAGGGGGGATGCCAGCCATGCAGACTGATGCGAGTGACACCCGGGGGACCGCTCCTGAGTGACTGCAGCTTAGTGAGAGATGACACGACGAGGGCCACGGCGCCGCCTGCCTGCCCCGGTGCCAGCGGCGACCCACTTCCAGCCCTCTAATTGCAATTCCCTCTTTAAAACTGCATTGCTGCGCAGACGGGAAGGTTCAACGCTCAGCTGCAGCTGAAAATTAATTAGACATAATGAAAACCGTTTTTTTTTTTCTTTTTCTTGTCAAATATATGGGTCGTAACCACAATTATGAAATCATGACAGAAGTGTGTTTTACTGAAACACATCACCGTCCCACCACTCTTAGCTCCAGCTACGCATTCACACAGAAAATACTCCACAAAACGCTGTTGCACTTTCTCTTTATTAGCTTCCTCCGTCTTATCATTTTGAAACATGGCTCCCGTTGCAGAATAAACTTTTAAGATCGATCTTCATTATTACTTCCATGAGCAGCACGCTGTTGTGCGACAACATTCTTCCTCTGCTCTTGCGGACCGTAAACCATTTACACAGAAACCTGATTGCGGTGACATCGTTCAGTAGGATGAACAGGCACCTTTAAAAAATGGATTTCAGCAAAAAATCAGAATTGAGGATCTTGCTGTGTGAATGCAGCCATAGCAGGGCTATAACACACACATTCAAGGATGTGGGTCACACGCTTAGAAAGACACACACAGAGTGTAGGGAAATCTGTCTCACTCTGCTGTTCTTAGCAAAAGCTTCGTATGTCAGTAATTATCTTAACGGATAATACAGTTGCGTCAATAACGGTCTTAACGGGGACAGAGACACGTTACCTCACTGCGTGATTCAACCAATCGCCGTCATTGTGTTTACGCGTCACTGCGCTGCATAAAATCCGTTTTCGCCCTGTGATCATCGCGCTCATCCGCCCGGCGGCTCTCTGTGAAGAGCGGTTACCTTGTGTAAGCAAGAAAACGGACAAATTGAGAAGTAGCTTTGTGACCCGATCTCTTCCTCGCAATAGACGGATGCGCAAAGTTTTTTTCTAAAGCTCAACAGCGGGCCGCCACAGAAATTTCTTTTTTCTTACCCAATTCTTCTGTTCTTATTCAGCGCCAACAAATATCAACAGATTCAGTTGTCATGAACTGATTGATCGGAGAATGTTCCATTGTTTATAAGCCTGGCGGTTACTTGTCCCTCCACCAGGCTAAGCGTTGTTTATTTTAAATGGTTTATTTTGTTTATTTCATTTTAGTTTAAAATAACAACAGCAAAAGGTATACTATTCCAGTTTTTCATTATGAACATATTTTTTGGCATATTTGGAACCCCATATTTTCTAACTACCAATTAACATACACCATAAAGACCATTAGACTTCCTTTGCCAGTCAAAGATGATAGTGACTGGCAGTGAGGCAAACATCCCTTCGATCAGAAAATATTTAACTCAAGATATTTTAGTTAGTCTTTTGTTTAATATTTGATTAAATATTAATAAAAAAAAATGTTGGTGCATCCATCATCAATAAGATTGCTACCTACTGGTCTTTACTCTGACACAATCACATCACATATGCACTTGTGATACACATCAGTCCAAAAGCAAAATATTTTTTGTTTCTGGACTGAATCAACTTTTACAACTCCAAATTGTAGCTTTTTGATTGGTTGACAGTCATAATGGGTGTCTCAGGACTTCTTGAGGTTTGCTTTTCTATTTGTTTCCTTTTATTGAATATGCGGCTGCTGCAATCGCCACGTCTTTGAATGCTTTGCACAAAATGGAAGCACAAAAAGAAAGTCCCTTTTCAAATAGTACATTACATTGCACTTACAAATAGCTGCATACAAAAAGGAAACAAGTGAAAACAGCACCTGACAGCCGCCTGACAAGCGTAGGAGTTGTGATGGGTTCCTAAGACGCTCTAACTGTTCAGAGAAACTTTACCAGTGAAAGAAAAACGCCAGATGAATGTTTTCTGGGTGATAATCAAAGCAGAGATGAAAGGCGCCAAAGTAGCAAAATACATTTTCAAAATGTGTAAGATGTGCCAACATGTGATGCTTTAGCCGAGCAATAGAAAAGTAGCTAGGTAAGTAATCCTGCTTACATTTAGAAAACACTGCTGCAATTGCCTAAAAAAAATCAGAAGTTTGCACAAAGATGTAGCAGTGACGTCACATCCAACTTCAACATTTTCCTGTTGGAGTCTGAAAACCAACACTGCACCACTGACGCACATAATGTACGACAGCGTATTGGAGCCATGGTACACAGAAGAGAGACGCAAAAACAAAACTCAAATTTTGAGATTTATCTCAGAAATGTTAGAGTAAAGAAAAAGAGGAATAAGGAGATTCATCTCAGAATTTTTCTAGAAAACAAAAACTTTTGTGCTTCAAAAGTCAAAACTTTTATTGTTTTCCTAGAAAATTTCAGAGAAAAAAAAAAGGGGGGTTACTTTGGCAAAAAATTTAACTTTTTTAACTGTTATTTTTGCCATAAAGACGGTAAAGATTTATTGTTTTAGTTTACTTTTATAATATCTCCAATAGTCCTACTACGGCGTCCAAGGCGTAGAACCGATCTTTCTAGACAAACAAACTAGAATTTGATTAAAGAAGACTAAACGTGGCTGGTGTGAATGCTCCCTCAAATAATGTCTTGACTGCAGCCCTGTAGTCATTTATTCCTGTTATGATGTGTTTCTTCGAGACAGTTGTGACAGTATTTGATTTTTTTCTGCTGAAACATACATTACATTTCTTCATTGTTTTTCTTCTTCTGCCAGTGGTAGCTGGCCTGTACATTGAACACTCCAGTAAGCAAACCCTACTTTCAAAATACACAAAAAACAGCACAACAGATTCTTCTAGCCTTCAAATTGGGGGGGGAGAGAAAAGGGATCGCAACATGAATACATAACGTCTTCTACGCCGTTTTATCAAACAGCTGCACTGAACTTCCCAAACATTGTTAGATACCGCTAGCAGAATCTGAAGTGGAATGCAATATAAAACAGTATGGCATTCACTTTGATGAGATAATCCAAAGATATCATCTTAAACCAGATCAGTGTGAGGAACGAGGAAACGACGTGGGCCGCTGGCCAAGCCGGTGAGTGTGAGGAAAATATAGTGACACTCATCCTCACAGTAATTCTGTTGTAAAGGAGTCCGCCAGTCTCCCGATGTAAATTTATTGAGGCGGCTGTAAGGTTTTACAGCCGGTGCTCTGCACTGGATCTGAGAATATTTGCTCAGAGCTGTTGGAAGTTATGATCCCACATTATGTTTCTCGTCACAGAGGAGCCATAACCTCTCCTCGATTATCTTAATTACCGTTAAAACAGCCGCCACAGGCCGAGCCACAGACTACCAGATGGACTGCAGCTTGATTAAATAAATAAATAAATAAATAAATAAAAGGCTCGTTTCGCGAGCTACAGCAACCAGACCAACACAGAATATATGAAGCAAAATAACACGGGATTCTGAAGATTGTTTACAAATAAAAAATTAAAATGGTACCTAGATTTATATTCAGCCCCACTGAATCAATAAAACCAAATGTTTAGGACGTCTCTACTAGCTTTGTATATACGATTATCAGTTTTTTGTAAAATAGTTAAAGCTATTTTAGTAGGGTTGGGCGATAAAACAGTAACAATGTATATTGCAACATACTTGATGAATATCAGTAGATAATACGCTTGGGAGAATTTCGATCATTTTCACTGAGTTTGTTTTCTGGGCTGCACTTCTCGCTGCTAGCATCAGCTAACTCACTCACTCTGGTAAGCTAACAAGAACTTGTTGAGTAACATGCGCAGTAGCGGCTTCCCGTTGATCCCTCAACGTACACAGGCGTACTTCACTGCTCAGAGGTCCGCGCCTAATTCAGGCGGTGGGTTAGGTATGTCAAATGGGTTAAGGTTAGAGTAAGACCTCAGCTAAGGCCTACATAGGTGAAAGGTCAAGGTCAACAGTTAGGTTCAGGCATAAATAAAACAAAAAATAATTATTGATCTCGACTGACAGGAAATGCTTGTATCGCAAAACGTTTTTTAGCCCTGGCTTGCAGGGTTTTCTGATTTATTTTGTTTGTTTTTTGGGTTTTTTGTTTTTTTAGGGATAACAATCTAAAAGCATTTTCAATTGTGACTGAAATAATACGAGAGCGAAAATATCTCCTCGCTCGCCTACTAATCCCCTCAGAGTCAACACGAGACGCATGTGGCCTTTACCAGGCGGCGCCGCTTCATCACTTAGCTTGTGTCAAGATCAACAGATCAATTTTTAGGGAGCGCAACAAAAAGATTAAGGAAGAAACATCTCAAAACGAAGCCCCTCAAGTTTGTTTCCCAACATGGAGTTGATTTTAGTTGCGCGTCTCCCTACAGACGACGTCGCCTGTCTTTCGTAATGAGCAAAGCTAACAAACCTTCGGAGGGCTCCGACCACAGAGGGAGCTTAATTAAAGAATAATGTGCTTCTGTTGTAATTAATACAGATGTTCGGAGTGATGTGATAATCTAATGCCGACGAAATGTGGCCTGCCTTTTGCATCGCCTGTCGGAGAGCGAGAGCTATCGTGGCCACTTGGGAGGTAACGTCAAATAAATACCTTGAAATTGGAAATTTAATGTGATTTCACAATCCCGTTCTTCGGCTGCACAACGGTGAGATGTAATTCTCCTCAGGCTTCTGTTTTTGTTTATGTGTGCGAGGAAACGCCGGCAATTACAGGAGTTATTGCAGAAAAACGTATAATTTATCACGTCTGAACTCTTATTCTCTGGATGTCAGTGTACCTTACTTAGAGCGTGTGGTCTCCCTCCTACCAAGCAGTGAAGGAAAACAACAAATTCATAGATTACAAAGTGTGCTGCAGCACCTATTGATGTGAGCGTTCTAGTGAGTAAGCACTAAGAGAAAAACCTAGCCTAGCAGTGCAACACTGCAGGTTAAAGGTCAAGAATTCTTCATTAGAGTTGTGTGTTTTGGGCTCTACTACATCCCACGTCCTAGTCTGATCATCTTTCATTCAAAATATAAAAAATGTACATTGGAAAGACATTGATGGCAAAAGCACTGCTAATCCACCTCATTTCCTTTTGCCACCCTTATTTAACTTTCTGTCAGTGTTTAAAGGCTTTTGTGTTTTAAACAGCTGAAAACACAGCTCAGGATGTATAAAACCTTTAAACTTTGTATATAACATGAAAAGTGTACTGATTTTTTAAAAGTTATTCCTTTTGTGGCTTTAGGACTACCACCGACTGAAACCTTTTCAAAGAGGAAATCTGTACTCCAGGTTCCTCGTCTGTGTGGCAAAAACAGCAAAAGCAAAAAAGTGTTTGTTTGGCTCAGGAGAACTGGTTTGCCCAAGGCACCATTAATGCAGAAACCACTGCTGGCACCTGATACGAATAGTATTTAGCAGTCTTTGTGAGTATTCCTAAACTTCCTCTCTAGCAGAGGCTCAGCCTTAGCTTTGGAGGAGAGGAACATTTGAAATTCTAGAAAATGTCCATATGAAAGGGAATAGAAATGATTCTTAATGTACTTGAATAGGAGCAGCAGCATTTAGGTCTTTCACGCTGCATGCCCTGACAGAGGCTAAAGTGAGTAAGTCGTCATCTCGCATTAAAATTCATATTGTATCACCGACTGGGGCTGAGCCCATTTTCTCCGCTGTGCTCTCGCCATGAGCCACACAATAGTCAGGGAGACATCTAATGAGGCAGGAGAAAAAATATTAAGAGGGGAAGTCTTCAGGAGTTGGCTTTCTCAATGGTCGGTCTTCAAATTCAATAAGAAAACCTTTTGACGGAGCTTTAGGCAGGTGGGAAGGAGAGGACAAAAGGAAGAAGGGCCCGGAAGAGTGACTAAGATGGGCTGTGACAATGTCAGCTTTGGTCTGGTCAGCTTGCGTGGATGATGACTGAATATGAGGGCAGCTTATAATAGAAAAAAAAGGATGGGTTTGCCAGGTTATTTAGGAAAATAGCTTATAGCCAATGAAAGCCAAAGAAGCATTCACCCTGGCTGTGGAATTGTGGACTGTATCTTTACTCTCAAGGAGTTTGCTTGTCTGGTCCAAATTTGTTTTGCTATTGCTAGAAAAGTTTTACAACTCCGTGGCTTTTTCAGGAGGGGTGGTGTGAGATGCCAGGGGATGCTTTAAAGCAAGTCCTCCCCAACTCCCGGGCCGCGGACCGATACCAGTCTGTGGACCAATTGTCACCGGGCCGCACAAGAAATAATTCAATATTTCCTTTATGTATTATCTGAGTCTGGAGGATCTTTTACTTTGAAACTCCTTTTACCGGATTCTCTCGGTTACGTCTTGCGCTCCAACATTGAGACACAAGCAACAAAATGCATAAGAAACAGATCAGATTCTTTGGAAAGTTTCTTTGCGAAGGGGAAATGGCCCAGAGAAGAGACAGGAGAATGGATTTATCCCAGTAGGTGGTTCCCATATTCCAAGCCATATGAGGCAACGAAGCCTTCAAACTTCTTCGCCACAAAGAGACCAAGCTTGCTGTGCACAAGCAACACTTCGGGTGTCATTGTCTCATCACTCCCAGATGGGACCGTATTGTTGCAGAGAACAACCTCAAGGCTCCCATTAATTTGTCGTTGTTGTGAGTTAAAATGTTCATGAAAGTAAAATGCTTGTTTTTGTTGTGCATCTGTATCTTATTTTGAAGGTATAAACGTTACCATAGCAACCAGAGTCTGAGAGCATTAGGGCAGTGTTGAGACAAGAGGACAGGAGTGGAGCTTGTGAGTTTTAGGTCTGGTTCACACGGCACGATTAAAGAATTGTTTTTTTCCAAACCTCTGTGACCACACACACGACGATAAAAGTACAACGGGTTCAATCGGTCCATGTGTCCAGCCACACGGCAGGAGCAACACACCACACACAACCTGATTCTAGTCACGAACATCTTGATCCCAGAAGAAAATCCCGTAAAACCCCCAACACACCATACATGAATTGAGAATAAACAAACACGGATGACGATATAGAAGCAGTAGCGACAGTTTGTAGACTCATTTTAAGCAAACTAGTCTAAGGGTCAAGCCCTGACTGAAAGAATAGCCTTATCTTTGTATCCTATTTATGTCACGTTAATGAAAGCTGAAACCGGCTTTATCTGTACCAGTTTCTCTCCTTGTCATTTCTGTTGGTATTCCTTGTACAAAATGCTGAATAAACATTCATGCTGTTTCCACATATCATCTCCGATGGTTGCGCCATGTCAGCTGTTGGGGATTCCCCACCGTGCTCACCCGTGCTTTCTTATTGGCTACCTGTCACATTTAACAGGTTGGGTTCTCCAGATCAACAAATCTCTGTGACAGTTTCGTTCACCCATAGGTTTGGGTGAGCACCTGTATAAAAGGTGTGTGTGAATACAAATGCCGATGTGATTGCACATGGACTGTTACGCTTTGAATGGAGTATGGGAGAGTCTCCAGTCACCTGGCAAGAAACTTCACCACCTCGCCTGCTGAGGTCAAAGGGATCAGAGGGCTTAGCAACGCTGGTACATGATAGCCTTGCTTCTGACATACTGCCCCAAGGCAGCTCTAGCTACAATGTAGTAGCTTGTCACCAGAAGCGTGTGAATATGTGCATGAATAGGTAAGCGACCAACTGTAGTGTGAAGCGTTTTATATTCCTCTGCACCTTGATAAAGCGCTATTTTGGATATCCTCGTCTTCAACAAAGTGTGTGATGAAGACAATACAAATATATTCTATGCCAGCGGGATAATCCCCCTCATTTGCTTTTGCTGCTTTTCTGTAAATCTCTCTATGTCAGAAGGCGTTGGAGTCAATGATCGATTGAAGAGATGGTTGGAATTTCCTCCTCCTCTCTGCTCTTTGGTCCAGCTCTGCATCCATGAAGCCTCCTTTTCAACTCCTCTGGGATTTTGTCCTACGTCCGGTATAATTTGAGATTTAAGATTATATGCTCTGGGTTGTAAAAACAATAGATACATTAGATGCCATGGGTATGCATCATAACAATTGACCAAAAGTAAAAAGGTAAGAGTAAGTCTACAAAAAGAACAAATCAGAACTAACATAACAAGAGCGACTCTATCGTGAAGCCACCATTTATACATGAGGCGACAAGCAAGCTGTCCATGTTCAGGATTGTACTAGATCCTGGATTCAAGTGTCTGAAATTAGATTCTTACGGAAAGTAGTAAGGCTCATTTTTAGAGACAAAGTGAGTCAAGGAGGTTTGGACATCTGATCAGGATTCCTCTCTTTGGAGGTTTTCAAGGAACATCCTACTTTGGGGAGACCCAGAGTCCAAGTCTCAGTATTTGCTGGAATATAAAATATCCCTTCTGGCATGGTGCGTCCCCAGAATCACCTGGAAACCTGTTACTCTGTGACCCAATCTCGGACAAACAGAAGACCACTGATGAAGACATGGATTGTCACTAGATTTAAAAAAGTACGAATGTTTGCATAGTCACTTGTTTTCTTCTCTTCAGGAGATTCTGGAGGCTCTTCCCTCTGCCTCAGTCATGAACCAAGCAGAAAACAGATTTTACCTTTGACCTTGTGGCTTCACATGGTTTAACCTTTGCTGCCTTTGATAGTCTTGAGCCAACTCACCATCTGGTTAGTTTTTTTGTTTGTTTTTTTTAGTGTAAGGCTATTAAAAAAAATCAATTTGCAAAGTTTGCAATTGCTTCTGATTGCTTTTGTACTGCAGCTAATTGCAGTCCTCCTGCGCCACTAAAGCTCAAGGTTTGGTTTCCATTTCATTATATGCAAAAAGCTTCTTTTTTTCCCCAAAAAGAACTTGAACCTCGGGGAACCTTAGGTATAATTTAGGGAATTATTCCTGCATATTTTATAATAAAAAGACTTACATAATCTTTTTTTTAGCCCTTTATAACACTAATCTAGCATGTTTATAGAGTAAAACCGTCCATGGGATTTCATACTTATCAGCTTTTAATAACCTGTCCTGTTTGTTTATTTATACACAGATTTTTTTTTTGTAAACCTTATTAATAATCCTGCCAACAAGCTTGTATTTACAATCACGGGCGATGAAAGAGCAACACACGGAACAAATCTACAGCCAGACCCGGACATTTTAATCTCCACTTGACATTAACTCATGCAATTTTATCAAACAGCTGCTTGAAGCCAAGGATCATCTTCCTGTTTCTGTGCATCACTAATTACATATAATTACACACACACACACACACCCGCCCACCCCTGCAGAAGCAATTTTAAATGCTGGTTGTTTGGTGTCAGCCATCTTGTTTGAAATTGTTTCAAGGCAGAAGGATTTGGGATATTTGCAAAAAGGAAGAATTTCTGCTCTGGTGTTAGTCTGTGTTTTGTGAGCGGGAACAGGGCGCAACACCTGTCATGACTGGCTTGATGCTGCCCCCTAGTGGCAGCACTGAGTATTTAACTCATTTACAGTTTCTTCCATTTGCTGAGACACTAAAATTAAAACTGCCTCTGAATTAAAGGGGAGTAAAGTGTCTAAAAAAATTATACTCTAAAAATTTAAATATTTTATAAAATTCAATTATAATGATTAAAAAAAAGTAGTTTTCTCAAACAGGACTCTAATAAAAACATATTTGGTAATGTATGTTTTAAATTGTCTTCAGACAAAATATGTGCATATTCTGGCATTTTAAAAATGTCTTTTTTTACTACAATATTACTACTTCATTCAGGATAAAGATTCACTTTTTCAAATATGATTTTCAATATGAAACTTGCAATAAAAGTAATATTTACAGTAGGTAATGTGCAAATGAAAATGATGGTGGACCATAAATGGTCCAACAGGCTCAGTAGATGGACAATGTCAGAAAATTGTGCAATTTTAAGGTTAACAGAAGGCAAATCATGTTCAGTGTGTCTATTTTTCTAAAATCATCATTTTAGATTTTTCTTCATATGACTGCTGCTACAGTCAGATTTATTTCCTGTGGTTAAATTAAGATTAGAAACCAAATAAAGAAAATAGTTTGATGCATTTTTTGATCATTTCCTCTGGTTTTTCTGGAGTACAACAAAACTTTAAGCACTCAAAACAAGCATCACAGCAAATACAAGATTTTATTTTAGATACAAGAAAATGAGATCACTTACACTTTTGAAATGATGTTAGCATAAAAACAGAAGAAAGAATGTCTCATTTGTAAAGTTGGCTTTTCCAGACCTACAGTTTCAGTTCAACAAATACTCAAGCGGCACATTTTCTCTTCTGTACTGATTCTAGTACAGTATGCTCAACACCTTTACTTATTATTATTATTATACAACTCAAACACACCAACGGGTCAACTTTCTTATTCTCTCTTAGTAGGAAGCAGGAAATCAGCTCCCCCTACTGGCCACATCATGACACTTTGAGTCCGGTGAATCTGATTAATGGCAGTCTTCACTCAGCTGCCCTTAAGATGCCGCCATTTATTTTTATTTTTTTTAACTTTGCCACTCTTGAATTTGACAAACGGGATTGGAATCGAAGCCAGTGAAGGCGGCGGAGGGAGACGTTCCTCACTCTGTGTTTACACGTCTTCCAACAGTAGCAGCAGCAGAGAGACAGCAGGCCCGTTTCTCAAAAACACACACACACACACACGTTACCAAAAGTAAACTCTGGTACTAAGTCTTAGCTGAAGCTAGCGGTTATTGAGCTCCAGCTGTTGGCGTTCGCCTCATTTGGCCATGGAAGACGCCACCTCCTTCTCCAAACTCTGAGCGAAGCGGTGGTTGAGGAAGAGGAGCTGGCCGTGAGGAAGCAGGCGGCTGAGCAGAACGTCGATCCGGCTGCTCTTCAGCAGGACCTGGAGGAGAACGGTTGCTACGGTGACAATTTGCTAACAGAGAGGTAGTTTGTTTTGGGTTTTTTTTACAGGAGAAGAATTTATTTATGTTTCTGAAACAGAGTAACTAACATTTTTAGGATCCGTTAATGTCAAACATGCCCACAGAATGATGCTGCCACCACCGCCAGACGTTACAGGAAGGATGGATTTCTCAAGTAGGATAAGATTTCTTTAAAGGTCAGAGATCTATTTGAGTTTCATCTCAACGCAGAGTGACAGATCTCAGAAACAAACAAAAAGAGCGTGCCGTGGTGGCGGAGGGGTTAGCGCGACCCACATTCAGAGGCAACGTGGCCTCAACGCGGCTGTCGCAGGTTCGACTCCTGGACCCGACGACGTTTACCGCATGTCTTCCCCCCTGTCCTGTCAGCCTACTTTGAAAAAAAGGGAGACTAGAGCCCACAAAAAGACCCCCTGTGGGGCGATAAAAAAAAAAAAGAAACAACCAAAAAAAAAGCTTTTCTGTCAAACGCTCAATTTTCCCACCGTTCTTTCAACTTTTGAATTAAGTGGTTTACTGAAGTTTGAGTAAAATTTACTTATGTATTTAAGACAAAATTCACACCGAATCCCTTGTTTTTGGTTGATCAGCCGATACAGACGTCTGGAAATCAGCCCCACTGTTGCCGACTCTGCGACTATATTTAGCCATTTTTCAGATATATACAAATATATATTGTTGCTATATTGAGTGATTTTACAGGCAAAAAAAGAAGAAAAAAAAAAGATTTTCAGCTGGACTTGGTGGGTCAGGATTTTTAAAGATCAGTGATCAGCCAGAAAACTGCATTCGGTGAATAGATCAGTTATTAGTTTGTGAAAGGACGCAACTAAAAAAATGATTGTACATGTTACGAGGAGAAATTAAAAGTTAAAGTGGTTTCTTAAAACACTGAAAAGAGAGAAATTTGGAGATTGTCATCATTTATGACAAGAAGATAAAAGATTGTTTCATCTCCATTAAGTTTGTTACAACTACAAACTACGTGGAATAGGAATCTGGGCTGGCAGTAAGAAATCCAAAGCCATAAGAAGTACTGTACTGTGCCATTCACTATCATAACAGCATCATGCGCCTGGATATGATCAGAAAACATTCTATATAAAAAGTTTCAACATCTTCTATCCAGGACCACATTTGAACCACAGTTTTAACCAAATGTTTTTTTATCCTGCCTCCTGCTCACCTCGCTGCCCTGCCCCAGCATGTGCAGGTTGTCCAGACAGTGCCTGGTCAGGTTTCTTAAGATGTCCTCAGCCAGCAGCAGGTTGTCGTGAGGCTCACAGGCCAGCGTGAAGCCCAGGCTCTGGACCCCCAGCCACAGGACGCTCATTTCCTCAGAGAAAGGGTCGCCCGCTCTCAGACGCACCACCCCGCTGTCTGCGTCCAGCAGGACCAGAGCCTCGTCGCCCGGCACCGCGTCCACCAGCTGCCGACCACTAGCCTCCCGTGACAGGGAGACGGCACTTCGGACCCGCCTTCAAGGAGAAACGGCATCACAGTTACTTAGACATTGTTCATTTCAAATGAAAATAGCTCAGAATAGCAAAATAAATGTTTCTCCTCATACTTTTCTTTACAAACTTTAACATGAAATGCAAAAAAAAAAAAAGCTTTTTTCTAATATGTGCGTTTACAGTAGCTGGAGATCATTGGAGCCTAAACACTGCCCCCTACCGGCTAACCAGTGCATTGCAGTTTGTTTGTTTTTTTTGCCAAGTCCACATTTCAGTATTTAGGCCAAAATGCTGAGGACTTGAAGAACATCTTGTTCATCTTTCCATAGCAAGAAACATTTGCAAGTAAAATAATTGTTATATTGCATTAATTTTATGTTAGGTGAGGAAATTTGAGTTGATTTAAGCATAGGTTAGACCATGTATCAGAGGGCAACTGAGAAAAATGTGAGAACATCAGTATGGAAAATACATTTATACATATATTTATTTTAAATCAAAGCTGAAGCCAAACTGGAACAAGTGGAGCAAGTCGAAGAGAACAGCAATTTTATCCAATGTGTTTTTCTACACTTTTCCAGCAAAGACATTGACCGACTTCTTCCACAAACAAGGAAGAGGTTTGCTGTTTGAAGTAGCCAATCAGGCGTCACGGTCTGTATAGAAGCAGCCCTGAGTTTGAGTTTGAAGGGTGAAGTTGATAGTTTAAATTAATTCACGATGTGCTTCAGCAGATGAATAGGGGTTGGCGATATGGACTTAAAATGTTATCACAATATTTTGTAGTACTGTTGTGGTAACAATAAAAAACATTTAAAACAAAACTATTACAAATTTTTGTAAGAATTCACGGAGCAACTAACATATGCTGCATATTGAAACACTTCGCTACTTCAAAGAAGTTTCTTTCTTCAAGACGCCACATAATGAAAGAAGTGTGATTCATATCTCTAACCTGCATATTGAAACTTCATTTAATCTGATTTTTGCATCTTGTGAAGCTCTTGAGGGAAAAAAACCTGCAAAAAATATTTTTGGTCCGTTTTATTTCAACATTAACTGGAATTTATCGTGACAAACTATGAATCAAAAATCTTGTAAGAAATTGATCACGATATTGATATTAGAAATGTCCGCCCCTACACGGGAACATTAAATAATTGATCAAATCATAAAAATTCTGAAATGAAATCAACACATTCATTATATGAAGCACAAATATTAATTATATTTCTAATAAATTATTTCAGCGTTTTCCGTTTTAATAAATTAATGACATTTAAATCACTTCATAAGTTCTACTCTGTCACTTCTCACTCTACATAACTTTAGTGTTTGATGCATTTAATGAACAGAAGAAAAAAATCTGAATTCTGAATATGTTGGCGAATAACCAATCATTAAAGGACCCATGCAAGGATTACACACCTGGATTATACATGTGGGTTTGTGTGACCACAAAACAGGACAAATACATTCCTGTCGTTTTCACCACTATTGACGGCGTCACTCTTGTTTGGGATTCATAATTAATAACTAGTCCCAGCGTACTCACCTGGCCACCACGGAAACCTTCTCCTTCTGCAGGAGTCTCCTCTCCTCCGGGGTGAACTCGCGTTGTTGTTTGGACAGAACCACCTCGTCTGGACCGAAGAGCCGGGAGTAAAGCACCCGACTCTCCCCGGCGGACAGAGCGCCGACTGGGCACACGGTGTGGATCAGGAAGCACCGCACCATTTCTCTAAAACGTCTTTCAAAAACCTCTGAGACGCCGCTCGGGTTCTAGGAACCATTTCAAAGAGCCACTTTGCATCCTCGGGATCTTTAACTTCCGCGTTGGTCAGGTGATCACTTGACCGGGTTGTTGCAATGCGATGTTTTAACCAGCAGAGGGTGCTCGAGATTTTTACATTTTTTTCAGTTTTGTCTATTGTTTATTAAACGGATTAAAATGTACATATGCACATACAGTCTAACATTTATATATTTACATCTATATAAAGGTGTTTTGTTTCTACATATCGCACAAAAGAAGTTCTAAAATATAAGAAAGTCTACAGAAAGCTGACTGTCACCAGAAGACAAGCAGAGCCAACTGGTTATCAAGCAGCTGCTGCTTCTTCAGAGAGGCCCTGCTCAGTTAATGTGTGTGTGTGTGTGTGTGTGTGTGTGTGTGTGTGTGTGTGTGTGTGTGTGTGTGTGTGTGTGTGTGCGCGCGCGCGCGCGCGCGCGCGTGTGTTAGAGGTTAAACTGCTGTGACAGCGTTAAAAAGAAGGACCACATTCATTTCTCCATTGCGGTCGTCTTCTCGTATTCTTTCCTGACAAACCCGCAACTATTGAAAAGCAGAAGTCATGAGGATGTTTGTGTTCCTGGAGTGTCTCATTCACCCAGACTGGAACAGGATGATACATGTATTCAATTCAGAAAAATCCATTACTGTTTAGAGGGCCGCAACTAATTCGGAATGTCTTTAAAAAGTGACTTTTTCCATGTTACAAAAGTAGGGTCATGTGACTTTAATGTAATGTGTCAGGTTATGTGCTGCCTACACCAAGTTTCAACGTATGTGTTGTGTGTTCAGAGCGGCGTAGTAACATGACATTTTACAAATCGTCAAAAAAAATGTACATTTTGCTGTAATGTGGCAAAACGACCTTCCATGTTTGTCATGGAAATGCAGCTTATGGCCTGATGTCTGTTCTTAAATTAGCTGTGATGTGTTGGGATATATCAGCCTACTTCAAGTTGTCACAAAGGTTCTATTCAATTGATTCTGTATGTTGTCACCCTTCTGAAATAATGGCCTTAAAGATGATTTAGGCAAAAACACAAGGGCCACTCTAAGGAAGCCACATCGTCATGTTGCATGAAACAGAACATGTGTGGGTGAAGAGCATCTCTGTGACACCTTATGCACATTTTCCTCAGCTAAAAGTCAACCATTACAGCTAAAAGTCAACCATTACAGCTAAAAGTCAACCATTACAGCTAAAAGTTAACCAAATATTTCCGTGAACATTCAATGTGAAAGTGAAGCCAAGTCGCTCTGCCTGACTCCGCTACAGCTGTTTGACGCGAGCCGCTTCTCAATCCGGGGTCTCATCGACTCGCAAAGGCAACAAGCGTGAGAGCCGCGCAGCAGTTCGGGTCTGGCTCCCCACAAGAAAAAACACTTAACCAGAGTTTCATTGTTTTGATCTGTGAGTCACATTTCCATGTGATGAAACATACCAGCTGAGTAAGAAGAACAGGATGTGGTGAAGGGAAGGGCCGCCGGCCAGTTCCATGGACCAATCAGGACGAGGCGCGCCAGTTTGAAATAGAGGAAGCTTAAAAACTGCACGTTTCAGCATTTATTTATTTATTTTGGTCTGCTGTGTGCATTCTTGACAAGGTGGAATGAAAACATCCTCGGCATGTGACAATATCATCAATCGCAAAAGAGACGATGTGCAGAAAGCGCCGGTTCCTGAAAAACCCTCAGAAGCAAAGTTCATTCCTGCACGCCCACGGGCCACACCGTGCCTGGGCTGCATGATTTGATTGACGGGTTGCAAGGCTGGTTGATTTACTGGCTGGTTTGTCAGTTTACTGTCAACGCCTCAGCAACCCGGTGGTTACAGGTCGTAGCAAGGCTGGAGGTTTTTGGTGCCAGGTTCAGCCTTGTATCATTTCAGTTTTCTGTGTAAGTACATGCAAAGGGCAGCGTCTGTCCTACGTACATATCGTCACCTTCTTAAAATAATCGCCCAAGTAATTTTTGACACAAATGGACTAAATTGTTTTTGCCTAAATCATCTTTAAGGCCATTATTTCAGAAGGGTGACAACATACAGAATCAATTGAATAGAACCTTTGTGACAACTTGAAGTAGGCTGATATATCCCAACACATCACAGCTAATTTAAGAACAGACATCAGGCCATAAGCTGCATTTCCATGACAAACATGCATGTTGATACTCTGCTAATGTCAAAATATTTAAAATTCACATATCCATTAAATAACAAATCCAGGTAACTAAAAATTAAATGATTTTTTTCTAGAAGAGACCCAAAAGTTTCTAGAAGAGACCCAAAAGTGCAAAAAGAAAAGAAACAAAATCCCACCTCACCTGCATACGTCTTCTCTTTTATCCGTCCCAGTTATTTTAACTCTCATCTCTTCAAAGGATTGATCTTTTTATTATTATTATTATTGCTACTGAGAGATGAGTGCTTTCTGGAGCCGTGGACGCTGTCGAGGCTTTAAATGACTGGATCTGATTTGACCTAATCGCTAACGTTCGACCATGACGATTGTGATGCGTCGCCTACAGAAGTTTCCCGTGTGAGCATTTTACTACAACTTTATTTGCTCAATGATTGGACGCGTCACCAATACAGCCTGAACGTCTTCATGTCGGCCACGTTTCCAATCCAGCGAACAGCAAAAAAAAATTGTGTCTTTACTTTATCAACTTTATCAAAAATGTTAAAAGTGTTTTCAGTCAAGCCAGTGCCAGTAAAACAACCAAGCTTTGTCATTTTTCATAGAGAGCGGTCCGGCTTTGGGTTGAGGCTTTTTATGGCTGCGGTCAAGCTGCATATCGTCAAAACCTGATCAGAAAACGACGCTGGGATGTTTTTATGTACAAAACTGCACTTGCTTTCCCTTTAAAAATGCCAGAATTGATCAGAATTTGCTCAAATTAATTGATTTCAAAGTAATAATCCTTCACTGAGGTCAAAGCATTTTCATCTATTGGGGAATTTAACGTGTCTTTAAAGACTTTCCTAGTTTGACATTGGGTCAATTTATTTTTATATGTCCTTGTAATGAGTGACTGTGTGCTTTCTTGATCAGTTCTTGTAAGATTCAAATATGTGTTTTTCTAACATTTGCTCTCCACTGAAAAAAAATCGTAAAAATGTTATGTACTTTCTAGGGCAAATATCTTAGTACACATGAAGTAAGACAAAACTAACTTACAGGTAACTTGTTCTAAGTCAATAATTCCTTAATGTTGATGAAAAACACTCGTTCCACTGGAACATTATTTTACTTATGACATTTTTCCTGTGTTATAGATGAAATAATCTGCCAGTAGAACTAATACATGTTTTTAAATGATTGACTTAAAACAAGCTCTGGTCTTGCTGAAAAGCTTTTGTCTCATTTCAGGTGTACTAAGATAGAAAATGGACCAAAACTACTTTGAAAGATTTTGTGTTTGTGCAGCGTCTAGGATGGGTCACGTTTCCGACAACACGTGCTCTGAATATTTGTTTTGTTTCTTTAACGGGAGAACTGTTAAACTCTCGTCAAGGCCCGTCATGCAGCCGGGGTCTGCCTCCAAAGAAAGGAATGTGTGTGTGCGTGAGTGTGTGTGTGTGTCGGAGGAGGGAGCGGACACGTGCTGGAACAAAGAGGCCACTCCCCAGGCTGGCTGCTGGAGGGAGAATTTGAAAAAAAATAAGAGCAGCTCTGTGTGCAGGAAAAGCAGCGGGCCCCGCCAAGCAGAGCAGAGGAGCAAACAAAAGAGCAGATGTGCTACACTTAGAGTTCAAACATGGAAACAAGCTTCTCTGCGCACCGGAGGCTCGCTCTGCAGGTTTATGGAGCCGTCTAGATAAGCGGACGTCAGTGGGGGAAAAAAAACACAAACAAATCTGAAAGTAATTCAAATCTGAACTGAGACTGCAGCTGCTTTGATCCTATAGAAAGATTTTAGTTTCTATTATTAAAGAAACACTTTCCTCAAAGTTTCTGAATCATGGAAGCTTTTAGCTGGGACACTGTGGGAAGCATTCACACTGTAAATAATTCACAAACCAATTTCTTACATCAGAGATCAGAAGTTTAGATACACTCCTTAGAGTGTGATGATTATATATATATATACAGTATATATGTATATATATGCTCTTTTTCCAGGATGTGGAATATAACTGCAATTATTAATCAATAAGAATTTATTGGTGACTTTCTTTAATCCAAAACAGACTCAAAATGTTCATACATACACTCCATTTCTGGGGAGTCCAAACTTCTTGCCACAAATTTTAGATTTTCTTTTTATTATGGGTCGATACGGCACCACAAAAAAAAAAACAAAAAAACACCTGACTGATGCTACATGACGCGGGTTTCAATCCGTCCGTAGCGGAAATGTTTGACTTCTAAGTTTCTCCATCTACTTTTGCAGGCTATAAGCAGAAGCAACCGATAGCCGTCAGTAACTGACGCAATCCTATTGTAGAATAAGATATGAAATCAATATTTATTATTGATTCCTTCTTGTATTTTTAACACTGGTTTACACCTGATTCCACGTTTTAGAGGAAGTCGTCGCCATTTCTTCAGACAGCAGTACTTGTCCCGCCTGCTGCTCTCTCCGGCTCAGGTGCGACTTTTCAGGCAAGATTTCCTGAGCTCGTCCTTCCAGTCTAACTCAATTCATTATTAGGAGCCTGGCCAACAAGGACTGAACTAATAATTTTTAAACAAAAAAAAAAAAACAGACTGAACTACTTCGTTCATTTCCCTTGTTGCCATTGCCAAAACTACAGGCAGACAAAAGTGATAAACACGTCATCTTTCATGACTTCTTCTGTTCGCTGATTGGCCAGATTGAAATTCAACCGGAGAAATCCCAAACTGAGCCGGGGTGCGTAGGCAATAAAAAAAACATTAAAATTACCTTCAAATTAATTGCTTAAAATAAAAGGGGGAAATAAAAAAAAAAAAACTAGTCTATCCTCAAAAATAACTTGCATTAATAGAAAAAATAAAATAACTGATATCCAAGAATACCTGTGACCTGATTCCACATTTTACAGAAAGGCTTCAAACCCGTCTGAATTCATATAGGATCTTTATTTCAGCAGCTCCACCACAAGCCTGCACCAAAATACTGAAGCCACCCTACTGACACTCACACAGGTTCAGAAACAGGGCAAAGACCGTTTTATCTTTGAAAATTAAGAAGTCACAGCAAAGAAAAAAAAAGAAGATAAAAATCAAAGATCTTTTCACTCTTGCCGACCTGCAGCATAAGAAAAAACTTGAACAGTGCAGTTAACAGGTAGTTTGGTTTGCTTTGGTATTTTCACTGAGAGAAATGAACAAGTATTGCAATTGGTCAGGAAGGAGAGGAGAGAAAATATCTGACTTCATCTTTTTTTTGCATGTCACTACAAAATCTAATTAGCATTTTTTGGAAATCCTGAAAAAGGTACTACAATGATATCGAAAAAAATAATAATAAAAAATTGGGGCCCAAATCGTAAAAACAATATACATTACAAAGGAGTAGGGAAAAAAAGCACCTTATGGTGTTAAAATCAAGTGCTTAAAATGGCAGGGAAAATAATAATAAAAGACGTGATTTATCATTTGGTTCAGTTGTATTATTGCAATGTCACTGATTTGTGCTTCCAGATCAATCAAAATTTTATATATATATATATATATATATATATATATATATAAAGAAAAACAAACAGGTAAACATGAGCAATAGGTCCAAGTGGTTTTCTTAAAACACAGTCACTTTGTAGAACATCAGCCCTCTGTGAAGGAGGAAGCTTCTTTCCTTTCAAGTCTTTCCCCATCTGGAAATGGAGCATAAATACGTAAACAAAACTTGGGGATTTGCTAAAAAAAAAATGTTTTAAAAAGGGGGGGAAATAAAAGAAGAAAAAAAAAAGCCCCTTTCTGTTGGTGTTATCCAAAAAGGCTTTTCTAGTGGGTGGGCTGCATGGGGAGGGCCTGCTGAGTCCATTTGTACGGGGAGGAGGATGAGAGGAGCTGGTCGTCACCATTTCTTCAGGCGGCAGTACATGTCCCGCTTGCTGCGCTCTCCGGCCCAGGTGCGACTTTTCAGGCGGAATTTCCTCAGGTCGTCCTTGAAGTCTTCGTGGTGCATCGGCCGATAGGACTGGGGCTCACACTGGGTCTGGACGGGACAAGAACACACATTTAGACAAACACACACACACCACAACTTTAACCTAGCAATAGTAAAATTGACAAATACGGCTGTTGTAAATTATGATAAAAGTACAAACTTTGTCCAGCTTGCACCTGTCCATGAGACACACACAAAAAAGCTAGCTTACCAGCAAGGGTACATTACCAGCAAGTTAGCCTTGAGTCACAGAACTGACATTAAATTCTCATGAAAAAAAAAACTATATGTAAAGATTAAATAGTCCTATCGACAAAATTTAAGACCTTGAAACATTAAAAGGTCACCTTTTTTTTGATGAAAATATTGTTAGAACTTAATTTTACATACCATATTTTCCGCACTATAAGGCGCACCAAAAAACCTTCAATTTTCTCAAAAGCCGACAGTGCGCCTTATAATCCGGTGCGCCTTAAATACGGACCAATATTGAGCCACAACAGGTCTCCTAACTACGGTAAGTAGCCGCCGACTTCATTTTCCCCCATAGAAGAAGAAGCGCGCGGTGCACGCTGGGTTTTGTGTAAAGACCCCAAAATGGCTCCTATTAAGAGACACGCTGACGACGCAGAGTTTAAGCTCAAGGCGATCAGTGACGCAGTAGAACACGGGAACAGAGCAGCAGCCAGAGAATTTAACATGAATGAATCAATGGTGCGGAAGTGGATATATATTGTGATTGCACTAACGTTTGATTTACCGTAACAGTATCAGACTGTTTTTTATGTGTTTGTTGAATCGAGGAAAAGCTCCCCTCCACTATATGTTACACCTTGCTGTTGTTAAAAGATAAACTGTGTCACGAAAATACCACGTCACTGACTTTACCACGGGGAAAATAATAAAACATCTGTTTATTTATTTTGGGAATGAACTGAGTTTTCAGAACGCTGGTTTGTAATCTATTAATAAAGTTTGACTGACCTATCTGACTATTTTGTCGACATTCCCTTTAGCACAGCTCCATCTAATGGATGCATAACGTAACCCCAGCCTCTACTGTAGCGTCTATTCTATGTGCCTTATATATGAAAAAAGTTTTAAAATAGGCCATTCATTGAAGGTGCGCCTTATAGTGCGGAAAATACAGTACATTCATTTGAGACTACAGGGACATGCAAAAACCCAGAAAAATGACGAATCAGGCCTAGAACTCCATGTCATCAGCATAAAGGGAATCTGTAGCTGAACTACCTGGAAAAAAGGGAAGAAGTCTTTGTATCCGCCCTTGAGGATGTAAAGCTCAGGGTAGTGGAGATTGGGATACACGTTGACGGCGCGGTCCTGTTCCCTGACGAAGCGGCACATTCGAGGGCCACGCTCCGACGAGAACTCGCAGTGGAAGACAATGACAACTCGCTTCTCTGTGGAGGAGGGGATGATGGGGGTCTTGAAGAGGAAATCCTCCACTTGGTCTTCTTGGTGCAGGTTCAAAGCCCCCTGAGACAGAACAGGGACAGCTCAGAATACAAAGAAATCATCTTTATACATGTTTCTACCTCATCAGGTTAAAACTGAAGAGAAAGTTCAGTACATTTATTTATTCTGTTCAATGGATTGACTTACCTTGATGTGTCCGCCTTCAAACTCGTAGGGGTAGCGGCAGTCTATGACGATGACCTGATCTACGAGGTGATCAAACTGGCCGGTGAGAGCTGCCACCATCTACAAGTTGACAGAACGCCCAATAAAGTTAGGAAAACATAATGTATCCATGCAACCAGTTCATGGATTCATGGATGAACGAGGCAGGATGAGAGTAGTCACCATTTCTGAGGTAATGTACTTGAGGTCTTGATGTTTTCCGTCCACCGTTGGAAGAACGAAAGGCTTAAAGACAAAAAGGTAATTGGATTGGAAAAGTTGTTTCCTTCTTTAAACAACAACTAGAGCGAAGGGTTTCAGTCTCTCTAACCTTAGTGAAGTCTCCGATCAGCTCATTGGAGCCGTCCGACTTGTCCAGAAGCTTCTCGATCTCTGCGTGACAGAAGGACTTGGACCGTTGGAGCAGCGAACAACTCTGGAAGTAGAATAGAAAAGGATTGAGGAGAAAGTTGTGGAAGTAAGGATGCATGTTCTAACTGCCTAACAAGTCAGCAAACCAAGATGGATGCCGTGTTCAGAGCTATTCAGTTAGGACATTGTAGGTCTGGATTTCCATGGCAATTAGAGAATAGCTCTGATAAAGACTCAACAAATTGGCTGGTGACTAACTGGACGATTTGCAGACTGAGCAAATTAGTAAGAATGACATTCTTACTAATAGTAAGAATTTTAGTATTAATAAGTAAAAATCCCACTGCAGACATGTTGACATGTCAAATCTGATCTTTAAAACACAGATGAACTAACGCCTCAATGAGACGAAGTCTTTCGAAAAATCCCTCGCTAGTGTGCAAAGGTTGCTGAGGCACTCGTCCTTAAGTTCTCCTCACAAACAGACTTCCCTCTCCGACGTGGGCACATTACAACAAAAAATAAAGAGGCTCTGATGCTGTGGATTAATACAAACATTTTGACTTGTCCACTTGCAACTTCGGCATAACTGAACTACAAAAATTACTGCGAGGAAAATGGAGGATTCACAGAACTAATTAGCTGGAAGTCAAGACCTTGTTTAACAGCTCCACAGTATATGACATCATAGCATTTGCTAAGATAATTTTATAGGCTATAGAAAACAGACTGAAAAATGTAACCCACAGGAAAACATCTTTACAGCATCAGGACAGAATACATGAAACATTTTTACACTCCTAGACACTCAAATCCTGCTGAAGCGCAGAATAGCTTGTGAGCAACTAAAGTTCTTGCATATGTTGGGCATTGGTAAATTATCGATAGTTTACATTTCCTCCCCTTTAAGCACAGAAACTCACCGTTCTTGGAGATTCTGGACTTTGGTCCAGCTTGGTTAAAGGTGTTCCTGCGACGCTCCGCCGCCTCTTCACCCTCACAGGAGTGTTTTCATCGGCAGGGCAGTCGGGACGCTTCACGGCGGGGCGGGTCACCGGGCTGGGCATGGAGGGCGACCGAAACAAGTTCCGTGGCCGACACCGGACGATGGGCTGCGGAGAAACAGATCATTTCTAAAAACTAGTCTTCATTTCACATCTTTGTTGACACTGGTGCATATTTTAATAACTTACAGAGTCCTCTCCTGTATTGTCAGCCACAAGTGGCGCAGTGAGCAAGCTCACCATTCCTGTTGGCATCCCAGAATCATCCTGCAAGAAACCCTTGATGAAATTACTTTCCATTTCTTTTTAAACTAAATCCATATACGTTTGTACGGCATCTTACCGCCATGTTGTCATAATCCAAAAAGCCGTCGTCTTCGTCGTCGTTCAGAGAGGAAGTCAGGGAGGAGCGCCTCAGGAAAACGGGGCTTGAATCGTATTCAAGCTGCTGGATTGGCGGAGGTGAAGAGAGCTGCGAATAAGAAACAAAATAAAGAAAACAACATTTGTTTCTTTCTAAAAGCTAGGTCGCGACCTCTAGAACAAACATGGACGGATTCTTCAAACGTTTTCTCACCATGAGAGCTGGAGCGGAGCTAGGACGGGCGGCGAAGGCGTCCTTTAAATGTCCTCCGTTGAAGGAACGCCCGCGACACCGAGACACGGGCTTGGATGGTTTCTTGAATTCAAAGAACTCCTAAGTGTAAAAAGAAAAAGAAAAAAAAAAACAAGAGGAGAGAAAAGAATAATACATTTTAAATTTGAGGAATCTGCAAAGACATCTACAAAAGAGAAGTGAGTTCTATTCACAGCGATATCCATGTGTTTCAGCTAATAGCCTGGGTATTATCGTCTTTATCCTCATTAATCCACTTGAAGCAGAGAAGATTTAAACAATGACTTCGGAGATTCTAAATGAAATGGAGTCAAACTTAACCTGAAAGATGCAATGCTATTGCCATGGTAACAGTATTTCTAGATGCTTTGGAGGGAGAATGACCCACTGACCTCTGGCATGTTCTCCTTGTTGTCAAACTGAGAGACTGAGGGCTTCATTTGTTGAGGCTGCTGGCCAAATATTCCGTAGCGATTGGAATCCGTCTCCTGTCCTTTCAGAGCCGGACTGAAGCCCAGGAGCTGGGGCTGAAATGGGAACCAGTTAGCCAACCATTGATGGAAATCCCACTTAAATGGGCAGCATTATGTGTATAATGCCTTGAAAGTGTGACTGTCTCTTTAAGAAGCACCTGTTCTTTCTGAAACTCCGCCTTCAGGAAGTCATCACAACATGACTTCTATTAATCCTTTGATGCTTTTATCAGTGCTTTGCTAAGTAGTTTCTATGGACACGTTGCAACGCGACACTCCCAGCATAAAAATGCTCTGCAACCGTAGCTACAATTGGTTTTAGCCATCATGTTGTCAACACAACGCGCTAAATTTTAAATGTACGTGTAACAAAAGAAAAAGGGACACAGTGCTTTGCTAATAACTGTAGCAACTAGGTAACGAGGTCAGAAATGTTGTTTTAATAAAAAATGGCGAGGGAGAGGGAAGTAGGTTAGTTATGCTAGCTTGACTTTGACAACTTTAACATGTAGATGTGCTGCAGAATTAGGTGTTTTGATTCAGAAAAAAATAAATAAAAGGTGACATGCCAACTCTGACAGATCATCAGTAAAGCGGGTGTTTAAATTAGCTAATCAACCATTTCTGTTGTAGATTAGTTATCACAGGGGTCACTTTTTAATAATTGCAAAATAAACATTGAGCTTGAAAACAAAACTAACCCCAACTAAAAAATGTATTATTTGGAACTGTTCTACCACGGTTATGGGTGGCATGTAAAAGAATCGTCTTTTTCCTCTCCAGCATTGTTCGCACGAGCGAAATTTCAGGATGGAAACAATGACATGCAACGCGTCTATAAAAACCTCCCATGCTCAGTCCCACCAGGTGTTTGCTAATTGCTGCTAGCTAATCTGAAGGAACCGAGTTGGGATGCTGCACTTTGAAAGTCCAGCCTGGCATTTTGAACCGCTGAATGGTTGCCATGAGAGATCAATTTCTCAAAACATGCATGAATCAAAGCAACATATTTTTAGAACATGCTGTCAATTTTACATAATACTGCCCCATTAAAGTCTTTTTTCTGCTTTACTGCTATATTTTTTCATTTCATCTTCTACAAATCAATTAAAATCTTAGTTGATTTAGATGTTGACATTTCACTTAATGCAACAGAAATTAGATGCAACAGAACAGAAACTTACTGGCAATGAGTTGATTCTTCTAATTGGCTTCTTCCTATAAAAATAAAGGCAAAAAATGGAATTTGAATTAATACAGATCATAATTAGTCAACAATTCCCTACCACAAAATTCTGTACTTTTACATATAAATACCTCATTTAGCTCCAAATTTACTGTGAACAGCTACTTCATTGATACAATTCTACAGGGACACTAGCCTGAAAAATCCTAAGACTTTGTTATGTGTGACCAAGGCTTTTGCAATAAACTACTAGTCATTTAGAGTGAATACATTAAAATTAGCTCCATTTCTGTTCTCAATGTTTTTTGAAGGAATTTTGTTTAGAGACATAATCCATTTTATTTACAGTTTTTGTTGTGCGTTTTTCTTTTTTCCATTTTATTGTTTTTGGTTGTCATATTTTAGATTAAAAAAAACTTAATCGATCATTTCTGGAACAGCCCTATTTGTAACTAGGGCTGGACCATTAACAAAAAAAAAATCTGTTGGTTTTTGAATATTTAATTTTTGGAAAAATCTGGATTTCCCCTTAAATGGAAACTTGAATCCTTTTTATTTTCCATATAATGCCAGCATGAACAACACTGGCATCTTGATTGGCAAGCATGTTTTACAGCTTCCAATTATTTTTACTCTGAAGTCAAGGTTCATAGAATATTAGGACCCAGCTAAGATTCTTTATTCTAGTATGACTGAGGATCATTGCGCGTAACGGAAACTCTGTAAATTCTAGACACTAACGGGTACCATAGAATTGCACAAAGATCCATGAGGAACGACGGAGTCCCAGAGCAAAACTCTGTGAAAGAGGTGTACGGAGCCTCGTGCCAGAAGCCCGTTGAAAGGCTGTTTACATCGTTTTAAACTGCGTGATTGTGAGCGTGAGTGGAAATAAAAATACCAACAGGTATTTTGTTCCATATAACACAGTAGGAGTGTAACAGGTAAACCTTTTATGGATGCAAAAACAAGAACCCTCCACTTGATGACTTTGTGTTTCTGTGTTTGATATGACGTAAAGCACTTTGGAATACCTTGCTGCTGAAATGTGCTATACAAATAACATTTGATTGATTGTAAATAAAAAATGTTTTTAAATCTTACAAGAGTACAGTTGTAGAAGCTACTACATGAAAAATAAAATTTGTATTGTTGAGCTACTTTGACATCAGTTTTAAAGATGAGGTAATATTTAAACTTTTAGCACAAAAGCTTCAAATTATTTTCTGCAGCCGAACTTTGAAATGATCGTGCCAACAAATTCAGCTGGTCGAGTTAGAGCTCCATAATTCTAAAAGCTTTTCTTCCCCCTCATTAAAATGTTTCCATTCTGGTAAAATTGTTTTTATTCTGCTGATATGACAACATTCTTGTAATCAAAACAAAAAATAATATCATAATCAAGTCCTAATACGCCAACGTTCAAATCACAGAGAGGATTTTTAAAAAAAAGACACTTCCTGAAAATATGTTGTCATTTGTAATTTAATTTAGAGAAGAAAAAAAATAATAATAAAAACTGGATCTTGTATGCACCCCTTCAAAATGGCAACAAACGACAATTGACTTCATGATTGAAAACAAACAAACATAAAAACTTACTCGTTGAAAACTCGCCGTGACTGCTGAATGGCTTTTTCAAACCTGCAACAACACAAAAAGAAAACCATCAGGAGTTCAACAAGATGTTCCGCTGCAATTGTAAAGGAAGTCCTGTGTCTGGATTGGTGGCTGCCGATCAAAAGGACCGCCACACCTGCTCAGCCTCTGAAGAGCCAGGGAGATTTGAGGAAGTTGGGTGAATCAAAGAGGTAAGAGGTGGTGCTTTGTGCCCACCTGTATGCTAAACAAGCAGAGCTGAGAGCCAAGAATGCAGCTTAGAGAGAAGAGAGGGTTTTGGGTGGGAGGGAGCAGGAGAAGTGATGCAGAGATCAGCTAATCTAGCAGCCGCCAGCGCTGCTCAGCCTGTAGCTGGAGGAGTTCTTTGTTAGCTGATGGGGGAGCGTGTCCCATTCATCCAGCTCTAGAGGACGGGAAAGCAGTTGTTCTATAGGGGTAGCCCTCATTTCTATAGCGCAGATGCAAAAAAACCCCTTTCCTTTTGTTCACTTATTGAAACACCACGGCTGAAGAGTGTGCCAAAACCCAGAGATGGGAGTCGTCTCTCCAACACAGCGATGTTCAAGCCTATTGTATCGCGACCAAAACTGGAGAAATTAAACTACTGCCAGGCCACAAAAGTTTAAAAAAATAAACATTTCTAGATGTCCAATTTTTTTTTTTTAAATCTGTATATTATTAAACCTAGTTGTTTTTTGTTTTTTTTACACACAAAAAAAGTTATAAAAAGACATCATGCAGCCACCAATTTGAGAAACACATATTTTGTCAAGGGGTCTCATCAAAAACCATCAATACACATCAGATGCGTTACTCAATGTTATTATGGTTCAAAGGCAACTCTAAACAAGTGGCTTTTTAGTGTTGATTTTTATAAACTGTTTAGCAGTTTATAAAAGATCCAAAATATAAAGAAGGGCTTTAAACTGTTGCCTTACAAAAAAAAATACAATTGCCTTGTCTAACTTCTTTAAAACGTTTCCCACGTTTTAAAAAAAATAAAATAAAATTTCCAGTGCTACTATGGCATTCTGTAAAAATGCACAGCTCAGTCAAAAACAACCAATCAGAGTCAGGAGGAGGGTCTTGGCACTGTCAATCATCCTCCTGAATGTGCTGCTAAATGTGCTAATGGTGGAAAAACAAACTGGCCGTTACAGTCAAAAGTGCTGGCTATGCTAACTAGCTTTTGCATTCATGGTGAACCAGCTGCAACATAGCAGAGAGCAAGTGGGAGGGGATGAGCACCAGAGTGATTGACAGCATTAAGACCCTCCCTGAACTGGTTGATTGTTTCTAACCGAGCGTTGTATTTCTGAAGCTAGTACTTGGAGCGCGGGGAGACGGCAGAGAGGAGCTTGATTTTATTCACAGATTATTTGTCTTAAACTGTCACAACAAAATGATAATTTTAACAAATGTTTATTTTTTATAAACATTACCTACTGCCACTTTAATTGTTTATTTTGTGGGCCAAATTTATTTTCTAAATCATTCTTGTCCTGCGGTCAGAGGCCAAACAAAATCCTTTCAACATCACACTTGGTACACACCTGCTCTAACATGAGAGCAGAGAACATCCTCCTCCCCAATCCTGGAGGTTTCCTAGCAACCCAGCAGCTGGGAAAGGAGGTCATTGAGGCCTTTAACACCCGGCCTCTTAGCCGCTGTGAAGAACTTCCATCAGACAGCAGTAGATGTCTCAAACTGAGTCAGGAGGCCACCCAAGATCAGCCAACTGCTCGAGATAACAATGAAGCAGACACGCGCCACAGAGGGCCGTGTTTGGGTTTACGCAGCGATAATACAGTCCAAATATGGCTTTTTGCCAAATACCAACAATGTCTCACCAAGAGTTATAAGAATCGACCACTGTCAGGACATTTTGTCTACCAAAAATAAAACTACAGAAGATTAAAAACCTTTTTTTTTTTAAATCAGCTTCTCTGGTAAAAAAAAAAAAAAAAAAAATCAAAAACTTAGGATTCACACTGTTTCATGCAAAAGTTGAATTAAAATCTGAAAATAATAAAATTAAATAGACATGATGTTTGAGGTAATGATGAAAATCTTCAAAAGTACTACTGCCAAAAAAAAAAAGAAGTTATTTCCACTCTTATGAGTTACATTCTCAGACATATGCCGTTAGTTGTTATGATTATAAACAAAGAAAAAGAACCTTCTCAGTTTTTATATAGAAAAATGTATATTTTTTTGAAGACAAACCCAGTCAAGGAGAGACAAAAAATTAGGTGATTATGATTTCTGGCTGGTTGAATCTCTGAAAAATAAAGTTTCTATGCTGACACGACTCCAACTGCAGTCAGATTAGTGGAACAATAATCCTATAAATTAAAAATGAAGCTTGGCTAAGCTGAACCCAAGCACATGGTTAGAGAAGTGGGGGCTAAAGAGGTGTAAGGGGGGGCAGCAACAAACTACCGATTAGAAAAGACAAGAGGACAGGAAAAAAAATTAGAAAAAAGAAACTCACGTGTCTTCCACTTCCCCATCCACAGGACTAGGAAGATCTAAGCCAAGGCCTGGGAAGATGGGAATCTCAAATTTATTCAGAAGACTCAAAAAAGCAACAGAAACAGAGCTGCTGTTCATGAAGTATGGGGATGAAATTAGCAGCAATGAATTAACCTGAGATCCCGAGGCATAAGATCTAATGCCATCAATAAAAAACTACAATAGATTCATCTTGAGCTCACCAGCATCAGATGAGACGTCTGAGGCGAAAGAAGGAACCTTCTCCAGGGGGGGATGATTTCTCCTTTTCGGGGTATCAGATTGGCTGAGAGAGTGAGCGAGTCAAACAAAGACACATTTATATTCTGCAAACTTTTTAAAAATAGTTTTGTAACTATACAAAAAATAAATAAATGGTACCTTCCAAGGCCTGCTAAATTGTTCATGTCCAGAGCCAAATTGGTGACCGGAGACAACACGGTCGCTGGTCCGGGGGAGAACAGATTCCTGCAGTGCGAACTCCTTCCGCTGACGTCGGGGAGATTAAGCGAGGAAAGCCCGGGGATCGCATTGGGCCTGCTTTTGAAAGCGACGCTTTGCGGGCTAGCACTGCCGAAACGGGGCTCCATCTTCCCTGCTTCTTAACCTGGATAAATCCCGGAGATAACAGTTTAGGGGTAAATTTAGCCTGAGCTTTGAGGCCAGACGATGCCAATGAGTAAAACACTCAGTACACGCTATCCCGGAAGCTAACCAGCCAGCTAGCGTGAATTTAAGAACACATTTCCAAAAATGCGTCTCCGAAACACCGGTGGTAGGTGACCCGGTGGCTCCGCGTGGACAAAAACGTTCATTCGGCCTTGTAAAAAATATCTAGAGCCACATAATGACTACCTGTGCCAGAGAGCCGAACGACACGGTGTTACCTCTCTGGCAGCCCCCTGGTCTCTGAGAAAGCTTGTGGCTGCTCGTATTTATGTTCAAAATAGAACTCCCGAAGCGGCAAAGTTTCATCCAATCAGAAACGCCGTAACATCCAGCTAGCCAATTGGAGCCCAAAACGCCCCTTTCCTGTTGTTCTCTCAGCGGAGAAGGATGTGACGCAATGCTTGTGATTCTTTTTATGTTCTCTTCTGAAACTTTTGTTAGACTCTTGTGGAAATAAAATGGAAAGTGAGGGTATATGAAACTGTTTAACTAAACTGTCTTTGAAGTATTTTTTTTAAATAATAACTTGCTGACACATTAAAACAAACAAGAATGTGTGCATTTTCTAAATGGAGTGATTCTGTTTCTAATGTAAAGTTGCATTAAAAAAAAAGATGGACATTTTTGCTTCATCAATTGAAAGACACTGTTAGTGTCTTTTAAAATTTACAGTCATCAAGCACAGTAATGCATAAGGAAAATGCCAGTGTGCACTCACAGGCTTGTCCTCAAGGAAAATCTCTAGTGCATTGTGACGTCATTGTCTGAGTCCTAAATGGCCGCCAGTGCAAAGACAAAACAGTTTGTCACCATTCCAGTTCCATAAATATGTCTGAGCACTTCTGTTCCACAATCCTGCCATACCACACAGTCTAGTCTTTGCCTTCTTAAGACTTGCTCAGTTCATAATTCAGCAAAATAAGGTTATATTATTCCAGGATAAAGCTTTTTTTTTTAAGTTTATTTGTGCATCTAGTGTTGTGCTCTGCTCTAGCTCCCCTTTTTTATCATAACGGTAGAAATAGGGTTTCAGATGGACACACTGTATGTCCAAAGGACAGAAAATTGTAGAAGTGATTTACAGAAACGCTCACGTGTAACCAGTTCAACCCGAGTATGTAAGCTGTCCAACCAACAAAACCAGAGGTTATTAGTTCAAAGGGTATTCTGCCTGAGGTTTGTGGGCAGAATACCCATGTGATTCTGCAACTTCTCTTGCACGGTTGACATGAGTTAATGCCATAAATCTTTCTCAGGAAGTTAAGTTTGTCATTTGTGCCTCTATAGTGCATTTACAATTCTAAAAGAGACGACACGCAAAATTCCAAACATAACACCTTAATCCATTGCTGTTTGAATTAGTAATCCCAATCAATTCTGCCAACGTCTGGCTGTAAGTTAGAACACTCGTTCTTGAACATGTTATTGGCTCGGTAGATGTAAATAAAGTTTAATAAAGATCCACGCCAATGTAGGAGCATGGGACTCAGGCTCCACATCCCACATGTGAAGAGAGGAAGCAAAAGGTGGGGAGTGAGAAGGTAGCCTCCTCAAAACTGGAGCTACGTTATGTTTCCGTCTAACATATGAAGGCGCATGAAAATCTTTCACTTTGAGACTATGTAACTGTTGTTTAGACTGCTGCAGACAGGAACCTGCATGGACAAGCAGAGATTGACAATGGATAGATGCATGAATGCTATACATTATTATTATTACATCCTTCTCAGTGGGTCTCCTGACAAAATCTTTCACTTTGAAACAAAAATCAACAAAATGTCGCCCAGACACATATGAACCGTTCAGGCATTGTTTAGAGATATTTTGCAGTTTAAAAATATTTACCAGGAAGTGTAAAGCGAAAGACATCATGCTGTGGTGAAGCTTTCAGCTAGCAGGGACACAAAAGCTCATCAGAGTTGGTATTAAAATGGGCGGAGCTGGATAGCAGGGTTCTGTGTTTCTCAGTTTAAACTAATTTTAATCTCCAGTGTAAAGTTGTGCTGTTGTTGCACTGTCGTCTCCGTGGATACACAGGTTGGTGAAGCAAGAGACTATGTGCAGCAATCGGAAATGAAAAAAGTTCCTGCACAAGATCGAACAATAAAGTTAAAGACATATTGCTTTAAGTAGTTTACTGTTGGTAGTAGAACTCAGCTTGTTTTACTTGCTAGATTTATGTCGTCTATCAGAAAGTATTTATGTTATGTTACCTAACCAGCAGTTTTACTGTTGCTGTTTGCCATTTTAATTTATTATTTCATGTGCCTTCATATGTTATAACGGCCATTTGTGTTCAGTTTTGTAAAATCAGCTGTCAGCAGAACCTTTATTGTGTGAAAGGATTTTAGAAGTTTCTGAATCAATCCTGCTGGAGTTGATTTAATCACTGAAGATCTGATTTAATCACTAAAGT
The DNA here is from genome assembly GCF_001444195.1 of Xiphophorus couchianus. NCBI lineage: Eukaryota > Metazoa > Chordata > Actinopteri > Cyprinodontiformes > Poeciliidae > Xiphophorus > Xiphophorus couchianus. The sequence continues at coordinate 374,063 of NC_040246.1, read as the reverse complement.
TTACAGCAGTAATTAGCTTTGAGACTATGGGGAGTGGAGCGGTATTATCCCACACACATGTCAACAGCTGACTTTTTGTTCTGGCTCAAGTTAAGTTCTCACATTAAGCCTGGGAAATCTGACTTTTAGGTATAAACATCAAGTGTCAATAAACCCCGTGAGAGCAGTTTTCTCCAACTCCAGCCCTCAAGGGTTTGTGTTTGGCAACTTTTAAACCTGTCCCTGATCCCTACAAATCTGAGGTGTTTTTTTATTTAAAGAAAGCATTTTTTTTTAAGGGTTGGGTTTCCTTTTGAAACAACTGACTGGTAAACTCTGAAGGAATAAACTGTCAATGAGGTCCTGATTGGTCACTTGAATGACCATTTGCACTCAGGTTACATGGAAATGTGTTGGTGCAGCAGCAGCAGCATTAACATTGACGCCACCTCAATCGGTTGATCAACAAGACAGCAACTACATTACAAAGCTCCTGATCGTCACATGCAAGGAAATCAGAAACGCCACAGTCAATCTCCAATGGCTCGACACCATGCCAAGTGTAGCTCTTAAGAGGAAAAGGTCCTAGCTGGGTCAGAATGTATGGGGCAGTATGGCAAGCCGCTTGAGTAAATATTCAATTCCTCTATCTTTATTTTTGTGTGTTAGTCTGTAGCTACACCAAGGCATTTGGTCTAACTACTTAAATATTTTCCCCTGCCAGTTCAAAACTTCTTAACTGTCCTCAGCAACCATTGGCACTTTTTTCTACAAGCTAAAATGTGAAACTAGTAGACTTCTAGATGTTTCATCCTCTTGCTTTGTAAAACAACTCAAACTTGTTGAATTTTTGTAGCAGCAGTAGCAACTGGTAATACCAAAACTGGTTCAACTATTACAGTTTTTCTCAGTTGAAAGTAGAATCACAGATGACATAATAATAGTCTCTTCCCATGACCGATACTTACTTCTGTGAGTTAGTTCTTTTATTTTACAGCCTTAACTTCACTTTTTTTTTTTTAAAAAAAAAGTTGTTTGTAGCAAATGTAAGTCAGTCGCAAGCAATTTAGCAGTGGAGGAAAACGTCTATTGTAACACGTCGGGTCGTGTCTGTTTACAGAGAGGAAGGTGTGAGAACGTTTCTGGCGAAACAAGCGGCTCCTCCCAACAACCACAACTCTGGAGCCACACGTGATTTCTGTAATGATTACACAGGAACTGTTGCTGCTTTTCAATCAGAGGTTTGTTTCTAAAGCTCCCAGTCTGAACTGAAGCACAGAGAGCAAGAAAAACACAAAGACAGAAACCTGTTTATGGTAACTTTCCCACTTAAATTCTCAGAAGAAAAGAGCCATTTGACACATGTATACAGATTATTTTTAACAAAACATTCCTAAATGTGCCTTTTAGGTTCTTTTGGTTGGTTTTAGCCTTGGACTTAATCTACACCTAAGTTCCAAAATCAAAGACATTTAGTATGACTTTGATTTTCCCTCTAAAAATATCCAATTTTTCTGACTGGTCTTGAACTCAAGCTTTTTCTTCATATTACGATGGATTATAAAACTAATACATGACAAGACCAACATGTAATCCACCTTTTTTGTTGTTATGTATTAGGCGATTAGCATTATAGGACAGATTAGCAGCCAAGCTAGCCTGACTATTGCTTACCTACGTAATTCCTCTCCCTTTACTGATCCATTTGGGATTTTGAACGATGTCGAGTTTCTTCGTTGTTTTGGAATTATAGACTGCTTATCGTTGTAGTTTTAGCGATGGTAACGGAGGAAGTGAACGAAGCCATTCAGTTTGTGTTGGCCTCTCCTCCAAATATTGAGCAGTTAAAGTTGGAGGAGTAAGACGAATGTTTAAGACATTTTATTTCATTTATTTATTTGCTGGGAATGTGTCGTAGCACTACACAGGAGTTGGGTTATTAACAGCACACACAATTTCCTGTTAGTTTCATAGCGTAGCTTCCTTCACAGTTGAGCTAGCACAATACATGTGTAACGGCCAAACATTAGCAACTGGGTAAAATCAGACCCAGTGGTCTAAAACTTCAACAGAATCCACGCCTTCAGCAATCCAGTCATTTCTCTGCTCTGCACAAAGTGTAGAACAAGGTGCTGGTTTTTACCAGGCTATAGTCGAGCTAATTCATCAGTGTCAGAGGTATTTTTTATGAATATGCAACTCTGGAACTTTCTCTGGAACACATTTAAAAGAGAAACGAAAAGAAACAAACAACTACTCATGGGCGAGGCCGACAGATGGGTTTCAGCAGAGAGAAGGAGCTCCTGCCTCTGGAGAGGAAAACTGCAGAAGAAGAGACAAAAGACAAGCAGGGGACGAAGACAGGAGGCATGAGTTTTGTTTGGGGTTAGTGAAAAGGAGCCGGAGTGGGAGGAGGTTAACATTTATAGAGTGAAATGAGGAATCTTAAAAAGGGTCGTGTGTGTGTTTTATAAAAGATGCAGTGAAGAAACAAGGGAAAATGAGCATTTTATCACTTTTCAATGAAGATTCAATAAATGTGCGGCAAAATTAATGTTAACTTTTGAAAGAGAATGAAACAAATCTTCCAGTGTCTGAGTCTTTCTTGTACAAAACAATAAAACATAGAATAAAATGCGACACAATTTATTAAGCAATGCCGTTTCGTGTTGTTTTCGTTGCCGTCTCTGTTGTTGAAAGGGGCCACAGTTTCAAACACGTGAACACAATCTAATCTCCTCTAAAGAAACCGCTTTCAGTCTCAGTAAGTTTACAACCAGGGCAGGGCTTGGTGCGTTTGTGCTAATGTGTTGATTGGTGATTCAAACTGAAAGCCCACTCAGTGGTTTGAAGCCTCACCTAAGCAGTTCTTTATCTATGCAGATTGCTGGAGAATCAGGCTCTGATCACTATCACCAGGAACCTGTTGTTATTTCTAAAAGCCACCTTGGTGGACCTTCTAGCTGTTTGTGTCTTTTTCTACTAAATATGAAGAACAAAACGGCTGCAGTCAAAAGTTAAAACGCATCTCCATTGCATTGAATATTTATTTTGGACTTTTAATGACGTGTCTTTTTGTTTCTCAGTGGATTCTTGAAACAGGAATTTGGGTCCAGTGGAGTTCATTGTAGATTTTCTCTAATCAGAACAATTCAATTCAAAAATACTTTATTGAAGGGAAATTGCATGTTGTTGTAACTTATATTGATTCAAAATTCTTCAGTTATTATTTTATTATTCAAACAGGTTCAAAATTGTGAGTTGTACAAGTCAGTGGTCTAAATTATTAGCCCTCCAGATGAAATCACATAAAACTCTGAGTGTGGCCATGGAGCTAATCATAATGAAAACTGTTTTTACTTGTACTGTTTCCAAAAGTACAAAGACAAAAATCTCCACTTCGTTGGTTTGGTCGATTTCTATTGACGTTCTAAATTGCAACTAGAAACCTGAAGAATGACAAGGCCAAAACTATCACACCTCTTAATGGTCAATAATGTCGCTGATGTTTATTTATTTCAAAATTTACAATGCAAGTCACATAATACGCCAGAATTAGCTGTACATGTAATTTTCATCTGTAGTCCCTCAAGGCACAGTATAAATACAATATGCATTACAATAAGCATTACAGACAAATTAACAATAATAATGGTAACAAATTTGTATTTACAAGAACATATCAAGTTACAAATTTAAAAAGAATAAAGGTTGCCACAATACAAACAATACATTAAAAAAAAAAAAAAAAACAGAACTACAACTGACCATAGTCTCCCTCCGTAGTTTTTCACTGTCTCTTGAGGAACACAAGCAAATCCAAATCGTTCTATTTCATCTAGATCAGTGTTTCTCAACAGCGCCCCCTTCTGAAGAAAGGAATTTGTTTGATCGATTGAATAATGTTTTGAATTGTATTTCTGAATGAACAGGGCTTGTTACTTTGTGGATAATAGTTTTTACTTGTTACACATAATAGGATGTATTTATAGTTTTATTTTGTGTGGGGTTTTTTTGGAACACTTTATCAAGTCTATAAATTAGTACAATATTCATCTATTTGTACTTTGGATGTGTAAAGGTGCACTTTTGTGCACTATATACACTTTTCAGTGCAGTGCCACATTCTTCATGTATGCGTATATATACCATGGCTTTGTTTTTTACTACCTAGTGTGGATTTGAGACCAACTGAATATATATTTACTACTTTTAGAAAATTTTCTGATGAAGAGCAGCTGGTTCAAAGAGGGAGAACTGGAAGAGGCAGAGTTTCAGTGGATGCTGGGGGTCCTGCTGGGAGTGAGGGGCCCCGCAGTGACCTTTTCTTTCTAATTTCTAGTAAAAAAAAAAAAAAAAGGGAAAAACAAAATGCCAGGCGGAATCTTTCGAGGCATAGCTGTGAAAGGGTCAACTGTTTAAATACAGCTTTTCCAGATTGTTATTGTCCAGAGTGTTGTTGTTGTTTTTTTTTTTTACCACATTCTAAAATCATGACTGTTTGGTTAATTTGATCCTAGGTAAAAGAAATTACTATTTCTTTTTCCAATCCTGCCCTCATGTGGACGAAATATTACACACAGTAACGTATTATAAAACACACCAGGGCAAACAAAATTATTTATTATTATTATTATTATTATTATTATTATTATTATTATTATTATTATTATATTAAACCACCGATTAAATGAATTTCTTTCCAGTCATGAATTGAGACTGAATCATGTTTATGTTCTTACACATTCTATTGTTCGTTTTTATAAATGTAAGTTTGTTGCCATTTTTTTTCATTGAAAGAAGATGCGTAGTAAAGTCGGACTACCAGCAGGTGGCAGCATGTTGTAACTCAATGCATTCCATTGCAACTCGCCATTTTTAGCTCGAGTAAGTGACTAGAACGATTCAAAGGTAAGAAGTACACAGTTTATTTGTTTTTTAAATACATTTTCTGGACCTTTTTTATTTTTATTTTTAATAACTAAATATTTGTAGATGCAGAATGCCGGACGGATCAAACCGTGGTCGACCTCACAAAGCTGGAGAATGCTGTGGAAGGCTACACAACTGAGATCAGCAACTTTAAGGAGAAAGTCTCAGTGACTGAATTTACTCCAGAAACCTTCTAGAAAACGAGAAAACGTAAGTTTTACACTGGACTGCCCAGTTTTTTAGCTTTGATGCAAAATTTTCAGCTCTGTGAACCATACATCAGCATGTCATCATTGTCAGCTTTCTCCAAATTTGAGCAATTTATTGTGATACTTATGCATCTCAGATTGAAACTACAACGCCTTGCGTATTGATTTAATGTGTAATGTGTTTTTTAACTAAGTATATAATGATTTATTTTTATTTTTGTCTTTTGATGAAAATGCCACAACAGCCCCATATAAGAAATGTTAAATTAGATGAAAAAAAAAACAAACAACTAAATTTATTTTATATTTTCTGGGGGTGCTATGACTTTTCCAGGGGGAGTTATAGCGCCTCTTAGAGCCCCCCTGGCGCCACCACTGAATATTACAATTTATTAATGTATTGTGTACAAAAAAATCCCCTCATTCCTCAAAAACGGATGAAAATGCTGATACCATTTAATCGAGTAGGGCTGTAGCAATTTCTCAAATGATTCGAGTACCTCGATTATTAAAATTCCTCGAGAAATATTTATCTGCCTCGAAACTTTTACAATTATGGAAAACATACATAATTGTATGTTTTACATAATTGTAAAACATACAATTATGTTTTATGAATCATTATTTGCGTTGGGCAGCGTGCTCACTTCTGCCAAGGAGTTCAAAATGATGGCGAAGTTTCTCGAAGAGAGAGAGAGACTCATTTGGCCAGTAACAGATATTAATACCGATATTTATCCAAAGCTTGTAGAAAGGGCTGCTGGTGAGTTGGGTTTTTTTGTTCATTCCAAATTTGTTGAACCAAAACTTTATAAGAAATGTATTAGTAATATATTTGTATAGTCATAGCTCATTCAGAATAAATATTTGATATGACATACCTTAAGTTGCTGAAAACCGATGCAGGATGCAATTGATGAAATCTTCACCCAAATACAACATTTTGTCAAAAGATAAAAGTCTTCTTCTGGCCAGCGGTTGTTTGTGTTCGCAGGGCTACTGCATAACGGCACCCAGGGGCGAGCGAGGAGCAAGGAGTGGACCGCAGCAGGTTGGAAACGTGGTGGAGACAATACTGAGCCGAACATAGCAGTTCCTCCTCCGGGATCTGGCTGCCATGATTCCAATTGGAAAACAATTTTTAGCTGTGACTGAGGACATTTTGTAGCTATTTTATTGTACAGATTTGAACAAAAGTCAACAGAACTTTTTATCCCTGGGAATAAAATTGTTTGTTTAAATCAAACTGGTCTCTGTCTCCCTGTCTCTGACTCCTTCAACTTGTTGGTGACACCAGGTATTATTAGCCTGGTGTCTACATGTGGAGAAATCAAAAAATCCGAGGTGGCAGCCAGCACCTGAGCATTCCTGATTTGTACATTGCCCTAAAAATATGCCTGACGCTCTTTGGATAATCGTTTGTTCCTGGCTCTCTTCGTTGACTGGGGTCTCCTCACTCTTCCTTCATCAGGTTCTCCTCTGAGAGCTTGATGTTTTTGTTTAATTTAAGGAGCATGTCAACCTCACTCAGGATTTTAGAAAGTTCCTTTCTCCTTGAACAGGTCCTGCTTCAACTTCTTTGGTGCATCCTTAGTATGTTTTAGTTTCTGGACTTCCTGTTGAAGCTCTCATCCCAATTCCTGTCAACTTGTAAGTAATGAGAGAATTTTTTCTCTTCAAAGTCAAGTGGTCTTGACTTAGCTTCTCTTTTTCTGCCTCAACTCTGTCCAGCTGTAGGCATTTCTCACTGAATAATGCCTCTGCTTTTTCTAGGTTTGCCTTAATTGTCCGTTTTAGGGACACATTCGGCCTCTCCGTGGCATTCCCTGCAGTTTGCATCTCCTGAATTGTACGTTTAGGCTCCTCAAATTCGTGAATGAGAAAACTGAGCTGAGTTTTTGTGCTCTTCATTTTTGGTCAAAAGCATCTCGTTTTCTGCTCCCAAGTTCTTTATGTCGTTCTTTTGCCTACTGTCGAGGCGCTCGATTTTCCTTCTAAGGTTTTCCACTAGCTTTTGAAGCTCCTTGTTTCTTCCTCCAGGTTTGAACAGGTCTTCTGTGCAGCAATTTCAAGCTACTTCAGCATATAAGCACTGACTTTGAGCTATTTTATGTTTCTTTTATTCACTGTTCAGATCACACCTGATACAGCAAACAAATTGCTCTGTGGAATATAGAAATACAGAGACAGTCATATTTATATAGTATTCAAGAAAAAGAATACTTGGGTTCCTAGCAATACTTTCAAAGCAGTACATATTTCAATTGTTTTAATAGCTATTTATTGTCTGAGTCTTTGATATCTGGATATAAAACTTAACTTCATTGTAAAATGCAGCAAAGCAAGACTTCCTTTCAGAGTACCTGGAACAATGAATATGATATTTAGCTAGTAACAATAAAGGATTTATGAGGAACTTGGAATTGTTAAGCACGCTTTAACCAGTGAGGCCAAGGAAGACAAATTTCCACAACAGCATAAATTGTGCTTCTATGTTGTTGTGGATAAAGTCTCACAGATTCTGGCAACATGCATTAACAAAAGGACAGTACCAAAACAAGTGGAGAACAGTTTTAAGGATATGAATCACAAAATGTACAATTTACATCAAATTCTTCCTTGAATATAGAATTAATTTACACCTTAGAATAGATTTTATGAGGCTTCTTCTTCTTCCTGCATTGACTCTGATGGAGCCCGGCTTCACTCTACTCAGCTTGCATCATGAGCGTTTCTATTGTTTCATTTTCTTTGCTAATCCCTGGAGTGATAATGGGATTAAAAATAAAACTAATTTCAAAGAAGAAGAAGAAGATTCAAACTAAGCACTATGTAGATGCCCAGGTCAAAGGTGACTTGACTCTGGGTTTCTGCAGTTTTCACCAACTCAAATGTAAAGAGATTTTAAGATCATTATGAATGGAAATTAAGAGCTATATCTCCACAGAAATGCATATCCGTCAGGTTTTGAACTTCAGAATACGGAAAATGTCGCCGTCCTGTGCTTCTGTCAGAATAGTCACATTTTGGCCCATTGTTCATATTCAGCCACACAGAAAAGTTTTGGAGCATGATCAGCCTGTTTAGGGTCACAGCATCTCTTGAATACCTTGTTTATAATTTATCTCTATTCCACACAGGCGCACTCATAAAGTTTCTAGAAATCCCCTTTTCTGGTCAAAACTTTGGATTTTTGGTCCATGAGAATATGATTGCTTCAAAATTACCATTACATATTATATATATTAGAATAAAAGTTGAAAACAAAGCTTCTAGAAGTACTGGTAAACCCTCACATTCTAAGCAATGTGACAAGAAGATCTACTGAAACCCTTTAAACAATGTGACTGATTCACTTTTACTCTCTTTGTTCTTTTCTCTATTCTTCAACTGCAGGTCAGTCCCGTCCACCATGACAGCTGTATCATATCAGTCCAAAGTAATAAAAAAAAACAAACACTGAAAATAATCTGCAGGACATGAGCGGGAGTTAAAGTAAAAAGTGATATATAAGATGTGACTGACACCTTCCCACTGTAGGCATGTCGTAACAGAGAAAGCACTGGTGTGATTTATAAGCTTATAACCAAAAGAGACATTGAAGCTCTGGCTTCCACCCAGAAACCATCCGTTGTGGGCATTAGGAATGCAGTTGTTGACAAAATTATGTGTAACATTAATACATTGGTCAGTCTGTACCTGTGTTTAGAACAGTAGAGCTAGAGTGGACTTTTGGTACAGCTATGATTTAGTGCTGCAGTCACATAAATATCATTGTTCACAACAAAATCTGATCAGATTCTATCAGGAACAGAAATAACCAGTGTTGTTTCTTTCTTCTTCAGTTTTACTCTTTCTTGGACAGTTTCAGCCCCTGCTGTCAAATACTTAATGCTTAATATTTATTTCATTACTATTTGAAGCAATTTTGGTGTGATTTTAATTGTATTTGTTCTTTTGTTTTTAAGCCTTTCTAAACAAATGTATCTTATAGTTGACTGTCTAAAAATGCTCTATAAATCAAGTCTGATTCAAATAGAGATTTCTGGGTTTCTTGCTGCAGCTGCATAATTTGAGGAAAACTCATGATTAATATGTACACTCATTAAAATTCTGGTTGGAACAAATTCCATAGATACAGTTGTAATGAGCTAAGAAATATTGAGGCATCCTTTAAAATTTTTATCACTTAAAGGGACAGTATTATTTATTTTCCAGACACATTGTGTCATTTTAGAGCATAATCAAGTAACTATGATTCAATGTTCCGTCAGTTTTGGAGAAATGTCTCCTTCCATTAGCCAAAACACGAAAGATAGGTTGAGGACATGTCTTCCTACCCAAGGCAATCAAGAAGACACTCACCTTGAATCCCATTGAGGTCATGGAATGGCCTAGCCTGTCTTCAGACTTTAATCCTACAAAATTCTATTTAGAAATGCTATAAATATCAAATATGACTTAAAAGAAATTTGACTCCTTGAAATGGAGTCTCTGTCTCTTTAAAAACTCCCAGTATTTCTGAAACTCCACCTTCAGGAAGTTATCATAACACCACTCCTCTAATAACCCCTCAATGTTTTTTTGTTTTTTTTATCAGCGTACGCCTAGCATCTTGGAGGCGGAGCTAGGTCCAACCAGGCGTTTTACACAGCTGAATGGTTGCCATGGGAAATTAAAGGGTCTCTCAAAAAACCTTGAGAGAATGAAGACAACACTCTGGATATGTTTTTGATGAGGAAATAACATTACAACATAATGTAAATCTCAAAAAGGTCGATTTTACACAATACTGCCCTTTTAATTGCTCCAACTGTTCCTTCCACCAGATGGCAGCGGTCAGTCGTTCCCCTGGTCTGGGGTCTTCCTGCCAGCCTGTGTGTGGTCTTGTTTGAATCGTCAGCCGAGGTCTCGTAAACACACTAAATTAACCATTGTGTCCCTCTCTCTTTGCATAGCTTAAAAGACAGGAAAGTGAGATGTAACGTGCCTTTAGATGGGCTGCCCACGCTAATCATTGCACTCAGTCCATCATGGCCCACAAAGTCAGCATATGTGTCTTTGTTTGGCATTTCTCCAGGGAGACGGCCGCTTTGATCTGCCCTCATTGTCGTCCGTGTCAGATTCACGCGGGCAGATGCAAATCGCCACGGTCGCGCTGGGCCACTGTAAACCGGCGGTCCTGGAGCTGAATGGAGGCCGGAACACAGACTTCAAAGCAGCGTGAACATGAACGCACAATGTGGACAATTAAGAAACAGATTTTAAGTCAATAAAATAAAATAAAATAAACTTGCTGGTGTAATTCCATGAGACAGAAAACACGGGAGTGGAATACATAAAGGAACTAAACATTTGATTCAACGCTGGTTTTGTACCTTTTCCCAGTTACAAACAATAACAAAACCTCAGATTTTTAGGTTTGAAAGTGGAGACAGAGAGAGGGAGAGAGACAGGATCTCACCTGAAAGTCCAGAAACAAAACGTATTGTAAAATTTAAATTGAGAAATCCATCAATATGTAAAAAAGTATTTGACTCCCTAGCCATACGCACAATAGTGGACTTTCATTGACAAACATTTCTTGTAAATGTTGCAAAAATGTTCTAAATGTTTGTGGCTTCTTTGCTGCAGGTTGGAAAAATACAAAGCCAAAGAATTTGGTTTTAGTCCAACATCTTCACTAAATCATTTAGGTGTGCTCTTCTTTTCCTTTCTCTTATTTCCATTTTCAAAACAAAGGCAAAAAATTACATAAACTGTTGAGACTTTCTTAAGAAGCATCTTTCTGATGGTCTTGGGTTGACTGGGTGTCTATTGGGTACAATTGATCAAATAAATAAATACAGTTCCTCCCGTTTATTCTTCCTATACGTTCAGTTCTTTCTGGACACATAGCAAGCGGAGGCCTGGTCTTACCAACGTTACATTCAGGGGCAGAAGGATAGATGAGGCTCCAAGACCTTTAGCAGAAAACTTTGTGGGAGGGTAACAGCATCTGCCTTCTGCTCAGTTCCACTTGATTCTCATCTCCCTTCAATGTTCCGTCAGTTTTGGAGAAATGTCTCCTTCCATTAGCCAAAACACGAAAGATAGGTTGAGGACATGTCTTCCTACCCAAGGCAATCAAGAAGACACTCACCTTGAATCCCATTGAGGTCATGGAATGGCCTAGCCTGTCTTCAGACTTTAATCCTACAAAATCCTACAAAAGGTCTGCAGGCAAGCGCAAGGATTTAGTTCCCAAGAGGCAACCAAGACTCCAGAAGGATCTAGAGTTTCTGAAATACGGAACGGTCCATATTTCATTATTAAAATACCAAACACCGTAACTAGCATCAAGAAAGGTCAGACTCAATAAAAGTTTCTATCCAAAGTACTATTCCTTTGTGTTTATGACATATAAATCACTTTTACATGTTATGGCCGAATCTAAGTTGTTATATTTTTGGCAAACATCTCGTCCTTCCAAATTAAAGTCAAAATACCATAAAATAAATAAGAATGTCTGACCTTACCAGCAATACCTTTCTATGAACTTTTCTTGATATTCTCTCTTTCTCTCACTGTGAAAATTCAACTCGAAAGTCATCAGACATTCTGTGCATATGGGTTTACGGAGACCACAGGCTGCTTGAAGAGAACTTTCTCGGCTCATGTCCAAACATGACTGGTGGTTACAATGACCAGAAGTATACAGAATATGTATATATATTTCCATACTGGGGAAGAGACGACCTACTGTAGCCTGCAAGTCCCAGCATGCAACCCTGTCACCTAAGAATCACATTTCTGCCTGAGCCTGTGTCCACTGAAGCAGCTCATTATGCCTCCATGCAGCTTCTTTATTATGCTGTGAGAAAGACACTGCAGACGGCTGCAGCTGCACAGCTCAATCATAGAGATGCAATAAAAAAAATAAAACCATTGCTATTTTTGTAACCAGGGATTTCCAACTGAAATATGGGACATGATATACATTAATATATATTTAACTCAAGTACTTCTCTTGAGTACTTCCCAAGAGAAGCATCAATAAGTACAGAGTGGAAAAAGCTAAAGAAAAACTCAATAATATAATCACTACCACTGCCTCTTGTACCCATGACTTTTTATAAACAGGAAATGATTTCCAGATAAGGATGACAACATTTTATCTGAATACTGTTCTACCTAGAACACAGATCATTTTCTTAATCAAAATAAAAACCTTTTCAACAAGATTATTTCAAAATAATGTGTGGTTTTTTGGCAACCAAGGAAAGGCTGCAGCTAGCACATTAGCTACCAAGATCGACCAGGAAGTGGCCACTCCTCTGTAAACCATCAGTCTAAAACTGGTAAGTTCTTGTCTGTATTTTGTCATTTTTCTTTTTTGTGTGTGTGTGGAATAATTATAGTAAATTTCCACAAAATAATGACTAAAAAACCCGTAGTATATATACTGCTCAAAAAAATAAAGGGAACACTTTAAGTGTTAAACACCTGTTTAAGTGTTCCCTTTATTTTTTTGAGCAGTGTATATATTTTTCTGGTTTTTGACGTTGGGTTGGAAAACTTCCATTTTCAGAAAAAGAAATCAGCTTTATAGGGCAAAATTTTGTGTCCAGGTAAAAGTTTTGACTTTGATTTCCAGAGCTATCTCAGTACAGACATTGAATATAAACATAAATAAACTTAAATTAAAAATAAAATATAGAATTTTTTTTAATAGCATTTCTCACAAATATCAACAGAACATAAAAGAAAACCTACCTATGAATTCACTTTTTTTTTTTAAATGTTTTGAATTTTAACATTTTAAAATCTGAAAGCAGAGATTAAATGACTGGTTCCTTACACATAACACATTTTCTTCAGCAGATATTTATCAAATAGTATTTTTTTTCAAATGTAAAGTTTGCAGCTCTAAACAAGTTTTATTTAGCTGGAATGAGGGAGAAAATGGCTCTTTGAATTATAAATGTGGCAGCTCCCTTGATGTTACAAATGTAAAAAAAAAAAGAGAGAAAAGTTCAAAATAAGTTTCTGAAATCAGATTCTCAGATCCTTTATTTGTGAAAAGAGGTGCTTATAAGATCCATTAAAGCCCAATTAAAACCAGGCAGAAGCTAACAGAAACTCTGGTCTGTTTGCTCCAGTAAAAGGCCTGGGGGGTGGAGGAAGTGTGGCCGCAATATAAGCAAATAGAGAATGTGAAGAGAGGAAATGGCCTGTTCCAGTAACCAGAGGCCAGGAGCGGCGGTGCATTCAGCGCTCAGCGCCGGGTTGCTGCGCCTCTCTCTGTCTCCTTTCAATGCGGCCGAGCCTGGCGAGCGGCGCTTTATGGACAAAAAGCTCCGACACCCACAGGAAGTGTAAAGAGAGGTTAAGTGTTAAAGTCCAACCCGCCAATTCTCACCTCCATTAAACGGAGGAAAACGGGATGGAAGGGGGGCATATGAGGGTCTCCACAGAGCCCTCAAAGCACCTGGGAAAGGGCCCTCCTGTAGGGGCCCGCTTTACAGGACTGCAACCTCTTGGAAACTGCAGCTTGGAGGAGAAGCTTCGCCTAGAAGGCGGAGCTAAGTCCACCCAGGCGCTTTGCAAAGCTGTATGGTTGCCATGGGATATTAAAAACTTTCTCAAACATGCATGAAAGAATCAAGGTGACACTCCAGGTCTGTATTTGACGAATTAATGACATTATAGCAGGATATAAAGCTCAAAGAAGTCGATTTTATATAATACCGCCTCTTTAAAAGAATTCAATTTCGGACTCCCATTTTCCATTCTTTATTTATTTTCCCTGCATTAAATAGCTAATAAAATTGTTCCACTCTTACTGTTTGTGACGAAGCCTTTTCTTCTGCATAGTGCTTTTACTTCGGCTCAAGTGTCAGACATCTTGAATACACTCCAGCAGGACAGACCCGCCTCCCGCTCACTGAGAAAGTTAATCCCTCATTAAGTTGGTATCGTTGTGGTCAGTTGTCAATGCAAACAGTCGGAGGACGCAGTGGTCACCTGTAAGCCCCCAACTCACGCAGTAGCCCAAAGGGTCAGGTACAGTGTTGGGAGGGGGTGTAGCTTTACATTAAAATGAAAATAGCACTCAATCTGCTCAGCGATATGCAAAACAGGCTAGTTCCAGTCAAGAAATGAGTTGGTTTATTTATCTTTTTAATCCACGTATCTGAAAATTGGAATCTCTTTATTCCGGATCACAACAGCTAATCCATCGATATCTGTCCCATACAAACCATTTCCCAGCAGTTTAAAAACAGCTCTTTCCTCAGATCTCTAAAACTTTCTCTTCTCTACTATTCAGTAAGAAAGAAGCCCTGACAAGAAAGCAAGCATTCGAATGTGATTTCTTTTCAATCCCACAATTAAGCCTCACAATTAGAAGATGAAAAGACATCACAGTGTTTCAATCGCAACAGCAAGCGTTAAAATATCTGATAGCTCTTCACTGGCATGCTAATTACCAATAAAGACTTGTTTTCATTTAGACTTGGCCTCTTCGGACATGTTTTAACAAATCCTGAGGAGTTCCTTTGTTGTAAATCTCAGATGTTTCTAACGAAACTTTAAAGAAAAAAAGACGTAAGGCTGGTATTTACTTTAAGACGTTCTGATTCCAAGTTGAGGACAAAGCGGGAACCACACTAGCATGCGCCAGCTGAGGTACCCCGATGCGTACTGCAGCCAGACGGAGGATATGTGGCTTTCTGCCGGACTCCCACTCAGAGCGGCTGTGGAGGCCGAGGCCCAGCAGGAACCTGAAGCGACCCACTCAGGCCCAGAGGCCGGTCGCTCTGGGCCTGATTCATGTAAATGACTTAAAAAAAAAACTCATTAGTGATGGATGTGAGGGGACAGGAAAGGCTCAGCACTGTGAAAAGCTGAATGTGTCGGCCAGGTGAGAAAAGGGCCAGAGATAATAATGATGACAGCGTTTCTTTATGCCTTTGTTCCATTCAATCACCTGTGAACTACGACCGAGCTTCTCCTCACTACAGCTGTCACTCCTCTGTCATTCCACAGGGAGAACGTTCTCAAATCCTCCACTGTTATCATGTTTGTTGAATGATAAATCGTAGAAATATTGCATGAAAATACACAAATACTTACATGACTTGTTTGTATTCTTATTTTCAGATACACAACAGAGTTTAAAGGAAGAAACTCGCAAGGCCTCAGGGTTTTTGGTTTGTTTTTTTAGCAACTTGTCTTTCATTTTATTGGGATGATGTTATGTGGATTTCTTTTGAACACCATGAGTTAATATTTTTGCACAACCTTTTGTGGAAGTTAGTTTTTTGTTTTTTTTGCGTCAGCCATCGCCTTGTACGTCCTTGTAAAATATCTCAAGCTCAGACTGCATTCAAGTTGTGTCACAAACTTGAACTTGGACGTATGTCTGACTTTGTCTAGGTCATTTTAGCTTACAAATATATAGTTTATATCATTAAGAGAGGAGAGATGAGATTTAAAGAACTGGCTGTGGGATGGGGACTGTTTACAATGTAACACCAGGAAGTGGAGGAATCCACAGTTAATCCAAAAGCACAACGCACTTTTCAGATTTTCATTAGTAAAAATCAATACAAAAACTATTAATCAAGCATGAATTTTATTTTGGAACATTTTTAAAGCTGGAGATTCTACATGAATTGATTTTGATAAACGTGATCGGTCATTTTTTTATGTTTAAAACAAACACAATTAGGAGGCAGAATGTGTCTCAGCTTAGCATGTGGGAACCAGAATGGCTGCTGCTGATTCTTCAGGCTTAAGACTAGAGCCTTGGTAGGAAAAAAGGACAACCCACTGAGCCATTAGTGAGCGTCCTGTAGCTCCACTTCTCCTCTCAGCCATGACTATGAAAGGAAGGCCTTCTGGGGCAACGCGCAGCCGTGGATTCCTTGTCTGGTTCCAATAAACAACAGCAGCTAAATGAAAACTCTCTCATTGCAGGACTCAAAACTGCAACTTTGACTAAATCAAAATACGTAAATAAATACATTTAAAAAACTGATTAAAGATCAAACATAGTTTTTCTACCAGAAAAGAAGCTATAAAATGACAAATATTGCCTGTTGTAACAAAAGTCAATATAAAACTGAATACTTGGAACCTCACTCATTTATTTGTGTAAGATAAAAAAATTTTTTTAACGAAAGTAAGAAAGAAAAAAGGAATTTAACTGGCTTTAACTGAGTAAAGCATTTTAAAAATAGGATAGAATCTAAAGAAATGCATTGGAGTATCCATTAAGGGTTAAACGTAATAATTTCTTATAAAAAAAATACTGATTACAAATGACCCCAAAAAATGTTTGCACCTTACACCGGTTTTATTTGTTCAATTTCAACAACTTGCTTTATCAGTGTAGGCCAAAGTAACAGTGGACACCTGAAACTTAATGGATTTTTTTGAATAATTAAGAGGTTGGTTTTTTTTAATATGTAAATATATTTACCCAGCTTGCTGAGTAAGCAAATTTTTAAAATTCTGCATTAAACTTTATAGTTTTTGTTCAGAGCTATTGATCAAAACAGATTAAACCAGTTTCATTAGCTTAGTATTAACAGTGCCAGGCAACAGAAAACACAATCTTTGAACTGTTTTAAGGTCTTTTCACTCCTGTTATTCATATATATGATTAATTATATTACAGACTTTTCTGATTTTGTTGCGTTTACTCACAGGAGTTGCACTAATTTGTGAAAGGTCCGTTTAGCTGTTAAACTTACAGATTTCTACTCTTAAATGCTGACTGAAATCAGCATTTAAGTACAGCAAATGTAAACTGTAATACCAATTTTATTGGTTAAGAGCAAATTTTGTGAACTAAATAAATATAATATACAGAGTATACCCTTTTTTTTTTTTTTTTTGGTTTGACGATTTCACTTTGTTGTTCGTACAAACTTTTTTTTTTATTAAATACAATTTAGAAATAAATTCATTGTGAATTAAAGGGGACTTTCTGGAGGCTGGGGGCAGCTCAGCTCGGCTCGGCTCGGCTCGGCTCGGCTCGGCTCGGTAAGCAGCAGTCCTGGGGCTGGGTGGTCCGGGACTCGGGGCATCAGAAGACGCACCGTCATTGTTGAGCTACCGGTGGAGAGCGTCTGTGTTTGCCCTCTTCATTAGACATTCTAGTGTCATGTGGGCAGAATAAATAAAAAGGAGCGGAGGTCAAAGGGAGCGAGCGGCGTTTAAATGTGTTTTAACAGTCAGTTAAAGCTGCGGACGCTTTCTGTCGCTTTCCAAATGATGGAAATGAGCCTGGAAAGTTTGCAGAGCTGGGAGTAATCCCGAGTTAAAAGAGGGGGAGACTCTCCGGGTAGTGTCAGTAAGCAACCACGGGCCAGATTTTACTACTTCATCCAAGATACCATCTTAATTCACCGATATATTCTGCTTTATGATATTTTAGACTAGGTTAAGCTTAGCTTTATTTGTCACGTGCACTTTAGGAATGCCAAAAAGAAAGAAATGGGGGCACAACTAAAACAAGAGCAATAATAAATAACAAAAAAGATAAGAAGTATTAATATAAAAAAGATAATTTATGCCTCAGAATTGAGCAAACGAATGTCCAGGTCCAGGTGGACGCGCGGTCGCATTTTGAGGATCAACCTGTGGATTAATGTAGTGAAGTGGGATTAGTGGAGCCCAACAAACCCCGCTGGATCTGACGCCTCGGTTACAGCAGGCAGCAGGTCTCAAACGCCTCACAGCTGCTGCTAAAAAGCACACTTTGCTAACAGAACACGGTCGTGTTAGGACTGAATGAAAGGTTAACGAGACAATAATCCACAAACCAACCAAGAGTCTGTGATTTGGACGGCCCACGGCGAGTTGTTACGCTGATTAAAGCATCTGTTGGCCAGGCGGGACTTAAAAGGCCACCAAATAAGATGATTTAGGAACATCAAGGCTTTTCCCCAGCGGTAATGATTACATTTGGCCTTCAGATCCATGCAAGAATTTGTTGCGCAGTAAATCTCCTTGAGTCGCCAATCCTCCCACCCCCAAAACCCCCAGCGCTCTTCAAAAGCCTTGTTATTCAAAGGGTTAGGATGTTTGACAATCCCAGCTTGTACAACTCCACCAATTAATTGGATACGTTGTAGTAAGGATGTTGGGTCTCTCTCATCTGTTGCTTAGAAAGACAAAGGCTTAGCGGGGGGTTGTTCGCACCTCCCCGTGCTGCCGGGGTATAAATCGAGGCTCTTCAGGTGGGTCAGGCATTCATTCTCACAGTGGACCTCGGAGCAGCAACTTTTTATTTTTATTTTATTTTTTTATTTCCCTCTCAGAGAGCAAATTTGAAACATGCAGATACCGAATAGACCAATGGAAGCTGGCGGATACTCCGTGCGTAATTACGCACGGGCCTCACTATGCGCTCAGAGCAACGGGAGCCGCTGCACTCCGGCCGCCAAGACTCCAAGCGGGAAGTCTTTCACCATCGAGGCTCTGCTGGCCAAGCCGGAGGAGGCGGCACCCAGAGACCGGAGCGGACCGAACCAGTGGGGGGAGAAATACCCGCAAACCGCGCCTCCTCCGCACCTGGCCGGGTTAACGCTTCCACCGGCACAATACCTCTATTCACCCAACGCGTTGCACCCCAGCGTTCACCCGCAGCCTGGATATTCCGTCTACTGCTACCCGCCGTTCACCTACGCACCATCCTGCCGGGGAGCGTTTTACTCACAAGGTAAAAGAAAAAACAAAAAAAAACTGGAGCGACGTCGGACACGTGGAAGATCGCGTCTTCGTGTTACAGAGTCAGTAAACATTTCCTCTCTCTTTGTTTCACAGCTACCGTGTCCAAAGCGAACGCAGCGATGCACCAGTTCAAGACGAAAGGCGGAAAGTCGAAACGCATGCGCACCAGCTTCACCAGCGAGCAGCTGTCCCGGCTGGAGAAGGAGTTCGCCCGGCAGCAGTACATGGTGGGATCCGAGAGGTTCCTCCTGGCCTCCGCTCTGCAGCTCACTGAGGCTCAGGTCAGAACTAGAACGAGAGAACCAACTTTAAAAACAAAACAATAAAAAAAAAAAAAAAAACTAACTATTATTTCTTAAAAGAAATCATTAAAAGCTAAAAGACAAAGAAAACAAGCAGGTTTTTAAATTTCTATGTTAACATCTAATTTATTCCTCAAATAAATTAAATCAGTTTTAAAAGCTGTTTAAGCAGCATTTAGTAAATTTGACTAAACATTTTCACAGGCATAAACTCATGAAAAAAAGATCATAGTGTTTAAAAATTCTCAATTCAGAGTTATCTCTCAGAATACATAATTATGCAGAACGGACATATGTTAATTGACAAATATCAAACACGTAAAACATTAATGTTACATAAATAGCAAAACAATAATTCAATCGATAGTGGTAAACTTTGTAAACCCTGCCTCATGGTTTTAAGAAAGTCAGCCTTACTAGTTAGCTTAAGCTTAGCGTTAGCACTGTGGCTAACTACCATATCCTAACCAACATGTTTGTTTCAATACAAAACTTCCTCAGCCACCAACTGCATTAGTGAACATCTTTGGCTTCGCTAATATCAGTGTTTGAATGTAGAGGATGGAGACAAACACGCTGCTGTTAGCTTGTTAATAGTAGTTAGCGCTACAACCATGAGCAAATCTTACTGGTTTTTTGATGTTCAGCTAGATTATGTTCCATTTGGTTGTGACATCACTTGATTTCCTACTCCTGAGACAACTTCATGAAGTATCAGCACCTCCCCTTGCTAGCAGGTTTGTCTTTAGCATTAAAATCACTAAGCTAACCAAAACCTTATACAAAGTTACAATTTTACTCTCAATCACAAATTCTATGACAGTTTTGTATCTTCTATGAAAACTGATATATTCATTCAAAATATAACTTTCATAAACATATTCTCACTGGTTCTCTGCTCAACACGGAACCAGTGAGGCTAACGGCTAGCTACTTTTACTAAGATAAATCTGCTAATTTAACTAGAGCAGAACATCACATTTCGAAACTAGTAAGTATCAAAGTGTGAAATAAAATCCATGTTGAAATCCTTACAAATATTTTTCTCTCCATCTCTCTCCAGGTCAAAGTCTGGTTCCAGAACAGACGCATCAAGTGGCGCAAACAGAGTCTGGAGCAGCAGCAGGCCAAACTGGCCAAACTGGGACTGGCCACTCCGCTGAAGAGTCCCGGATCTCAGGGCCACGGAGACGAAGGCGACGAAGACTTCTCCGACTCGGATGTGGATATCGATGTATCCGATGACTTGGTGGACCACTGCTGACCGTTTCAGAACAAAGACTTCCCTGTACATAGCGCTGAGAAAGGAGACAGCTGTCTCCGACTATGAATATTTAATAGATTTATACTTATATATTTAATTTTCTACGTTTATTCCTCGGAGATGAGAACGTATCCTGTATGGCTTTACATCTGACATATTTTTAAATATATTTTAGGACTTTAATGCCAATTCAGTTGTGTTTCTTTCTTTCTCCTCTGCCCTTCACATCAAAAGCTCTCAAAGGAAAACATAAAAGACATAATTTAAAAGTTCAAATAACACATTTTGTGAAAGTCACTAAAAGCATCTTGAGATTCTGCCTCTCCTCAGTAAAGATACACTCCAGTCATTCGTTTAGATGCACTCATCAGGGGTCTGAATGTCATACTAACGTGAAAATTTAAATAATTTATTTGAACTCTTCGATTTTGGGAGTGGATTAATTTTACAATGCAGCTTTAGTCATTTTTGCAAGCCAATATTGTATGGATAGATGTTAATATACTGTGGCTTTTCTCTAATCTACAACTCTGAAAAAAATTAAGAGATCGCTTAAAATAATCAGTTTCTCTGATTTTATGTTTTATAGGTATTTGAGTAAAATGAACATTGTTCTTTTATTCTATGAACTACCGTCAACATGTCTCCGAACTTCCAAGTGAAAATGTAGTATTTATTTGCAGAAAGTGAGAAATGGTCAAAATCACGAAAAAGATGCAGCGTTTTCACACCTCAAATAATGCAAAGGAAACAAGTTCATATTAATTTATAAACAACAATACTAATATTTTCACTGAGGAAGAGTTCAGAAATCAATATTTTCTGGAACAACCACAAGGTTCTCAATGGGGTTCAGCGCTCTGGGCTCTTCATTGTTTCCACAGCTTAAGTTTATACATAAAATATATCCAAGAATAAACAATTTGCTAAGAAACCACATGCTTTTTGTATTCATCAACAATTTTCTGGCATAATTCTTGTGAGTTATATGAGCAAACGCTTTGACTTTAATTGATCATTTTGACATTAGTTAGATGGTTTCTTTGATTGGACGTTTTGAGGTTGAGTCTATGTCAGAATCAAGTATTTCAAAAGTGGTAGTTCCTTTTTCCTTTTCCTCTCACATTATCATGACCATGCTTGGCCAAAACACTTCCACACATACTTACAGTTGTTTCAGGCAACTTCGTTGGTTGATGTTGAACTCTCCTTCATTTTCTCATATGTACGGGTGTCTCTTTGAGTGACGTTGCCGAAACCTGGACACAGATATACAAATGAATCGATCAGGACAATGATCCCAAACACAACACAACTCAGTTACCAATGACAAAAATAGGCCAAGTTTGAGATCTTGAATTCAGCCCTACTGAGGATTTGCTGGCTAAGCTTGAATGTCGGGTCTATGATCACCAAATTAAATGATCTCTGAGAGAAGAGGTGGTCAAATATCCAGTGTAAATTATTTCCAAAGCTTGTTAAATATTTTACAAAAGACATTTAAAGTTGAGTTGTATAAATTCAAACGCAAATTTATAAAGTACTAGTTTTGTGAACATTGAACCTGTTTCTGAATTTCATCGAGCCATTTTATAGCACGATCAAATAAGTATGTTACTCTCAGTTGTTAAAAAAAATGCAGTATTTAACTTTAAAAAATTTAACAACTTGAAAATGGCTTTAAAAACTCCTTTTCTTTCTGAAACTCCGCCCTCAGAAAGTCATCACAATATGGCTCCTCTATTAACCCTTTAATAGCGTTTTACTGAGAAGTAGCTCCTGTAATGAGCTCAGCAGAGCTGCAGTTCCACCAACTGTTAGCTACTTGCTGCTGGCTAGTCTGAAGGAGCCAGCAACTCCTTTAGGGAAGGAGTGTTTGGAAACTGAATCTCCTCCTTCTTCCTAGAAGGTGAAGCTAGGTCCACCCAGGTGTTTTGCACACCTGAATGGCTGCCATAAGAGATTCAAAGGCTCTCAAACATGCATGAAAGCATCATGCATGAAAACATGTATGATGATCATAAACTCTAGATATGTTTATGATTTTAAACTGACTGTGATGACTGCAGGCGAACTTTTGACCAAAACCTTTCAGGCACTGATCGTTTGTGCTGCTAAATGCAATAAATGACACTTCCTCATTACCTCGGCATCTGCTATAATCGAACCCCTCTTCAGTCCGGTCACGCCAACCTCCGACATTTGCTCGTAGATCATCTCGCCTCCCTGTGTGCCCGGGGTGAAGACGATGGAGACATTTCCTCCCGGGTCTGCTCTCACGTAAGGTCGGGGACAGACTCGGGTTCCCCTCCGATCTGTGCAAAGCAAATAAATACCCAGCTGGGGGGATTAGCTGGAATATCTGTAACCCCCGGGGTGGTAGGGGTCACTCTGTCTCAGCGCCACAGAGCCAAGCTCTCGCTGCTTAATCTGTTTAAACCGCCAGCATGGCTGTTCTCACTGCCAGTCGGTGGACAGGGTTCCCACAGGCAGGTGTCCGCTCTCTGGCAGACAGAAGGATGTCGATGTGGGAGTCTTGTCAGAGTGGCTGACGGCAAACACTGGACACAGTGTCATTATTTTGTGTTAACAAATATATTCTAATATATTATCAGGCTTCATGGAAATGTGTTTGTACAGGAAAGCTGCTGCGGATGAGTAAACGAATAATTGTAGCTTCCTGTGCGGGTTCGACGTCAAGTAACGTTCTACTTCTGATTGGTGGAAATGGAAGCATGATTAGAAACAACTGTTTGTCTTTTTTATTATTATCTTCCCTGTTATTTAAAAATGTATACAAGCACTCAATTTTGACACCATGAGGTCTTTTTAATACTCCTTTGTAATATATATCTTTTGCTTTTATGATTTGGCCAGATTTAGATATTATCATTGTAATACATTGTCCAGGATTTACAAAAATACTAATTCAAATTTTGTGACGGCATGCAAAAAGATGAAGTCAGACATTTTCTTTAGGCTTTAGAATAAAGTCGTAAAATGATCACTTTGTTTTCATGATACAATATTCTCGTATTACCTCAACTTTATTCTCTGAATTTTATTATATCTTCTTAGCGTGGCCCTGATCTCATACTTTTTGTTTTCTGTCCAACCAAATAAAATGTCCTTATAGCCAGAAGAGCAACACGGCTCTTCAAAACAAAATAGCTCGTTTTTATAACATGTGCAGTAGGAAATTTAGTTAGATTTCTAATTTACAAAGCAAAAAAACTGCATTTTGTTTTTAAATATTATTGTATTTTCCTTGTGGGTTAATAAAGTATTTTTGAATATGAATTGAATTTGAATTGAAATATAATACATCTCCTTTAATGGGACATGTATTTTTTTTTCTGTAAATTTATATAAAACGAAAGCAGATAGTTTGCATCACAATGACAAAAAAATTACTCCATAAAAGAATAATCAACGAAATAAATATGCACACTTTGTATGAAGACAACTATTATTTTTAACTATATTTACATTTTTAAATTATTGCTCAGTTTTTAGCAATTTTCTAAGAGCCACATTGAGCCACGTGTGGCGTCTAAAGAGCCACACGTGGCTCCACAACCACAGGATGCAGACCAAGTTCACTACATGTTTTCCCACCTTGTCTGTCTATTGCCCATTTCCTGTCTGATCTACTGCAAATAAAGTGCCAGAAAAACCTTTAAAAATGTTTAAATCTTCAAGGGAAAAGGAAAAATTAGCTAAATCAACTAAAAAATGCAGCGGAACGTGGTGAGAAATCAGACGTGTCTTAATAATCTTAATAAACAACAGACATGATCTCCTCTGTCTCTTGCTCCCCAACTGGTTCTCCTGATCACTTTGATTAACGGTGAAGTGGATCTGAAGACGGATAGAATTTGTGTAAAAACCCATGGCCAGCTTTGTCTGACGCGATCAGCCTGGAACAGGAAACCAAACGGCTCCCCTCCCTCCTCTCAGCGGCCCGGCGTAATCCCATTGAGAGAAGCACACTGAAGCAGAAAGAATCCTGGGAAAAAAGAAAAAACACTAAGAGCGTCCTGAGGCGGGGAATCAGGAGGGATGGGGAGGGGGCTGAGGGTCATCGCCTCAATTAGCATGAGACCCCTTAACGGCCGGGACTGGCTCTGTTCCTTAAGATTCTCTGCAGGGTCTGAGGGAAAAGCTCCTTGTGAGAGTTAACTGGTCCGTCTTCATCTGTTTCTATAGCTGCTGCTCTCATCGGAGGAGTCAGGTTAGCATCCTGCAGAGTCAGAGAGGATGTGGGTCACTGTGTAGTTATACTGAGGGAGGGTCTGTTTGTGTAAAATGTTGGCAGCGTTATTATAAGGAAAATCATCTTCGATTAGCCTGTCTCCATGATGGGAACGTACAGAGGTTACACTGGAGCAGGGGTTACTATGAAGCATATTTTAGGGTGTTTTCACACCTGCTGGTCCCACTGACTCGGTTCGATTGGGGACCAAAGTTGCGACATTTGTTACATTTTCAGCTGGCGTGGAAAAACCTGTTCCTCTCCTCGCCTGTGGTGTCGCTGCACCAAGAACCACTGAAGAAAACGACATAAAAACCTCTGAATAAGGCAAGAGTGCAACTTCATCCTTCAAGAAATGTAAAGAAAAATGGAGTCGGGCCAGAGTTTGGAGGTTGTAGGATTTCTCTTTTGTGTTTGGCAAAAGGCCACAAGCCATTTCTCCCGCTGGCTCCAGACACACTTTGACTGTATTTACCCAGAATGCCCTGCACTATAGTCCGAGTCCTGTTTATAAAATAAAAGACGTTTATTATTTTATATGATGCGGCTGAGAGCGAAAAACAAATAAAACAAATTATATATTGTACAATGATATGATGAAACGTAACAGCATCACTCAACACATTTCCTGTTGTGGAAATGTGAAATTATGATGATGGAGCGGATATCACGATATCATGCTGTGTTATTACACATGCACAAACAAACAGCTGTTAAACACAGAAAATGCGACTAGAAATAATTTTTCTGTCATTACTTTGGCGCCCCCTCTAGCAGCGCCCCTTATAGGAACAACAACAATAATGATCATATTCAGGCTAACAATGCTGCTGCAACAGCAACAACATAACATATCAAGATAATTTCTTGTATTTAGTGTAGGCCACGTCCTGTATGCGGTAGTTTGAATTGTTTAATGTTCAGGAACTAGAAGCGGTGAAGCACTGTGAGTATTTCCAGAGGTTGCGTCAGTCAGACGTAACCAGAAGACGCAGAACCGGTTCCAGTGTTTGACCGTCAGATTGTAATGCAGCTGTGAGAAGGTGTGAAAGTTCTCACGGAGAGCAGCAACCCGCTGCTCCAGCAGGGAGAGAGGAGACTGTGACAAAGGAGGCGATTGTTCCAAATAGAAACCCCCCCTTTTCTCTCTCTCTCTCTCTCTTTTTTTTTTTTTTTTTTTTTTGCATTTTATTTGCAGAGGTGAAGAACCACTTTACTCCATCTAATAGTCATTAGCTTTCATTACCAGCGTTTGAAGTGGAAGCAGCTCTTTGTTGGGTCGTCAAAAGGGAACAAAAAAAAAAAAAAAAGACAAGAGGGGCTCCTCCTCAATATCTCCACCGTGGCTCCTGGAAAGCAGCAGGAGTCAGTGAGTGAGAAAACAGGAAGTGGGTAAGGTCCGATGAATTCAAATGCAACATTATAGAAATAATCATTTTGAAAATAAAAACATATCCGGAGCGGGTATACTTCTCTTTGCTTGCTGACATTTTCAGACACCGACCCCTCAGACCTTCCTTCGCCGGTGTTCTCGTTAGTAATCGGGTGTTTGTTTATTCGGAGGAGCCGGGGGCCCGCGGGTGGCTCCTGGAGGACCCCACTTCTCACGCAGGTGGCACAAACGCAGCGACGTGCTACTTTTCCCATCTCGTTATAACGGGGTGAAATTTTCCAAGTATTTAATTGGAACAGATTAGCTGAGCACACAATGCTAATGCGGGACAAAATGGCCAATTAGCTTATTAATGAAGAGGGCAGAGCAACAACGGACCGGGAAGGATGACCCAGAATATCACAAGCATAAATAAGTTCGTCTAAATATACATAACAACTAATGCTGCTAGTTGTTTAGAATTTAAATCGGTTTGTAGCTCGATTTTAATTACAGTAAATGTGAAATAAGCATGTTTATGAATGTATCTCAGAGTTGAGATAGATTCTCTCTAATAGATTCTCTGATGTCACGGCTGTGAATTGTGTGCTAAATTCACCACTAGATGGCAGCATCTGCACGAGAATCCAGACTTTCCAGTCGACTCCAGGGTTTCAGATTCTTCTGCTGCATTTTAAGTCAAACGTTATCATATACATTCCCTCATAATGTTATTATTGCATTATTAATGTAAAATTCTATGTTTTTTCAGAAGAAATTTTAAACAAATTAGACACCCCCAAGTTTGCTTCTTGACAGCTGCAGCCTCGAAAACAATAATTATATAAGATGAGTTGAGCTGAGTGACCGCTTAGAGCAGGGGTCCCCAAACTTTCTCCTGTGAGGGCCACATAACTTGTCCCTTCTCTGATGGGGGGCCGGGGTCAGTTTGTAACAGAAAAAGTGTGACGATTGTAAGAGTGCTAAACATAAAAATGTATTGTTTTTCAGAAAGCACAATCAAATAACCTTTTCTGGATTCTTCAGAGAACAAAAGTCAGGAAATAACACTATTTATGAAATAAATAATAACCAAATAACACTGGGTTCTCCACATAAAAAAAAGGGTTAGGGTCAATTATATGCATGTATAAAATAGTTACTAACTAATAGTTAATAATAAATAAAGTTCATTACTATGGAACATTTTATTGCAAAAGTCCAACTTATCAAATAAAAATGCACATATATGAAAATACTCTGGTATTGTTCAGGGGGCCGGACCAAATGTGGAGGCGGGCCGCATCTGGCCCGCGGGCTGTAGTTTGGGGACCACTGGCTTAGAGTATTTATACTTTATTGTATTGTAAGAAAACTACACATAACATCATTATGATGATGGCACAAGAAAATAGGAAATATTATATTGCTCTGAGAAAACTTTATATAAATATTACATATAGCCAGCTGTATTTTATGTGACTATTTCCAAAATATTTTGAATCACAGTCAGAGCAGCTGAGCCATTACAAATCATTATTTATTGTAGTGGAAATGTGTGGGTCTGGTTCCACTAGAGGGCAGCACTTACATTATGTTGAGGTTCCATATGTTTCTTAATTTATTGGACCCTCCAAACAACTTGGTAGTTAATTGTTCATAGAATGTTTTTCTACGTCTTAACAGTAAACATGGCGCATATATTTACATCAAATTGGTGTACAGTTTGAGACACAATGAAAGATGGTGGAACTTGGTTGTTCACTGTGAAGAGTTGCTATGTTTTGGACTTCAGTTTTTTACATTTTTGTTACCACTGCAAACAGAGCCGGCCCAAGATTTTATAGAGCCCTGAGCACAATTTAATTTGAGGCCCCATCACTAATTCAGCCAGGCACCTACCAGTTACTACGGTTTTATAATATCTGGATGAAGTTGTCTAAGATTGACCCTCACATTTTTTACTTCACATTATTTGTGAAGTACATAGTAGTTAATAAATGTTAAATATTTAATATTCCTTTTTTCCTGACAGGAAAAGGAAACTCTGTTTTATTTACTCTTTACACATAAAGACAAACTGCAGTTTTCAACAATATGTGCTGATTAGAGAACGGTGCTCTGGTTGGATGAGACCAAAATGTAACTTTTTGGTCCACATACTATGTGGAGAAAAAAAAAACTAGCACTGCACATGCTCTCTGAATGCATCATGGTGAAACATGGTGGTGGCAGCATCATGCAGTGGGATTGCTTGTCTTCAGCAGGAACAAGGATTCTGGGGATAGAACTATTACATGGCGAACCTGCAGGAAAACTTGCAAAGAGTTTGCAAAGACTCAATGCTGGGGCTGAAGTTCAAAAGTCCTAAACGTACAGCCTGAGCCATACAGTGGTTTAGATGCGAGTGTTAAATTGGTCCAGTTAAAGTCCACAGCTAAATCCATTCAAGATCTTTCAGGACTGGGAAATGTATATTCTCATCTACTCTTGATGAGAGTAGATAAGCTAAACTTAGACTGACTGAGTTTAGCTACTTTCCAAAGAACAGTCGGTGAAAAGTCAGTTTCCAGAACAGTGCAGGTGGTAAAGATAAAAACCCAAAAAAAAACCAAAATGCACCTAATCGTAGCAAGAAATATTGATTCAGGGCAAGTT
Organism: Xiphophorus couchianus; assembly: GCF_001444195.1. Classification (NCBI taxonomy): domain Eukaryota; kingdom Metazoa; phylum Chordata; class Actinopteri; order Cyprinodontiformes; family Poeciliidae; genus Xiphophorus; species Xiphophorus couchianus. Next base: position 345,367 of record NC_040246.1, on the reverse strand, counting down.
GAAATCAAATGTATGCCACACTTTTCAGATTTTCATTAGTAACAATTTTGACAGAATTTTACTTCCATTTCAGATAGGCACGACTCAGTGTTGGTCTGTGAAGTAAAATCGGTTTGTGGTTTCACAGTAAGAAAAGAGTAAAAGTTTAAGATCATTTACTTTATAAAAATCTGTTTTAAAATATTTGTTAAAACTGCTACTGTGTTGTGAGACGGAAAATCTGTGAAAAGATCGATCTATGCCTCCTTCCTGTGCTCCTATTGCCCTCTAAAAAAACGTACAGCTCCGGACCAAAACCAACCAATCAGAGCCAGGAGGAGGGTCTTAGCGCTGTCAATCAATCTTATGTACTTGTTGCTAAATGTGCTAATGTTGGAGAAACCACTTAAGCAAAACCGTTTATCCGCTGCTATTGGTGGCTATTCTAACCATGGGTAGCCCTAGCTTCTGCTGTCTGCTTAGCGGATAAAAGACTTTTGTTAATTTAAAATAATAACCTTCATTCTCTAGTGTGAGCTGATGTCTAACTCTTATGCTTTCCATCCTGTGGAAGAAGTTCCGTGAAGTCAGATTTTTACTGAACCTAAAGCAAATTTAAAAAGCAAAGCAGCAGTAACACCTTCATATCTTGGCTTTCATTTACAGAAAAGCACTTCAACTGTAAATGTTTTAACCCAAATGCTGAGTTAGTTTAAACCAAAACATTGTGTCCTATTTGTTGGGTTAAAGAGACGACAAGAAGCCTCACCGTTCTTCACACAACGCCATCTTTAAGGAAAATGCCTGATCAGACTTCACCGAACATTGGAAGAAATTGGAAATAATAAACCATAAAGTGACGCCGTTTAATAACGTTAATGTCAGTGGATTATGATTATGACTAGATAATGAGATAACACGTGATAAAGTTTGGTCAACGAAGACAACTTTAACCTTTAACCTCAAAAAGCTAGCAAAAGCAAGAGCTAGCTATGTTTGACCAAAGTACTACTAGACCGGATAATACGTTTCCTCCATTTGGTTCATGAGCTTTTTTACTTACTTTGAAAATGTATTTAATTTTGAACCAGACCTCTGCAAAAAAAAGTACTTTAGATGGCAATAAATATTATTTAAAAATATAAAAATGTGTATACATCAATTTGTTTTGCTGATGAATCCTGTCTGCAGATTTTGCTTCGGATTCAAGCTAGCATTATTCTCGTTCTTTGTGTCCATTGAAAACATGGAGGCCAATATTATGTGTTGAATTATCACTCAATGTGTCAACGTAGTAAATATTAGTGTCTTTTATGTTTGAGGGTCTGTTGTGACGTTAAGTTTTTGGCACAAGAAGTCAAGTTTAAATCTAGTTTAGATAGCGTAGCTTAGCTAATATGCTTATTAGCAGGATACTTTGCTAATGAAGAGCTCTTAGCCGTGGTTCTCAAAGAACAGATTAGTTGGAATTAAAAGTTTAGAACTATTTCAGTAACATTTAAGTACAAACCAGATGTTTTATTTCTTTTTAACGTGTGAGGATAAAACCAGGTGAGTAAACGTTACTTTAATTAGAATTTAGTTTGTTGAATTGCTACATTAATTTCTCTACAGTTTGATTTGATCAGTGTGGTTTTTAGAGTGCGTTGTTCCCAAAGGTCATTTATAAAGCAGCAAGTCTCCCGGCTTTCATCTGCAGTGAACTGCAGTAAAGATAAGGCTCGTTTTCCATCCCGACGTTGATTTAGCTTTGGCGCAAATCAAACCTGCGCTGATTTGTTTACACGCAAACTTCATTTTCTGGATTTTTAACCAACGAAATTCCCTTAAGATTTGCCCTGACAGCGTCTGGACGTCGCCGCAGCTTCTGTCCTCTGTGAATGGGAACGGACCTGCGGGAAAACGCCGCCCTGCTTCCCTGTTGTGCGCCACACCAGTTAATTATTATCCGCTTTAATGCGCTCGTTTGCGTGCAGGCTGCATTAGAAAATCATTACCGATGGAAATTATGAGGTAAAACAAGTTGTTGATTAGGCGTTTAGAGCTAAAGGCTACTAAATAAGGCAGTGGGTTCTGTGAACGGGACCGCGCTTTCGTTTCTTTTAAATGTTACAGCGATTCTGTTTAAAGATAACGATCTGACTGCGTAGAAAACAAGAAGGAATGGAAAATAAATGTTCTTTTTCTCCACTCGAGGGAAAACCTGCTAATAATCAGATCGTTTTTATGAAAACTTTTTATTAAGTTTGAAAACAACAACTGGAGAGTTTGAAGTTCATGGAAATATTTGCATTCAGCTGTACTGACGTTTAAATCAAACGCGCCTCGCAGATCCCCCCCTCCGCCGCCTTAATAATTGCACAAAGACATACCAAATTTGACTATCGGATCTCCAGAGATCGCTTTCATTTCTGGTGTCATGCATCAACCGTCTCCTTGCTTCACCTTCCAGCAGCAGGAACTTGTGGCTTGACCGAGCTTAATGATGAAGCCCCGGCGGGCCTGTGCGCACTGACCCCCGTCGCTCCTGCTGCTGCTGCTGGTTAATACATGATCGGATCGCGGAGGCTTTTAGAGGGGAAAAAAACCCAACAAAGCGGAGCATGCAGTGGCCCTCCGTCCCCTCCTCCCGTTGTTGATTTCCCAGCCCGAGGCTCCGGGAGAGTCGGTCGGTCTGACCACTGGGGGTTTCACAGAGCGCGGCGGCTCCTCTGTGGAAATATCTGGACGCATTTATAGCTCAGTCCCTTCAGGGTGAGGTGGATTTAATGCTGCCTTCCTTACTAAATATTTCTTGTTACAAGTCAAACATCTCATATAATGCGTATTCGTTTGATGTCCCAGGAAAACAAAGGGCGTAAATTTAAGAGGAAAAAGTCCAACTTTTCTTTTTATTTCAAATATTCAGTTACCGAGTTCTTCTCAAGTCCAGTCCTCAGGCCTCCCTGCTCTGCATGTTTTAGATGTGCCTCTATTCTAGAACAGCTGATTCAAATGATTGTATGGCCACCAAGTGCTGCAGAAGCCTGTTAATCGTCCAAATATTCAATTCAGGTGTGTAGCTGAAGGGAAACACCTAAAACATGCAGGGCAGGGGGGCGAGGACTGGAATTGAGAAACACTGACTGTATTAAAGCTGCAGTATGTAACTTTTATTTTATTTTATTTACCTATTTCTTGAAACTGTCAGTATGTCGAGACAGGATGAGAGACAATATGTGAAAAAAAAATCCTGCATCTCTGCCTTCTCCCAGTCCTAATTAGAAACAACCAATCAGAGTCAAGAGGCGGGCCTTAGCGCTGTCAATCACTCTCCGTGTGGTGGTGCTTGTCCTCTGTCCCACTTTCCTTCTTGCTCTGTGCTCCATTGCAGCTACAATAGCTTGTTGTGAATGCTAAGGCTAGTTAGCATCCACACATTGACCAATAGGGAGATTCTCATAAGCTATGTTTGTTTCTAGTTTATGGTTTCATAATTGTGGTTCAATATTAACATTTTTAGCTGCATATATTCAATTATTGGTTCAATTTTGGAGTTTTAAACATAGATGCAATGTAAAAAAAAATTTAGTTTGACGGTAATAACAACTAGCCATTGAAAAATGCAAACCTCGATCAATGGATTTTTTTGTGACACAAATCGTGTAAAGATATTTTTTGTAAAATTTTGTTCATCGATGAATGAATATCCAGAGCTTAGTAAAAGTTCAGAACTGATATGAAACTTTGGAAGATTTCCGTGTTTTTTTCTAGCAGCATCTTTAGAGGGTTGGATTGTGCAGGCAGCCCTCCTCCTCCTCCTCCTCTTCCTCTCCTTCCTCCCCGCCCCACCTCTTCCACCACCCGCGGACACCCCACCATCCTTCGGTCATGATGCAACTTTAAGCAGCGAGAAGAAGTTAAGAACGACGATCCAGTTTTGTTCTTCCTGCCTAGAGATGATGTTCTCTTCCGCCGGGAAGCGCTGCTTCACGATAGAGTCTCTGGTCGCCAAAGAGAGCCCCCTGCCAGCCGAGGACCCCATCCGGCCGACGGCGTTGAGTTACTCCAACCCGACCACAGATGCCTTAATGAGCGGCTACCAGGCTCCGGCGACCAGGCCTCTCTACCAGGGCCCGGAGCTGGTGTTCCCGGAGACGGTGAACCACCCGTCCCTCACCGTGGCCCCGCACCAGCTCGGAGGCTCCCACCTACAGCATCCGCACTTCTTCGGCACGCAGCACCGGGACCCGCTCAACTTCTACCCCTGGGTGTTACGGAACAGATTTTTTGGACACAGATTTCAAGGTACGGAAAAGAAGAGGAGATGGAGAGAGATCGCGCTGAGGTGAAAGATGTGGGGGCGACCTGTACGATCAGCAGCAGTCTGCCGGGAGTTTGTTGCGTAGATGTGTTGACTGGAGAGGGAATATTTTCTTAGCTTCTTAAGATTTTTTTTTTTTTTTTTTAAAGGTAAGAGATTCTTGTTTGCAAAGTGAAACAGCAGAGACTGGGAACAGAGGAGCATATCCGGAAGCTGCTGTCAATTTTTCCCCTCTTAAAAATCACAACAGAAGAAGAAAAAAAACATACTATGGTTGTCGTGTAACGCTTTTCCTTCCGGAAACATATTATAATAATAATAAATATTTACCACTCAGATATAGGCGAAATATTAATAGTAATAGAAATAATTCGGCGTCTGTGCATAATTATCAATTGCGTCTGTTATTAACATGAAAAAATTAACATTCTACGCATATGACAAATTTCTTGAAGAATTTCATAATGATAATTTTCTATTTTGCAATTTCTTGAAATTTTATCAGAAACAAAACCAAAAAAATAAAAATACATCTAATTTAAAACACTGCTTCTACATTGTGCAAACTTTCAAACAGTCTTCCAAAGACGTCCTGATTTCACATTAAATCTAAGTTTTTAATGTGATATTTATTCTTAATAGGTTAAAGCAAAAGAAAAACCGGAAATATTAAAAAGTTCTGATAAAAGCATGTGTGTAAAAAAAAATTCATAAGTAAATTTAAACGGTGTGCATTGTTTAGTGTATTTACATGAAGACCCTGAAGAGTAAAATAAAAGGTAAAAGAGAAATTTAGCATTTCGAAATGCGGTTAATTTTCTATTAAATTGGATTCTTATTACATCAAATGTTTTAGATTAGTTTTTTTTTTTTTGTCCTCTAAAACGACAAAATAACTATTACAATTTACTTGCGTCATACTTGGAATGTGACAAACAATGAACTCTGCTGTAGTTGACCGCATGTTAACAGTCAACTACAGCACTGGAGCACCGCGCGGTTCAGGGGTCTGATAGGGCTGGAAAGGACAGGAAAACATTGAGCGTTTGAAGAGTCAGTAAAGAGTAAAATGTGATATAAAAATAAATAAATTTAAAAAAATCGCCATCACTTCAAAACAAACAAGTTGCTTAAAGTACAAAAAGATGATTGTGTTTTTACTCCTCTGTCAAGTGGCTCTTTAGGGTTGGATCATTTTTGTCCGGTGAATTGTAGAAAAATGGGACTTCAGCTTCAACAAAGGCGCTGAACGTAAGACCTGTTTTGCTCAACTGGATCCAATTCTGAATAAATCTTCTATTTGGACGTTTTCTCACTTACAGTTCAGACTGAAAACATGCTCCTCTTTTCTCTGTTTACCCGACGACGCTCTGCTCGAACTTGGAGAGTAAAATGCCAAGTAAAATTGTGACACCTTTAAAACCGAACCACTCGTGACGGGTGTCATGAGAAAAACACTAACTCACAGAGCCGATGGTCCGCTAACAAGCCAGAAAAGGTGGCTTAGAAACCAAATATTACTCCCGTTTGCAAAAAGATAAGTGGTGGATAAATGGTCCAGAATGTCACAATATATATATATATATATATATATATATATATAAAATACTATATGTAAAACAAAACGTTTACACAGAAGTAATACAATTTGTGCGAGGTAGCCACAGGAGTTACATTTTTATTTAATTCTATATTTTTTTGATCAGGCTTATTCTGATGCCCCCAAAAAATGCCGCGGTTTTCATTCCATTGTTTTACTCCAAAATATGCGTCAACGTGAACCGAAGCGTCTCAATAGTGTCTAAATAAAAACAAGGCTTACTAACCGAGAGACAACACAGGAGATATTTAGCTGGCGTTTTGGCTTTACCTCCAGGTAACGAGGTGTCCCAGGACAGCCTGCTCCTGCACGGCCCCTTCGCCCGGAAGCCCAAGCGCATCCGGACGGCCTTCTCTCCGTCGCAGCTGCTCCGCCTGGAGAGAGCCTTCGAGAAGAACCACTACGTGGTCGGAGCCGAGAGGAAGCAGCTGGCCAACAGCCTGAGCCTGAGCGAAACCCAAGTACGTTGAGTTCACACTTAGGATTCGCTTGTCCTTCTTTTGTTATTTTATTATTATTTTATTTTTTTAATTAAACTTAATTTTTGAGTCTCTTTACGCCTTCCAATTCAACGCTTATTTAGTTTATGAAAGAGCCACCATTTAAGAAATTCACGTTTTTAAGAGTTCATTTTATTGCTGAAATGAGTGCTAAAACCAAAATAATATTTTTTTTTAAGTCAAGAAAATAATGTTAAATGTTTACCGACAAGACAGTTAAAGAACAGTTAACCTCTACTTCTTTACTGAGAGAGCAAAGGACTTAAATAACAAGAGACCATTTACACAAAATGAACACAATTTCTGTAAACATGTAGAGGAGATGCTCACACACAATAAACATTACATTTTTTTACTACATATATCACACCCGTCAACTAAGAAATATATATAAATATTTTAGTCATCCTGGGCAACACAGATATCTGGCGTGATATAAAAGTGAAATTGTACCATTAAACATTTTAATACAAAGTGTGTTAAGCTATAAGCTGGAATGTTGTGCATTTAGACAATATGAAAAGCAGAAATGTAATCTGAACAACAGGGGAATCTTACTGAAAACCAGCTAAATCAGTGCAGACCACACACGTTCATTACAAGAAGATTTGACTCAAGTTTTGAAATACATTTCAAATGTTGGTTGGAAAATGTCGGGTAAAATGTTACGATCTCTAGCAGCAGGTCAAATTTTGGATTTGACAGGCTGAAACTAAATATATCATAAATGGTGTCTGGGTATCAAATTCTGTAAATATGGCTTCTCCAACAGCCATATATGTCTTTAGGAAGATATTTTAAAAACACGTAGAGAAATACAATATTCAAGGAATAAAACCAGGAGCAAATGACAGCTTTTATCTTAAATACAAGTATTTCGAAAACAAAAATAGTAAATGGCTCAGAAAAATCCCGCAAAAACAAAAACGCATTTATTTTTCAAACCTGAGGTTTTGGATGAATATAAACCTAAAATAGAATTAAAAATGTTTAAGTTTAATACACCCACGTACTTTGCTGGTGTTAATTATGAAAGATATTGATGTATTTAGTTAGTGGTGATAGGTTTAGGTGGAGTTTTCCAGAATTTGTATTTATTTAAAGAAGAGAAAAACTATCAGTGCAAATAAAAAGACAACTCTCAAAAATCCAAATATGAAAACAATGACAATAAAAACACAGACAACACAGATAAAAAAGAAATGAAAAGATGATTAAAAAAAGATAAAACAAAAAAAACCACTCCAATATAAAATCAATAACGAACAAGAAAAACAAGAAGAGCGAAAATAGAAACAAAAACATTAAAAATAACAAAATATTTGAGAAGAGGATCTCTCAAATCCAAATGTAAAATCAGCTAATGCATAAAAAACAAGGTGAAAATAATGATAGAAATTCAAATCAAAAGCAAAGTGAAAAATAACGAAAAACCAAAATTAAACATAAGAATAAAAATGGAAATAATAAAATTTAGACTTAAAAGAAAACACGGTAAAAGTATGACACAGGCAAATCATTGACAAAAATCTGTTTGATCATAAAATAATCAAACATTAAACCAATTAAGATTCCTGTTGTGCAGAACCTATGCTGTACGCCATCATAATCCCGTACGCACCTCATGAACCCTAGATACATGCATATGAGTGAAAACATCATTTAATACGATCTTAAGGAGGAAAACGGAGAGCTAAGCAGTAAAAAAAAGTCTGCAGCAATTACTTGAAAGAGAAAAGTTTATATAGAAAATAAAACTGACTTAAAACACAAGATTTGTATCCAGTTTGGTGAAATTGCTAAACAGAAATAAAATTATATCCGCCTTTTACATATTTTCTTTCCCCCACAAAATGTCAGAATCATTGCTTCTTTGAAGCTTACCACAACAATCCAATTTAGAAATCAGCAGAGCTACGAAGCACCGAAGCAAATAAAGATTTACGTCGATTCCCTGTTTTCCCTCTTTAGGTGAAGGTTTGGTTCCAGAACAGACGGACGAAGTACAAGCGGCAGAAGCTGGAGGAGGAGGGTCCGGACAGCCAGCAGAAGAAGAAGGGGAACCACCACATCAACCGCTGGCGCATCGCCACCAAGCAGGCCAGCTCCGAGGACATCGACGTGACCTCAGAGGACTGAACCCGCACACGAGCCTGAGCGTCAGAGGACCAACACTATTTATTATGTAAGATTATTAAAAGCGTTGTTAGACTCGTTAGAGGAAGACTCAAGGATTCCATGTGCGATCACTCCACGTCTTCATCGAGGAGTTTGGACGTCTCGCGCCGCTGTGACGATGGCGGAGCATCATTTCATGATGGCTGAAGAGAAAAGTCGTGGTACCCTACAGAACCACGGTGCTCGTTTTTTAAAAATTATTTTCCTTTTTTGTACATAGGTCAATAATGAAGGTTAAAAAAAGCTAATTGTTTGATCACTTCCACCTTACGTCACTCGCTTTCACCTGCGCACCATATGAAGTCAAACTCATCCTCGAAAGGAAGCTGTGGTCAGTCGGCGAACATGTTGGTGAAACGGAACAGAACAGAAAACCTCTCAGACTCTTCACCACTTTTACTTTTAGAGACAGTCTTCGTTGTCCTGCTAATGAAGGTTTCCCTCCAGCGGGAGGCGACCTGCGAACCCGGGAAGGAAGTTGAAATCACAAAATTGTCGTCTTTCGCCGCCGTGGAACCGTCGCCGTGAGCGACGTATGAGACAGCACATCCCCGTTTGTTTCAGTTTTTGCAGAGCGAGACGTGTTCAGAGGCGCGTTTTTCGAGCACGAAATGTATTTACAGACAAACGGCTTTGGAAATAAAAACTTTGTGACGTGCTCCTGTTGCATGGGAGATTGCTGCGTGTTGTTTTAATTGAGAGGCAGCAGTTTGTTCCCAGCAGCTGCGGATTTCACTCCCTTGCTCTCCAGCTGAGCTGGTGGATGTGCAGATTGCTGTGAAACATGATGCTGCAGGGGTTGATGGGAAGAAGAAGAAAAAAAAACATTTAAGGCTCAGTGGTGACTGGGATACAGCGACAAAATGTTTCATTTTGTCACATTACAAACTCAATCCCTGTGTATTTTATGCAATTGACATATAGAAATTAGCATATGGTTGTAAAATGGGAGGGAAATGAATCCATGGATTTGATTTCAAACATTTGTTTCAAATAAACAGAAAAGAGTGCTGAGCGTTTGTATTCAGACCCCTTTACTCTGACAACACTAGATGAAATCCATCTCATCTATTTAAAGTCGCCTAATTAGTAAACTGTTTGCCTATAATATAATCGAGAAACAGAAGTGAAGCACGATTTTAAGCTGTGAAGCATTGGGCTGGGTATTAGCTAAAGCTAGAGTTCCAGATTCTGATCGTACTGAAAGAATGTCTCCAACATGTATAAAATGCACTAAATGTATTTTTTATTTCAAAGCAGAATATCATCTGCCTCTGTTTTAATAGCAAAACCAAAACACTGTTTGGTAAGATCGTATTAAATGATGTTTTCACACATATGCATGTATCTAGGGTTCATACGGGATTATGATGGCATACAGCAGGTTTTGCACAACATCACTCTGAGGTTTAATTGGTTTAATGTTTGATTATTTTTATGATCAAACTAATTTTTGTCAGTGATTTGCCTCTATCAATAACTAACATTTATCTAACCACTTACGAGGGATGGAGAGCTTTCTAAACATTGCAACAGATTTTTTTTTTTAACCTTCCCACCCAATCCTGGTGTCCTTTGACAGAGATTTCTGAGCTGAATTGTGCTGCTTTCAAAAGAACAAGGAATCCACAAAGTTTGATTGGTAAATTTTATTGACTTTTATTGAATTGTAACAAGAAAACTCAAACAAATAACAAGGCCCAAAGCTTTTAGAGATCCAGATTTTATTTCACGTCTGAGGAGGCAGACAAACCGACTCTTCCGGGGCAAATCGAGAGTTGAATGGAGGAGAGTTGGAGCTAAAAAGAAGAGTCTGCAAGTAGGATGGGTGTAAACACCTACAGCTGGGCGATATGAACTTACATTTTATCACAATACTTTGTGGTACTATTGTTTTAACAATAAAAGTGAAGATAACCATTTATTACATCTTTTTTAGGTCACCATGTAACTGTGTCACAGCAATTATAGGCCCCCAATCACAAATAACGCTCTTTTATGAAACCAGTCACAAAGAAATGTGATATATATCACTAAACTGCACTTTCAAATGTATTGGTATCTGTTGATGCTTTTCTTGAACAGACAGTGGAGAAAACAGTAAAAACCTTTCAAACCCAACAATAAAGAAAGTTGTAAACAAAATGACTTGGAATTTATCGGGACTACGATGAATCAAAATTCTTATACTTCTAAGAATTTTATCGTGATAAATAATAACTGATAAACGATACGATAAACACGGACCTTAATATGCACCTCCACTACAAGCATCAGGAAGTGTCAGGTGTGTAACCTGTTGGTCATTACGGATGTACGCAAAACCTTGTTACTATTCAGCCAATGTCGAAACACCGCAATTTCACAATTGTGGTGTTTTTGTTAAATAAGAAACGCAGTTAAAAATCCCACGTGAATAAGTCCGTAGAAAAACACGGCGCGACATCATCCTCCAACTACTTCCTGTCGGCTTCTTCATCGTTTTCACCAGTAGTAACATCCGGTTATTGACCATGTGACCCGTATGATGCGAAAAAAGTCTCTCCATTGCAGTTTTGGGAAAAATAAAACAATTTTGATATGATTGGCACTAATTTTCAATCATAGAAATCAGTTTTTTCAAAATTTCTGTGTTTGTGATTTTTTTCTCGAAATGTCAGCTAGAACACTTAAATAGTCAATGGAAACACAGCTAATGTTTCTGAAATCACAGCTAAACGGACATTTACTAAGCTACAAAAGCTTTCAAAGAGGCGGGAGCTGGTTTGGATATTGCTGCAATCTTTTTTAGCAACAGCTCAAAGCGATCACCTGCCCGGAAGAAACAACTGCCTGGTGACCCCACGACCTCAGAGGAGAGCTGACGTCTGACCCAGGTGTCTTTGTTTTGCCAGCGAGAAAGAGAAAGGACAAAAGAGGCAGTAGGTAGAGGTAAAACACCCTGCGTAACGCAGCCGAAGGGGGTCACACACGGCTTGTTTTGAGTTTTCTCAAGATATCCTATACTCACTGCAGGTGCAGAAATGTGCTGAAAGGAGGCACGGGGTTATCTAAACAAACATGTTCTGTGGCTCGCCAAGACAGCCGTGGCTCTACAACCTCCTCTTGTCAGGAAGGTTTTCTGGAACAGGTCGCGTTCTGCGTTTGGTAAAAGATTAGCGCAATTAAAGGGCCTCTTTGTTGTCTGGCTAAGGTAAGAATTAGGTGGAGCATCACCTTGGCCTCCGCGTCTCCTGTCAGCCGAGTCAGCAGGAAGGGGACCGAGCGGCGGTCCAGGGTGAGAAACGAGAAACTCTCCAGAGGAAAAGAGAGGTGCAAAAAAGAAAAGGAAAAAAACAGGAGACGGAGGGGGGGTGGGGGGGCTGCTGTTGTTGCCGAAACAGCAATTAGCTTGAACAAACAATACTTTTGGATTTCTTACGATATACAAATGAGATGTTTTAGGCTGCTAAGTTTGAAAACGCGACTCGGTGTTAATCCCTGATGCGCTACCAGATGCATTTCTTTGACGTTGATTCAAAGGTGTCTCTGTTGATCTGGGCGTCGCCGGCAATCCAACTGGGTCTTCTCTTGTCAAACTGCTCGTCGGCGGCAACCCGCTGTGCACTGTTCCCAAGGCAACCGCTCAAACATGCCGATTTACACAGATCACAACAAAAGACGGAGCGTTTGTGTAAGCCAGGGGACGACATAAACACGACGATACGGATCTATAAACCGGCTGAAAAAGTTACTCCAGCACTAATCGCAGCAACTTGTACACATGAGATAAGACGCTGATAAGTCTGTGGAAGTGTTTGCTGAAATGTGCTGATCATGATCTCGTTTGACATGATTTCATCTTGACCTAATTTTGTGGTTAATAGACACGGATTTGCATATAAACGCAACAGAATTATGACTTGATTAACTGCATGTTTATAAAATAATAAAAAACATCTTTCAAGTTTGTTTTCTCATAAAGTGTTTTTGCTTTCTTGTTGCCCTCTCTGACGTTTTATCAAATAAATGTTAATATAAGTCAAAGATCACCAGATTAAACAGAGCGGTTTCAAAAATGAGCAGAGAAAATATAAATATAAATCAAACTATTAGGGAGGGGAGCATTTATTGTATCGTTTATTGCGATACATTTCTTACAATTATAAGAAATTTGATTTATTGTTGTCACGATACATTCCAATTAATGATGTTTAAAATTGTCTTCACTGTTGTGTTTCATGGTTTTACTGAAACTCAATGTTTTATTTGATGCTTTTAGTTCAAGCATCAATAAATACCAATACATTTGAAAATACTGTTACTCATTTAATCATGAAATTAGTACGATGCCAATCTTGAAAGGGTTAAAAGCCATTTCTAAAACTTTGGGATTCCACTTTTGCACCCTGAGAGACTACAGATGAAAACTAACCTATATGACTAACTCTGGCATGTTATATGATGCACATGGTCCCTTTTGAAATACATGCACAACAAAATAGTGAGTTAGTTACAGCTGGAAAAAACATGGAACAATAGTGAACCTTCTCGGCAGTGGCCAGTCTACCAACATTACTCCAAGAGCACACTGACAGTAGTACGTTCTAAATCACAGCATGTCAAGCTTGGACGTTGTCTTCCTATAAAACACAGCTCAATTCTCATTTCCCTTCACAATTCAATCTGGGATTTCTCCCATTGAGTTCAATTCCTCCAGTAGTATTTCAACAAATTGGCCAATCAAGCAACAGAAGGAGAAGTAGTGAGCGATGACGGTGATTTTCTGCGCTGTTTTAGTATTGTAGCCAGCCTGCAGTTACAGCAATGGCAGCGAAGGAAGTGAGCCCTTCAGTCCGTATCGGCCACACCTCCAAATACTGAATTTACATTACCAGTCATCTGGTTTGGCTTGGCACTTCTCTTCTTAGCAGTGGAGGGTGATTGTTTAATAACAGGATTACAGCGTAGGATTTCCGGATTACACACGTCACGGCCAAACAGTCGCAATTAGGTCAAACTTTAAACTTCAACATAATCCACGTCTCCAGGAAACAATCGTTTCTCGATAGCTGAGGGGCCAAACCCTCATTACGAAATAAAGCGTAGAACAAGGGACAGGGTTTTACCAGGCTACAGTACACAATACCAACCTCAGAACAACACTGATTAATCAACAATAAGAAAAAGACTGGGTAAAACACAACATCCACAGGTGTTCAAGTCCAAACCTCTGGTAACCGAAAATGACACAGATGCCCACTTTCTTATTAGCAAATAAATGAAAAAATTGTCATGATATCCAAGACTTTTGGGAAAACATTCTGTGGATGGACGAGACAAAGTGGTAGTTTGATGATCTGGGGTTGCTCGTCAGTGCTTCTCAAACTGTGGTCCACAGACGCCCCCCAGTGGTCCGCAAGGTACTGCATGTTAAAAACCTTTTATTTGCCATGACATGAGCTCACAGTGCAACACATACAGCTACGTAGCTTACTACCAGACCGTGTTTAAAAATAATAATATATAAGTGGCTCTGGGCCGCTTCATTCAAAAGAAAAGCTGAAGACACTGGTGGAAAGAAAACAACGCCAAGGCGACTTCCAGTACAGACCAAAAGTTTGGACACTCAGTTGTGTCCAAACTTTTGGTCTGTACTGTATATGATCGGAAGAATTTATGTCTGCAGGAATAGTTTTCGGTTTCTGAGGGTGAACTGCAGAACGTTTGTTTAGATAACAGCAGCATGCCATGCAGATCTACACTTTCCAAAAAGTAGTTCATTCAATAAGTGCGTTAAGAGACTAGTATTTTCATTTCAAGTTGTATTTATTAAGATGTTGTTTTATTGGGCAATATCAAGTGAGGTGATAGCAGCAAGTCTATCTATATCTATATCTGAAAAGCTAAAAAAAAAAAGAAAAACAAAAACCCAACAACTTAGGTTAGTCACCTTGAAATGCCCCAATAAACCCCTCAGAAGCGCCTCACCTTCCTTTGGCCCACACACTGCAAAAACACTCAATCTTATCAAGTACTTTCTGTCTGGTTCCACCGACCTCTGATCGTCTGAATGGGTTCTACATTGGGACTTCAGAACTGAAATCTAAAACAGAATAAGAAAGCACAATTTCTGGTCTCTGTGGTAAGTGAGTTACATAAAAAAAAATGCAAAAACCCAGGTGCAACTTTGAAGCTTAGACAGTGAACAAACCAAAATGTTCATGTGAATAAATAAACCGAGCAAGTGGATTTTAAAACAAGCAGCTCAGGCTTGTGTTTTGATTTTGATTTGTTGGTTCTGGTGTTGTACCTCTGCGTCTCTCAGCCCGTCATTCTCGCCCGACTTTCTACTTCCACCGACTCGGGTCGTTCTGAAGAACACTCTCTACCGTATTGTCAACTCAGCTGTTTGTGTTTTCAGAGTAAAGCGTGTTCCAAAAAACAAAGATATCATCGTCTGAATGCAAATCAGGCCCCAGTTACCGACGTGCATAAAAAAACAAAAAAAAAAACATGTTTTCACCTCAACAGTCTGAAGGTTGTACAGGGTCTAATTTATTATTGTTCGTTCCAAAACCTTACTCAACTCTAAACTAACATGAAAAGATAATTCACTTTAAAAAGCATTACTTAACTTGCTTTTAAATGAGTATAACTTTGTAGTCAATAATCTTGAATTCAGAAACAGTGATGCTTAATGTTACACACTAAGATTCAGTGAACAGAGGCAACGGGCCAGACATCCAGGTGTGCTGTTTATTGTGAGTATGTGGCATTGAAAAGTTACAAAGTTGGACATTTTTCACCAACCATTGGTTGGTTGTCACTATAATCTCAGCGTTCTTGTGCTCAGATTGAAAGGCAAAGACAGACAGAGAGAAACCCCAAAGATAAACGTGCTTTTTCAGGTTTAGCTTTCAGAAAATCCCTGAAACCTTCATTCTGAAAGCGGCAACACAACAATTTTTGGAGGCGGGGGAGAAAAAAACCGGAATAAAGTTTACTGCTAAGCTGTTAAGGCATTTCTACATTCACTTTGTTCAAGATTTTGTTGTTGTTTTTTTTTTTGTGTGTGTAAAAACCTGGAAAAATTCCAAACTTTTCTGAAAGTCGACATGCATGGAGTTTTCTCCAAATGTTTTGAGTTGCTAATTTTTTATTTATGTATTTTTTTTTACAGCTGTTTTGAGCAGGTCGCACAGCGGCCAGAGTGAGCGCGGCGCGCTCTTCCTTTGAGGCTCGAGCGGCGCATCGCTTTTGGCATCGACTCTTTGGTAAGCCTCCGTGTTGTCGCGTCGCTAATACTTCGAAGGCGTCGTGATGTACATTTAGCTGTCGCCGTCGACTGCGGCCGCCGTCTCCGCGCGTTGTCGGGATCAGCTGCTGTTTTGTGAAAAATGCGAGCTACCTCCTCCACGTTGGCAGCGTCGGACGGGGGAGAGGGTCGACCCGCTGGCCGGGAGGGAACGCTCACAGCCCTTTGTTGTACGTCAAAATCTGACAATCTGTCGCCGCCGCGATCTCTGGCTCGAGCTGATTGGCGCTGATCTGTGGGAGTCAAAGAACAGCCAAAAAGGTCAGTCGCACACGGGTGGAGATATTTCGCACGAGCAATTAGATGATGAGTTTACGTCATCTCCGTCCGATACGTACACGGATCTATACTTCGTAAACGTAGCTTGTGAGCTTCTTTGCAACTGTTTTCTTTTCTCCGTTTTTTTTTTTTTTAACGCAAGCAAATATTCTTTAGGGCTTTTAAATGTTCTCCATTTGCCGCTAATGTGCAAAAGGAGCCAATTTGGCAGATTAAAGTCTAATTTGAGGTTTACGTCTCCTAATATTTGAACCAGAGACAGATGGCTGTCGGAGTTGGAGGCAGAATCCTTAATCAGACATCTTGCTAGGTGTGAAGTGGGGAAGTGGGACAAATTGAGTAGGCGGGGGGTCCCGGAGAGCAGGGCATTCTTGTTGCTTATTGGGGAGATTTTTTTTCCCTCCTTTTTCATCTGCTATTCCTGCAAAAGTGCAAAAAAAAGGGAGAGAAAAACAGGCTTTTCACAGGACTGTTGGCGGCACATATGTCTGAAGTTTCTCTCTTTTTTTTTTGCCATATGTCTGTCTGAGCTATTTCCAGCGGGTAATTAAATCCTAAACATTTTAAAGCCAGAGCTGGCTGGCTTGTGTCAGCAAGTCACTTGGCAAGAGAGACAACACAAAGACGGAGCAAAACCGAGCGAAAAACAACGAGTTTTTTAGTGTTTTTTTCTTTTTTCGCCGTTGCCGATTAATGAGCAGGATGGCGGCGTTCTGAGCCAACAGGGGCTAAAGTTAGATCTCAGCCCGCTTGGCCTGGACGGCACCGGTGGCTGTGAACAACGGGACAACACGGGGTTGAGTCTCGGAGGGCTGCGCCTCATTAGAGAAACACCGAGGAAGTCAGGAAAAGGCTTCGGTCGGAAACTGAACCCCAGTCATCAGCACATAGTCGATAAAGGTAGAATTTCAATAAATATTATAATAATAATTATAATAAAAGAAATCACTCTCAGTCACCAAGTAACTGAGAAAATGTCCTCTTGGTTTTGATTATTTATTTTAATGCGACTGGTTTCCACAGAACACCACTCGGTTGGGAAACTCCTGAACATTTGATACGTCTGTTATGCGGGTGCGACCCTTACCCCGCCTGCGAAACATGCTCACATTTGCTCTTTGGTGTCTGAGAGCTCTCCTAGCGACAAAAACAAACAACTCCTCAGCAGGTTCAGCTAAACACGCTGAAAACAACATGTTACGTTCAGAAAGTGCAGTCAGGGGGAGTTCAGGAAACGGTACATGTTTGACAAAAGTTACAAATGAAAAATTCACAAGTTATTGCTGACAATCCATCGTTTCTGTTACACAAGTGCAGTTTCTAGTGCAAATGTCTTAGTGCTCTTGACATAAGACAAAGCTAACAAGACATAGGAGGTTGTTTTAAATCAATAATTTCTTAATACTCATGTAAAAGTTCTAGTTCCATTGGCAAATTTTTTCACTTACAACATGGAAAGATGTCTTGTTATACGTGAAATAATCAGTGGAACTCGTACTTTTATGTCAATATTAATGAATTATTTACTTAAAACAAGCTCCTATACATTGCTGAAAAGTTTCTTGAAAGTTAGTTTTGTCTTTCTTCAAGTGTACGAAGATATTTGCACGGGAAACTAGACATAAAAAGCTTTGTGTTTTTGCAATGCATGAACGGAACCCTGTAATAAAAAAGGGGTAATTATGAGAGGCCATTTTATAGGCTACGGTAGGACTAAAAAAATGAATAAAAGTTGCGGTAGAGTGGAGCAGCGTAGCGGTGAGGTACCTGAGACATCTGTGGGAAGAGGCTGATGGCGAGCGGCAGAGCGAGGCCGAAGGCAGCCAGACACACCAGGCTGTGGACGGGCAGGACGAGCCTCTGCCGCCGCTGCAGCAGAGGGAGCCTGGAGAAGAGGACAACATCAGGACCCTTCCATTTTTATCGAATTTGCATTTGGATAAGGCTCCTCTGCCTGATGTACAGAGACGTACATTTAGAAAATAAGAACCTTAAGGCAGGTGTTAGACATATGTTTCATTAAGGTCATAGTTCAGTATTAAAACTGGGTTTTTAAAAATTTGTCTAATGTAATATTGTCATGTCAAATATGGCGTTTTCAATAGCTGTAAGTGGAAATTTGTCCTAATTATAATTAAGCCTCAATGATAAACCAAAAATTAACTGACACGAAAATTTAGGATGATGACAGACGTCATTTCACCCACATTGGCATTTACAGTGCTTTATAAAAAATTGCAAAGAAAAGTCGATTTTGTCTTTGTTTTGGCCGTGTGTAGCTGAGCTACTCATGGCCTTTTAAGACGTCGAGCTACGTGTGTCGTCTGCAGTCACATGACTCCAGCCCCATCCAGTCTGTAACAGGAAGTGAAAGAGACGGTGAGGTTGAGGAATCGGAGGAAATTTCAAATGCTGAAACGGTGGCGGTAGAGCTGGTCGAGGAGGAAGAGGAGCAGCTCGTTGCCCCCTCCCGAAAAAAGTAGTGATGTAAATCCTTTGGCAACATTTTGGGTTCAGCAAGAACGTTAGAAGTTATTTTATACTTCTAAACTTGTTCCTTTGTGCAATAACTCTGAAATGGGCCGCATTATGTTTCCCAGACACATGGTGCCCTTTTACAGCACAATCAAATAATCATGCTGTCTTCAGTTATAAAAATGCTTTTTATATCAAATTTGACTTAAAAGTATTTACTCTGTAATTTAACACCTAGAAATTGGGTCTCTGTCTCTTTAAGAAGCTCCTGCTCTTCCTGAAACTCCACCTTCAGACAGTCGTCATAACATGGCTCCTCTAGTAACCCTTCAAAAACGTTTTTATCAGTGTTTCACTGAAAAGTAGTGTTTATGATGAGCTCAGGTAGATGCTCAGCTCCACCAGGTGTTTGCTAATTGCTGCTGGCTAGTCTGAAGGAGCTGAGTGGAGGAGACACAGAAGACGGGTGGAAACAGCAGCTCCAAGGAGGAGCTGTGTCCTGAACGCTGAGTTAGGTCCAACCCGGCGTTTTGCTCAGCTGAATGGTTGCTACGGAGATTAAAGGGTTTCTCAAACATTTATGAAAGAATCAAAGCAAGAATCCAGGTATGTTTTGATGAGGGAATAATATTATAACATGACTAAAAAGCTCAAAGAAGTTGGTTTAATGTAATACTGCCCCTTTAACAACTTTTTTCATGTATTTGCAGACACTACAGCTTAAAAGTTAAGTAAAGAAATAAGTCAAATGGAAAAACATAATTGCAAAAAAACGGATTTGGGGAATATAAATATCCGTGAAGTATTTATGCTGACATTCTTTATTTTTGGGGGGATTAGTGTTATTCATTTGTCGTTAGAGAGATGAATTGTTCAATGTATCATGATATTGATTTCAGAACACATTGTCCAGCCCTGATCATCATCAATAAAGACTTAAACACATCCGCTTGTATTTAATTAATCCACATGATGTTTCACTTTGCGTCATTTTACAAATGAGGGACCGGTTTATTGAATTATTATACAGACATTGAAGTACGACACTTTATAAATAGTGCCTGGAAGAATGCATTATTTTCTACATTGGTCTTGTGAAGCACAGTTTCTGCTCTGTTCCCTCTGCCTGCCTGCCACAGGATAATCTCCTGTTCAGTGTGTGGGACAGCGAACTCAGCAGGAGCTTGAGAAGGAGCGGCTCCTCTCTCCTCCACCAGTGACGCTCCCCTCCCCTCATGGCGAGGAAAGCTACTGCCTAATGAGGGAGCTCATTAACACATATGGCTGCCATGGTTTAATTAGGCTACAGACACACACCAGCATAGATGCACATCTTGCAGAAGTGCATTACGAAGAGAAAAGTTGCTGCACATTATTAAACACAAATGGCAAGGTAAAGTAGGGTGTCCTTAATAATGGACAAAATAAGATGTCATAAAGACGTTATTGATGAATGAATGTGATTCTGGCTGTATTTAAATGCTCTTATGCAACCCGTGCACTGGGCATGCTCAGGTTGACGTTGGACAACCGGAGATGCAGGGAATCGCTGGCCGCATGTGAGGACGCGTTAACTTTAACATGTTCTAACAGCTGTGTACATCATCCAACCCGACTTCCGTAGGAAGCCCAATCGGATCCAGTACGTCTTGGCCTTAAGTGAAAAACAGTGGGATGCTAGATTGTACCATTTAAGATGAGGTAATCAATCCTTGTGGCTGTTGGTTATTCAAAGATTACAAATTATACATTCCCTGAGCTCTAGACTTGGAAACCTGGAAGCTTATTTTGAACTTACCCACTAGCTTCTCAACTATCTTCCTAGTTCAGACCAAGCAATATTTACCTGGGAAAGCGATGTTCTTCCATGAGGATTCACCACTTGTCCTACTTACTTCGTCAACCTATCATCACCCATTTGGCTGTCCGCCCTCGCCCGCAAACACCTCCTCACGACATCTGATTCAGCCACCCCTGAGACACACAACTTTACCCAAGAGCCCATAACATTCCTGCATCTTTCATATGACACTTCTGGCATAAAGCTGAAAAGACAAACCCCACTCTAAGCTTCATCATTTCTTCATCAATCCCCAGTCACGTACCCCATGCACCACCAAAGTGAGCTCTCAGAAATGAAGTCAGCTTCACAGAAAACCAATAAGGTTTGCAATGGAAGTTGACAGAGATTGCATTATTATATGTAAATAACATGAGTCTTGGATATATACTATTCTGTAGGGTCACCAGTTCCTTCACTAGGACATAAGAAAGCTAATCCTTACTGTATTCCAGTGATCGGTTTTTCAAAACTACACCATGACTCGTCCAATGTGTCCAAATCATGCGTGTGATGCACCACACTACGGTAGTCCAAGTGTCTTCTTCACCTAAACCGCTAACCTGCTGGTTGTACAGTCTATAATTGTTTCATCACATCTCTACAGCCAGGAAGTCACCTAACCCCAACATCAGTAAGGCTTCGTCACTGGGATGATGGTGGTAGGTGTCCCATAATCGGAGGGTTGCCAGTTCAAATTTCTGTTCACTGTCATTGTGTCCTGAGGCAAGTCACTTCACCTTTAGGCTAGACACTTCACTCAACTGCACACTTTACTCCACCGTCTGACCACTATGTTTGATGGTGGTCAGAAGGTCCGATGGCACTGGTGTATGACGGTCTCACCTCTGTCAGACTGGCCCAGAGCAGTTGTGGCTACCATCAAGTAGCTTTCCACCATCAGCGTGTGAATGTGTTCTTGAACATTGTGTGGCGCTTTGAGATCCTCTGGACTGTACAGGTACAGGCCATTTACCGTTTGTAGGGCTTTGATGATTGCGTTTGGTGGCTCACAGATGAAACAGCGGTGGGCTGACTACACTGACTTGCATATTGTATTTATACCTTTTGCATAAGCTATAAACACATCGTCCAATGGCCAACCCCCCCTGTCTATTTCTGGTCTCTTGCTGCAGAGTGTTCCCTGTCTGAGGCACAGGTCACCACTCATCCAAGTCATCATTACCACTATTCAGTTTTCTCAGTAAACCTTTTCTTGATCCACTCATGCGTGCAGGTCACAGTAACAAACCGTCAAAGATCATGGATAAAAACACATTGAAATTGAGATGGAGCATATGATTTGATGCTTTGTGCCACTCCTATAAGATATTCAATTATTTTAATATAACTACTAATGCATGTTTCCTAAAAATAAAGGGTCAGGGAGCTTCTTTCATTTGTGACAGAAACTCATATTTTCACACTGCTGTTAATATTTAATAGCAGGTGTTATGGAATCTTTTTAATGTAATGCGTCCAACCATTAGGAAAGTATGAAGCCATTGAATAGCAACGAAAACAGTGATGCTGTAATATTGCTGCATTACAACATCACCTTGGTCCTAAATCATATAACGTCACTTTTGCCTAAATTTGGGAACTTTCTTCTGAATGAACTTTCCTTAATATACTTAAGGCTGTGCATGAGGACAGATCCTGCTGTCAGCCCAGTGAATATGTTCTCAGCAGAGCAATCCATCATTGAGGGGCCGCCTGGGGGACCTGTCTCTGTCCCCTTGTTCTCGCTCCATTGAGAGCCAGTGAAGGCAAGCTGACATAAAGGAGAGTTGAGAACTACACACAAGGAAGGCACAGTCAATCTCGCAGCTCCCCACCGACACTTTTACGCACCAACACCCCCCACATGCACACTCCTTCTGTCTTTCTCTACCTTCCCGTTCAGTTACTCAGGTGCCAGGAATCCCAAACACACCTGGAGAGCAGGCCGCGCCGTCTGAGCCCGCCCAGTCAGAGCGGTTGGGACAAGTGCTGTCAGGGATTCCCAGAGATCTCTGCATTCCTCTCTTACACTGTGGTACTCCGTTGATCCAAGGACGACCAAGCGAACGCGTCACGTCACAAAGACGTCATCACCATAGTCCTCAACAATGCCGTGTCTCACTGCAGAGGAAGCGTCTGATGGGAGAGGTTTATGAAACCATATGTTTTGTTGAAAGGTATCCATGGTTTTACCAGTGCACTACCATTTGCTTCATTGATTGTATGTGATGGAAAAAAGTTATTGCTCTCATAACCGCACTTACAGTAAAATTAATTTCTGCTCAATTCAGTGATTAGCGACATTTAGCGACAGAGCTTGACTGACCTGATGCAGGTTATTTTACAGTTCTGTCATTTCATAACTCTGTAGTTTTGTAACGACTGCCGATTTGTAGCTACCAAGAGGATGTAACCATACCTCCCCTGACATCCAAAAACACATCACAAAAAACTAATTTCTACAACATGAAATTGTTATTTTGTAGAAATAAGAATGACATTTTTGCTGGCTCCATATCTGTGTGCCATTTTGATTCTTTCTTCTTTTTTTTCAAACTAACAGATGCCAACACCTTGTTTTACAAACAAAAATACACAAAACATTCAAAAGAAGTTCAAAGTGGAAGACCAGAGAAGGATCATCTATGATAATTTTCCTCAATCCAGTCATGGAGTATATTTCAATTTAATCTCAATCCATATCATCCAAACTAAGATTTTAAAACAAATGTGTTTTTTTGAAACAAGCTGAAATTAATTTCAGATTATTTGATGCACGTGAAGGCAACATTATCCAAATTTAAATCCAATATTCAGTTTCCAGACAGATTAGAAATTTTCAACAGGGTCAGAATTAGTGAAAGAGATTTTCTTACTTTTCCAGTACAGCCATGACCATGGGAGGAAGCACCATGATGGGCATGGGCATGACCACTCTGGTCAGGGCAGTCTCTAAAAGTGCCTGTCGCAAAAAAAGAGCAGCAAACTCTTAAAATGTGTACAACAATAATACAGTGACATTTTTGTTTTACTCAACAACAGATGGGAAAATGTGCAAAGGAAAGTATAAAACTAGACACCTGTTATAGAAATGGGGCAGCAAGGTGCTGCCAATGAAACCTTTAATTGATGAAGCACAATTAAAGCAGAAGTTTAGGCAGCTGGACTTTGTAAATATTCAGGTGTGTGTGTGTGTGTGTGTGTGTGTGTGTGTGTGTGTGTGTGTGTGTGTGTGTGTGTGTGTGTGTGTGTGTGTGTGCGTGTGTGTGTGCGTGTGTGTGTGTGTGTGTGTGATCATAATGTCAGAGTGAAAACAAATCAGCTATAATTCAACAGAAACATTACTGGGTCTGCTGGGAACCAGTTCAGGACCTCAATTTTATCTAAAAGCATTGAAACCAGATTTCTGGTTGTCCAGTTTGTCCAGTCGATGTGAGGTGAATTCATGTTTGTAACTTTGGGTTAAATATTAGACCAAATTTAACTGCCAAAACAACATAATTACTCCATATCCATGCTGCTAAAATGGTTTGACATAGATATTTATTTGTGAAATGGACTCAAAACCGGCTTCTGCACTTTGGTTCAGCTGTAGTATATTTTTAAAAAACACAAAATAATAATAATAATAATAGAGATAAATATTGACATTCGTTTAGCATTTTTAGCCTTTTAGGTCACATTGTTTTCAAATTGTACTCTAAAATGCCAAACGTTAGAACTAGAAGAGAGCATTTTGTATTTTTTATCTTTTCCTATTCATAACTGCATGTAGAGTCATTCTAATAAATAATAATAGAAATAAACACAATCAGGCCTTTGGGGCTTACATGCCTGGCGGCTATCTTAGACGTTCCCACCACCTTCCCGCTGTCATCAAGCACAGCGATGCCGTCAGACAGCTCAGTGTGCCTCATCAGCACCACGTTGCAGATGTTTGCACTCGCTGTGAAGAGAAATTACATAAGTAAAACAAAAGTCATTGTTGTTTAAAAAAGGGAAAACAAGAACATTTTAGTAGGCCACTTCAAACAACCATGCAGGCTCACAGATTGACTCAATCATTCAAATCCCTGCCAGGTTGTTGTGTTTCACGTTTCTCTGAATTCCTGAGGACAAATGCGAACGTCCATCTTTGATAAGGTTGGACAAAATGTCTATCATGGCTAATGTCATTTTTATTTTGAAATCCAGAACTTATTGTCACTTTCTCCAACTTCAGCTGTGAGAAAAGCTCTTTTTGCCAGTCTCTCATCTGTGTATTATTCTGTGTAAAGTTTGGCATAAAATAATAGTTAAAAGAGCAACAACAGGGTTTCTGCAGGGTTCATAACTCAAATTCAAGGCTGTTTGAGATCATTATGAAGGAAATGTAACTGCAACAGAAACATACAAAACACTGTCTGAAGGGGATCTCTAACTGAATTCATTCGATTGTCCCAATCAGAAAAATGAGATTATAGCACCTCTGGTTTTATTCCTGTTCACTGTTATAAGACTATACAGCATCATTGGCTGTAGCAGAGGCCAGTACTTTGAATACACACAGTTTGTTCACAATCATGTTTGTGAAGAAAATACAGCCACAGAATTAAGAGCTTGTTGGAAATGTAATCAACTACTGGTGAATGTGTGAAATGTTTGAGTCACTAACTTCTACTCTTAAAGTCAAAGGAATCTGGAAAGTTTTAGATGCTGAACTTAAAATGTTGAACTTAAATGTTTCTGCTCTGCACGAAAGATAAACTTATATTAATAAGTTGTGTTGACTTTTTATTAATTTCGTAATATCTCCAATAATTTAGTAATTGATGGGTTTTTTAAAATTACGATTTAAAGAACAAAACTACAAGAAGAAAAAAGCGGAAGAGGGGACTACTTCCCAGGGTGCTCAGCGGTAAGGTTTTTGCTTCTTGTGTTGCTCCATGAGTGAGATGGAAATGTATTACATTGGTTGCAAAGGTTGAATACAATGTCTAATTATTAACATTATTTATCTCATCTAGATAAATGTTTCTGAGCAGAATTCAGTGCGATGTTTAATACTGTGCCTCATCAGATCAGATATTTTATTCATGCTGTTTATGTTCAAGTTGTTCTAGACCAAAACAAGTCATTGTTTCAATCTGAAAATAATACAGAGATGTGTGCTTGTTCAACCAGCTGAGGACATCCATCCATCCATCCATTTTCCGTGCACCCTTGTCCCTAATGGGGTCGGGAGGGTTGCTGGTGCCCATCTCCAGCTACGTTCCAGGCGGGAGGCGGGGTACACCCTGGACAGGTCGCCAGTCTGTCGCAGGGCACAGCTGAGGACAGTTTTCTTTAAAAATGTTAAGGATTTGATTTAAATTACAGGATTAAGTTATATTAAAAACCAAGTCAAGATTCAACATTAATGAGCTTTAAAAAAATGTCTAAGCACTGTTTCTCGTTAAATCCACTTGATGAATTTTAATTCCCCCGAGTTAAAACCAAACGTTTTCTGGTTGACTTTACTTGCATGAGCCTTCATTTTCTAGTTAAACCCTCTTCAAATGTTTATTAATAGGCCAAATACAAATATAACTGTCAGATAAGACACACATAAAAGACAGAACTGAACCCGACTGGGACTTTGAAACAAACAAAAGAGTCAAATCAGCAGCAGAACACAAAACCCCGGCGAGCCGACAAACGGCGGCCTTATTTATTCACGCTCGCCAAAATGAACACAAATGTATGTTAATGTAGATAGACCTTTCTTCTTGACTCTAATAGGAATGAGAAAAACTCATTTTAGAGAGTTTAGTGCTCTTGCCCCGAGCCTTTTTAATTTAAGACAACAGCGTCCGGCGTTATCTCTGCTGCGCCCCGGAGGGACGGCAGGTTGCCTTGTGAGGGGAATTTAATTAACTGAGACCATTTAATCCAGGATAATTTATATATATATACATATATATATACATATATAAAGGACAGATATAATGATTTTGGCAAGGAATAACAAAAAAAAACAAAGCAGAAAGATCAAATTCTCAAAAACATGTTTTGTAATTACCTTCATAAAGGCAATAAAGTAATTGGGGGAAATCGTACTGATAATCCTGGACGACTCAATGCTGACATTCCCCGTTGTAATTATTTTAAATAATTACATTTATGTGCATTCTAAATATATCTGGTAGCTACTGGGAAATGCAACCAATTGTGACCTAAACAACACAAATGCTTTCTAAAGAAAACAAATTCTTTGCCAAATCTTTTTTTTTTAAAGCTAGTATGAATTTAGCTCCAGGTATAGTCCAATTTATTTGAATGACAGGCAATTCCTTGATGAGCTTATTACAGGATAAATCTGGCCTTAAGTAACCAAACACAATCAAATGGGTGAAAATTCAAACAGCACTTTGGTTTCCCGGGCTCCAATTATTCCGTTTAATTACCTTTTTATACGGGCCTGCAAACACAACAACTGCAACAACAATGCCCAGACCGAAATCAGGTAAATGGGGCCTTGACATAGACGCCACTTTAGGGGTAATTATCCAATTTGTTTGCAGCAGTAGAGTTCCAGCGAGCAGCCAATTACCAGGCAAAGGCTGCACTGCAGAAACCTGTTGATTTAATTAGAAGAGCCGCCACGGCATGGAGGGGCGGTGTGGGAGAGGGAGGGCGACAGGCAAACAATTTAATTACGCGCCAGCAGCCCCGGGGCATTGTGGGACACGGGTCTATACCCCTGGGTGTGATTGTGACTCAGGGAGGTGGCACGAAAATCAGCTTTGTGGCTCGGCGACCATCTGACAAGAAGCGAGATCTCAGCATGTCTCTAACCCCACGGAAACCAAAACGGTCAAATAAAAAATACACACAAAAAAAATAAATAAAAGGAAAAAAAAAAATCACTCCTTTTTGGGCTTTTGCACAGAGAAGCGATGCGATCTAAGAGAAGAATCCGAACTCTATGAGCTCCGAGGGTAAAACAGAGCATGGTTTTTAGAGGAAAGAAAAAAAAACTGCCTGCATGTTGTTTAATTAATGCTGCAGTGGTCGCTGTTGGTAAGTATGGACTCAAACCTTAAGCAAATGAGATTCGAATAAAGTGCGACTCTCTCTGGACTCACCCACTGCAGGGAAAGGGACGAACCGCTGCACCAACAGCTTGGTGGTTGGGCTTAATCGGTCGGCTTTCTGGATTAAAACATTCAGGCCAACCTGAAGGTGAAACAGGTGGAAAATCACACGGTTAAGTGTGCAACAAGCAAAAGAAAAAAAACATACTTAGGAACTTTTAGATAAGCATTTCAAAGACCCAAAGCGTTCTAATGAAAACCTATGTGTTCAGATAACACACCGGCGCAAAAAATAAGTAAAAAAATAAATAAATAAATTTCAGCCTCCAGCTTTCGCCAGCCCAGCGTGGGGTTGTCAGAAGAGCGGACGTGTAATTGGAGGGCTCTTGCCCCCCTCCCGGCGTGTCGTTCCTCCCTTCAGACTCCCTGGGATCTTTTTTTACGCGGTTGTCAGGCCTGAGGCCATCAGCCGGAATACGCCCAGCAGGACCAGTAATTGGCTCAGTTTGACGTCTTTGTCCCCGATCGAGGCCCGTCTCATCCAGGCGCACAGGATGACATTATACTTCTACACGATTAAAGCGGTGACATGGAGGTAATACAAATGAAAACGGTATTTTGAGAGCTGAGTGCGAGGCGTACGCTGACATTTAAGTTTCTTTAAATGACAGCTTTTCTGTCTAAGTCAAACACGTCAACGAGATTAATGTGTCGCAGAG
This sequence comes from Xiphophorus couchianus, assembly GCF_001444195.1. Classification (NCBI taxonomy): domain Eukaryota; kingdom Metazoa; phylum Chordata; class Actinopteri; order Cyprinodontiformes; family Poeciliidae; genus Xiphophorus; species Xiphophorus couchianus. Next base: position 317,139 of record NC_040246.1, on the reverse strand, counting down.
AAGGAAGCATGTAAATAATGTCTCAGGAAAATCTTCCTTCTAATAAGTGGATATTAAGGATTTACCAGTAAGAAAATACAGTACACTCCTGTCAAATCTTGTTTTTTCACATAATATCTGGTCTCTAGTTAAATCTAAGTAGAGATGGAGCAAGACGCTGTCCAATAACTGGAATGGTCTGATTTCCACCCTGATTGGACCTAATCAGCGGCTGCTTGGAAACTTTAAAAAATCCAATTGTTTTCCAGTCAGTGAATGCACCATGCTAAGCTTTACCAGATTAGACGGGCAGCGAAACTCTCCAGCAAAACTAAAAAATTGAATTTTATGAATCTGAGGGAACGTTGCTAGATGGGGTTAGGCTTGCTACACGCTTGTGTACACCAAGTGGCACCTTGAAGTTGCTTGCGAGCCACCATAATAGAGAAGAAGAAGAAATTCTCCAGAGTGAAAAACTAATCAAAGTTAGCTTTAACTTCATTTTCTAAGACATGTTACCTTTTCTAACCTCATTCTATGCAGGTTTAGGAAAGTTTTGCAGCATTTTGGAGCTCTCAAAGAAAAGGTATTCTCCAGGCAGCCTAAGTAATGCTAGCAGTGCTAACAGCTAATATAATATGCTAAAACCGGATTAGAATGTCAACTAAAGAATTCAAATAAAAAATGCTTCAAACTATTTACCTTCACCTCTGCTCCAAATGGGAAAAAAAGCAGGAAGGGAAGGGAAAAGTTTTTTGAACACTGTTAGCTGTCCTCCTGTACTGGGTCAAATCATTTCGACAAAGTAAAACCAAAGCAGATTGGCGCTAAACAATTTGTAATTTTTAAGCAATTTGAAATGAATTCAATAACAAAAACTCAAAAAAATCTTATTTTAATTTTCAAGTAAATTTACTAAGAAATACGGCTGCTGTTTCTTAGAACAAACTTAAAATCCACAGGACCAATTGACAGAACTACCCCATTACTGATGTGATGAAGTCTATAAGTTACATTTTCTTAAATAACAACAGTTTGATATGAAACCCTTATAATCGCTGAACCTTTTTAAATGATTAACTTCATTATTTATAATATTATTATTCATACCACTACCACTACTGTTACTGCTACTAACAAAAACAACAACAAAAACAGCAATAAACCTTGAACAAGTTGAAATTAACTCATATTTCATTGTATTAGCCTAATCTCACATTTAACACTTTAGTTTTGGTAAAAGGAAAAAGAAACCTTTGTTAGGAAATAATCATTTTGGAGAAAGTCACCGGCTCCATAATTGATGGCAATGATGTGGAAATACTTTGTACAAACTGCTTAAAAAAACAAACAGAACATGACCTTGTCTTTGAGATTATTTCACAAGATGCTAATAATTGTGCCACCAGTGATAATGTTTTGTTTTTTTTATTCCCAACATCAGTTTTTCCCCCCCAACACAGATTAAATGCATTTAAAAATAAGGGCTGGATTTTTTTTTATTAAACTATTCAGAATAAAGTGTGCAAATAAATGCGTCTGGGACTGTAAATATGTAAGTGCTATTATTGATCAACAACAACAGAAGTAAAACATGAACTTACAGCGATGGAGACGGCACTGGTCACCGCCCCCACGTAACCCTGGAAGAATTTGGAAAATGGAGCGGGCTAACGGAAGAGCAGAAGACAAATTAGAATAATAACAGCAAAATAATAATAATAAAAAAAGGTTCAGTTCTTATTTCAGGTAAAGCACCTTAGTTGCGTTACGGTTGCTGTAGTTAACACAGGCGTTATGGCTCTGGTTTAACCACTGGGAAAAAAACACAAGAAAAGGTGAAATGAAGGAGAGCCTGATGGTGGATGTAATGCTGACTTGTCAGGGTTCAATACATCTTCTGATTTCTGGCACATTTATCTTTTTTTTATTACATATTTGCCAAGTTAAAGTAAAATGTATAAGTACCTGCCAGAAGATGGTTGACGCCGTTGTTTGATTAGGGAGAAGGAGGCCAACAACCTGCAAAAAAACATATTTCATTTGTTAAATAAAAAAAAATACCCAAGCACAACTTCTTTATTTAAGCAAAACAAATTTATTTAAATTTCCTTTTTTGAACAACAACAACAAAAAAGTTAATTTTTGATGACTAGAAAACATGCAAACCAATACTTACCACTGGAGTGCCAAATGGAACAAAACCTATGGAAGACAGTCAGTATTATGGCTCTAAAAACTGCATTTATCAAACTTACTGAAATTACTTTCTTCTTGAGAATTATTAAAACATTACAAAATATTGAATGTCTTATTGATTAGAAATGCAAGTCACGTTTTCCAGAATTTCAGGAGCCATTTTCAACATCCGGTTGTTGATCATGCGACTCGTGTGACGTTTCAAAAAAAAAAAGTGTTTCATTGAAGTTTAGCAAAGAAAACCAATTTTGATACGACAGAAACAACAACCTCATCCTAGCATTAAAACCTTTTATTGAAAAACGAGAGTTCGTTCGAAAGTGACGTATTTCCATTAAGCAAATTTGTTTTGAAAACATCAAACTGCACAATCATATTGTCAATGGAAATGCAGACCAAATGTAGGGAACTATAAAAATGGAGTCAGAGAACTCAACACTAAAATGTTAAGTCTCTGCTAACTGTGTTGTTACCCTGCATGGCATTGGCACAGGCCTAATTTACAGCTGATTACTTTATCTTCTTCAACCACCCAGCTCTCCATCTCTCACTTACACCCACCTTCCGACTTACAGTGGTCACAGCACAAAAAAAGATGGGCTTCTTTTCACAACCAAAACACTCCTTTTTGCTTCCTGAAAAACCCAGAGACACTCTCCGCCACCGCAGGAGAGAGGTTTTAATCAGCCCCCAGCTGAGTGTGACCTTTCCGAGGCCCGAGACAACCCGAACAGCCCCGTTGAGCCCTGACAGGTCCCGGGGTGAACGACGCCTCCATGTTGGACCACATAACAAGCCCCCAGATCCCACGTCCCCCAGGACTTCCACGCCGAGGCGTTCTACCTGACATCCGAAAGGGCATGAGGATCTTCTCCCCCGTGTCGGGGTGGATGATGGCCTGTAATGAAAGCACAATCAGACGATAATGAGGACAAAATGATTCGGACCATTGTAATTCACAAGAATTACTTCTCAGAAGGGGGAATAATATCACCTTTATTACAGTGGAACCAGTGACTCCCATGTGCTACGGAGACGTTGGAGAGCCCACTGTTCTGCTTGTCACTATGTGCTAACCTGAGATGAACCATTTAGAGAAAGTTCTGACCAAATTACCTCACAACAGTAACGTGGGTACAGACGCATCTTTTTGACTTTTATTTGATCCGGTTCAATAGTTAGGGTGTGTTCACACCTGATAGTTCAGTAGACTCGGTTGGATTGGGGAACAAAGTTGAGACATTTTGCTATATTTTCAGCTGCTGTCGTTCGTTTTCACACTGTACTGAGTCAAACCATTTGAAAAAGCTGTTCACCTCCTCGCCTGTGGTGGCGCTGCGCCAATAATTGTTGAAGGAAATGACATAAAAAGCTCTGAACAAGACACTGAGCACAACTTCCTTCTTTCACAAAATGTAAACAAAAATGGACTAGCATCAGATTTTAGCTGTTGTGGGATTTTTCTTTTGTCTTCGGCAAAAGACCGTAGCCCATTTCTTTAGCTAGCGCTAAGCTCACGCTTTGTTTTGGTTGCATTTACCCAGAATGCCCTGTACTTTAGTTCATTTCCTGCGTTTGCAGCGGCCTCTCGTTCATTTGAACAGCAACAGAGTTCACTTCTACTGAACTGAACTGAGGTTTTTAGGCGGAGTTAGCTGTTTTGGTCCACATCAGAGTTTGATCATGCATTCACACCTCCCCAAACGAACCAGACTAGAAATAATCAAACTACAGTTCAATGAAAGCCAAAATCATCTAAACAGGGCTTGTGTGTCATTTCTTTGTATACTTCTGAATAACAATATTAGCAGATGGGAACTTCAACCAAAATTTCCAGAATTTGTATTTGCTATCTTTCAAAACCTGCTCGTTCTGCCCTGCCCAAACGGCGTCGATCTGAATAAAATGTTTCCGTTAATGATTAACCAATCGGAGACTTTGCGGCAGATTTCCACTCACTGGTTTTGAAAAGCCTCCTTTTCAACTCCCCTGTGATTTGGGGTCGTAGGTCAGGTGTTATTTGAACTTCAAAGGTGCTAATCGTAAGCGTTTAGACACGTCGCTCTCGCTCAGTGGAAAAAAGATGGAGATTTTAGATTCAAACGGGCAGATCGCTCATCAGGCCCAGTGGAGTGGCTGATTCTTCTGAGCCTAATTTGATGGGATCATGTAGCAAATAAAGCTTTTTTCCAGTGTTGTTCCTCTGATATCTGTACAGCACTTCAGATTGACTGGTGTACAGCAGGTCCTTTATAACCTGCCTTGTCTTGTGGCAGTAAGGTAGCGGTGAGCCAAAAGGCTATTAAAACAAATAAAATAAATAAACTCTTACCTGCTTTATTTTCTGGGCTTCCCATAGCTGTTGAAATTAGAGATGAAAATTAAAACTGTCCTCTGGTGTAAACTTTCAAAAGCTGGTTCATGGCCGTCTCTAAAGCTAATCGTTACAGCTCATCGTCCACCAAAAGTAAAACTCGAGTTTGTTTTCACACAAATTTTCACACATTATGTTCTCATTTATAGCCACACAGAAATATTTGATTGACAAAAAGAAAAGAAGTGCGTCTACCTCGGCGTCTGTGACTCCTGGAGGCAGAGTTCCTTGTTTGAAGCCATCGAGCAGCTTAATGCAGTCCTGCAGCCGTTTCTGGTGTGACAGAAGGGAGATAAAAATGGAAAACTGCACTTACTCAACAAGTCTCAACAAAATCTTTGAGCAGATTTTAAGACGACAAATATTTTCTACTGAATGGTAATGAGCTTCTTTTTGTTGTTGTTGCGTTACAATCTAATGATATGCAAACACAAACCTGGCAGTTGCTACTATCAACCTTGGTATATATTAGCATACAGTGTCTGGCAAAACTAATTCATACACCTTCAACTTTCCAACTTTTTTTGGCACTTTAAAAGCAAACATGTCTGGGCTTTGACTGGAATATTGCAAGATGTGGATACAGGACCCTAAATACAAGTGAGCATCGATTACATGAAGATTATTTTGACAACCCTAGTGCAGATATAGCTGTCTGTGGCAGGTGAGCTCACGTTCATGTGAACCACAGCCGTCACTCATCACAGCAGCCGGGCTGAGGCTGCCTCCTGCAGGGCTCCAGAGTGAGCGCTCACACTTTTTTTGGGGGAGGGGGGACAAAAAATAACTTTTAGGAGTATTTTTACTATAATGTACTTTTTACTTTTACTTGAGTGGTTTTATTATGAAGTATCGCTACTCTTACCCGAGTAATATTTCTGTATTTTCTACCCACTGACTGAAAAAAAAAAAAAAAAACATGTTTTAACCACAAAAAAATATCGCCAGACACACACACCTGCAGTTTCTGTTAAACTTCCAGATGTTTAATATTGAGAGAAACAGATATAGAAAAAACTATTTTAGCTCAATTTAGTTATTTCTTGTTATTTATATGAATTATTGTCAATGTGGTCCTTTTCCACTTACCGTGTATATTTTGATCCATCTCCATTTTGATCCATCAGTTCCTCAGTACTTGAGTACTTTTTACTAAATACTTTTTTACTCTCACTTGAGTGATTTCTTGGACAGCTACTTTTTACTTTTACTTGAGTAAAAACATGCTGAAGTGATGCTACTCTTACTTGAGTAATAGTAAGTGAGTGGATACTGTGAGTTTTCATGGGTGGCAAACGATAAAAGAATGAAACGACGACAAAAAAAGGACAGGGCAATATTTCATTGTGGAAGTTAAAAGAGCAACACCTCCATTTTTAATGTATTGTTAATGTAAAACTGTGAATGTGAAGACCAGTGAAACCAGTGAAGAATTATTATACAGGTTCATAAAAAAAACCTAAAAAACTGGAATATGCAGACTTTTTATCATTCAGAAAGCAGAGCTCATATTTTACATTTATTAATCGCTGAGTGAAATATTTCAAGCCTTTAGTTGAATAATAAAAACCCCAAATTAAGTGTTTTTAAACAATTTAATATTGTGGAAAAAGTTGAATATTGGAAACAAACGATTGGTTGTTCAGAGATTGATTTTTGTAAATCGGATCAGCATCGGCCGATACTAAACCTCAGGTATCGGAAGTGAAAAAAGTGGATCGGTGCCGACAGTTCTGCCCACACCTGTCCACAAAATCAGGCTTCAGTTTAGCACCAGACCGAGACGTTTGGACTTTTACATGTGTGGACGGCCTCTCATAAAGTACATTTCTACAGGTCAGAATTTATAATCAACTTCCCCCTGGAAACATGGAGTGACATGAAGCCGAGTACCTCTGACACGAAGAGTGTGCTGGGGTCGATCACATCCAGGAAGTGACGGAATCTCCCACAAAACGTCTCCTAAAAAAAAGTTTAAAAAATTATAAAAATTTTTTATAGCATTGTTTTTAAGCTTCTATCCAATTTAAATTGTTTCCTAAAAGATGTTGTGCGTTTAACAGCTCAACGGGAATCACACAAAACCTATTCTTTCACAAGTTAGCAAGAAAATAGAACAAAATCTGGAACTTTCCAATGACTTGAAGACTTTATCTTTCGCTGAAACGCGGGCAGCCGAACCAGATTCCGGATTGTTTCTCACAGCCAGAGATTTTTCCAGCTGTCTCTTCCCTCCGGTAAACAGCGACATTACGGCTCGCCAGCTGTTTGACGGCTCCAGGTGGAGCCTCCTCATTACAGCCGCTGGCAAACTGTTTCCCGTCTTCGTATTTTAGAGGCCCGAAATCCGCATCGCGCCGAACGCAATTAAGCTCTTTAGTGACGGTGCCAGGAATACCTTTCAATCATTAATTCATAGGCGAGCAGAAGGAATCGCTCCTTCCCTCCTTCCCTCCGCCTCCTTCACTTGGGTTTAATTACACTAACTGTTAATTTGGACAGAAATCTGCTATTTGACTCATCTCGTCACTTAATGAACATATGGATGGTTGTCAAAAACCAGGCAGGAGGGGGGAACGGCTTTTTCAAATCTGTTCAATTAGATTATTCACCGATTATTTAAATGGTTCAGTTTGAGCTAAGAGTTAGTTTAAAAAAAAAATGTTTTTTTTTTTCCTTTATCCCAAAGGTGTTGCGCTGTCATGTTGTGTCCCACCGCTCACCTAATGCTTCCTGCGCTTCACAGTGCCGAAGCTAATGCTAATTTATGCACATTAGCCTAAACACTAAAACATGTTGATCATTTTTATCTATCTATTTTAATATGCCGTTCACCGCAGCGTGCCTATATAGGACAAATTTTAATAAGTGTCAACATTTTTGAGTTGAATCTTTTACAAGTCAGTACAAAACAGTTTAAAAATGTTTTCTTTTGCTCTCCTTATGTAATATTCTAATATTAAATATCTGCTGTGGGAAGAAAAACATTACAGAAATAAAACTCGAACACGTCCAGCTGCTGCTTTTGAAATAAATAATAATAAATTAAAAAAACGTTTTAAATGTCAGTCTTTATTGAATATGACTAATAGTTAAGATTATCAACTTTTGGAAACAATTTGGCCATTTAAACTCTCTTTTTGTTTTCTTTTTTTTTTTTTTTTTTTTTTTGCGAGCTCGTGCTTGTAAGCTGCCCATCCGGTTTGTACAGTAAGATATGAAATATCACCCTGAGGAATGCCTCGCGCTGAAATAAAATCAGCAATTAATTATTCATTTGACGTCACGTCTTCTCGCGCTCTCTTCAAAACCTTTTCTTCTTCTTCTTCGATCACATACTCATTCCTTTTAAAAAGAGACATTTGTCTTTGAACACATTTAGACTCCCTGGTTTTGTTTTTCTTCAGCCTCGCCAACGCGGTAAGCAGGAGCTAAACTGTTTCGCGCAGGAAAACGCTCCAAATGTTCATTACAGCTTCTTAGAAAGAAGCTTCTTTTAATTAAAAAAAAATACAAGCGTCTGCGCCCGAACCGAGTTGAGACCAATTAACGTCCACAGTGAGTCCGGAGCTCAGCGAGAAAGTTTGTGCTGCGTTTAGGGTCACGGCTGAAATAAATGTACCTGGTTGAAACGAGACTTTCCGTACTGGAACGGTGGGTAGTCAGACATGCTGCCTTACAACACAACTCTCCTCCTCACTGCTCAAGTTGAGCAACTTTCTTTTTTTGTTTTTTCCCTCCCCCGACCACTTTCACCGTCTGGCGCCGCACGGCAAAAACACTCAGCTGTCTTCCCACGTTGCATTGTGGGCAATGTAGTAATGCCGTGCTGGCGCACGCATGCGGGTCGTGAACTGCTTTCTATATGCGACTACATTTCCCAGAAAGCTGTGCTTTGTTATATAGTTTTACAACAACAACAACAGAAAATTGTTTACAGCAAGACAGTGACCTTGAACATCGTGAAAGTTGGTCCTTATTGTCAGTCATTCAAACGTTTTATCACGTAAAGTACTTTGAGCTGCTTTATGTGCTTTGCTAATGAACTTGACAACACAAAATATTTACCCGTTCAGAATTGAAGTAGAATCTAAAATAGGGCTGAAACAATCAATCATTTTAATCGCGATGAATCGATTTTTTTTAACGTCTACTAATTTAGTAATGATTAATCGATAACTACAGTATACAGATTCAAAAGAGGGATATTTTCTGAAAATAAAACATATTCAGAGCAGTAATTAAGCCAAAACTCTACAAAATAAATATCCATTTTGGACTTAATATATATATTTTTTTTAAAAAAACCCTCCTGAAGTAGCAGTTTTATCTTCACCCAGAACAAAGGAATGACATGTTATTGCATTTTACCCAGTAAAATGTTTATTTTTCTTGTTTCAAAATGGAGTTGAATTGTTTATCTGCATCTTTTAGTGTATTTCCAACATTGTATAAAATGTCTTCAACGGTCAAATGATCATCATGTGTATCATGTGGCTATTTCTTTTTACCCAATTAAGGGATTAATTGACAGAATAATTGACAGTTAGTTGCAGCCCTAAAGTAAAAGTGTACAAGCATAATTATGCAATATTTATATAAATAATATATCTGGTCCCGTTTTTCCACATATAGCCAAAAGAATCACTATTCTGTACATATCCTGTAAATGTCAAATATTTTCTGCATTTTCAGATTTTTATTTTTAAAATGTTCCTCTTTTTTCCTGTAGGCACTTTGTCAACATACATTTGTTCATATTGTTTTTAGATATTTTTATATTAACTTGGGTATGTTTTGTCATTGTGTTGCTGAAACGAATGACTTTCCCCACTGGGATTAACAGCGGACTATTCTTTACTATTCTATTTATAAATGACTGCAAAAGTCCAACCCGTCTAACAACAAAAGATAAACATACTAGTTTTCTCGTCACTTGCATTAAAAAACAAACTTTTGATGAACTGGAATGGCAGGCAGGACTCATGTCTGATTTTAAAGAGGAAATGTAGCCCTCTAGTGGAGATTTGGCCTTTTTTCAGCTCATGACAAAATATAATCGCATCTGTCTTGAATGTGGCCTTTTAATGTGACATGTTCAATGACAAAATCATTCTTAGGTAGATTATAACTGTATAACTGAATATCCTCCTGAAACCCAGAGAAAAAAAAGTTTTTGATTTTTGTTTTTTTTACACTACATGACTCTTTGGAGTGAAAAAACATCACTACAATTGAAAACATTTCAAAACATGTTCTTATTTATTTTTTAGAGTATGTCCTTTACAGAGGACATCGGGACCCTCTTGTGGCAAATATGAACACATTTCGAGGCCCAGGATGTCCTCTCTAAGGACCAACAGGATTTAACACAGTGGCATGTATGGTTTCAGAGTTATGAACAAAAAAACCTATGTGCTCCACAGAGGACAAAAATGTATTGCTGGGTCTCAGGAGGACTCATTAGTGTGCACAGCCTTTAATTCTTTGTGAACGCGTCTTTTGATTCAAAACCTACAGAGCCCTCCAGGGGACATGGGAATTTATTTTTTCTTTTGTGTTCCCTCGCAATAATCTACTCAGTAATGCGGCATAATTGGATACTGTAAGCCTTTCTTACGGTGGGCGCCGTACTTTCTGCTTTAACATAAGGCTATGTACGTTTTTTTCATGAATGTTAGTATCTCTTTGTGAAATATCTTAAGTTCTATGTCTTTTTCTTTAGGATAGAAAGGCACCACAAACCTATGATATAAACAAAAACTGAACATGAAAACGACCCTTTAAACCATTCAGACACAACAGAGACAAAATCAAAACTGTCAGATGACTCATTACCCGCGATAATAACGCAGAACTAGTCCAAACAGTTTGGAAATAATTTTATTTCTTTCCTACTTATGGAAAGTTTCTGTTTATGCCATAGGTTTGTGGTGCCTTTCTATACTAAAGAAAAAGATATAAAATGTCACATATTTCAGAACGTCTCATCTTCCTGTCCGATTTAGTTGTAAACTTTTGGCAGTCGCACAACTTCAAATTTCCTGCAGAAGCTTAAAAAAAAAGAAGAAAATTGTCATATTCTGGCTGATTTTAAAGTTTGAGTACAACTGTAAGTCTCAGCAGTTTTTTCCAAGGAGTAATTGGATTGAGTAATATTCTTTAGATCATTTGTATTATTTTATTTACATTGGGATTTTTTTTTCTTTTTTGTATCATTTTTCACCGGAGAAAATATATCTAAGTTTTTTTGGGCAAAAGTTTTATGTTTTCCTTCAATTTAAAATCCAAAACATGATGTAGCATGATGCTTTAAAAAAAAAATTAGATCTATCTATCTATCTATCTATCTGTCAGATTTCATGTATTAGACAGTAGATATCAGCTAAATGACATAAATCAGTAGATGTCAGGAACTAATTAAACTGATTCAACACATTATATAAAATTATGTAATACAGTCAATCCTGCATTATTTACTTCATATGTTTTCCATGTAACACAAGGCTGTCCCACATGTGGCCCAGGGGTCATTTGAGGCCGACTGAGTCACTATTTTTAGCCCCCCTACCACAGTGGACACTTTAGGGAAAGAAAAAGGTTTTTCACTTTTATTGACCGTGTTTTTGGTTACATTTTAACTCTGCAGTAAATAGACTCATCCCCCCCCTCTATATTCATTAAACTTGTCCAAATACAGCAAGAGGAGAGCCACATCCTGTTCAGGTTCAGACTAAAGAATGTTTCTAGTCCAAAAATGAAAACAACTGACCCAAACATACATGGGAATTGTTTGCCTTTCTTTTTTTGATAAGGATCACGAGAGACACTTTTGTGTGTTTTGGATCAACAACAATTTACAAGTTTGCTTTCTATTACTTTGTTTAAAATGTTGCATTTCTAGTATATGATCAAACAGATAAAAATATATGCAACAAGAAACGCATTTTTCCATTTTTATTTCCTGAAAACAAGGTTTCAATTAGTGGCCGATAAATTGGCCTCGTTTTCGTCATGTCAGCATTTTTAAAGACTGGTGATCGGCCCAAACATTGCAATTGGTGCACTCCGAGTTTTACATTTTTCTAAATTTAACCACTTTGGCTCTCATGGCAAAAAATTTGGATATCTTAATATATCTGAATAATACACACGTCACATTAAGAGTGACATTGACACTCGTGGCTCCAAACTGGTGATGAGCGGAGCAGGAACGATCCCGACTCCATCGACGCCAAAAGGAAATGACCACAAAAGACACGGTGAGCAGGAAAC